>NC_138780.1:60770092-61337592 GCF_965119305.1 Pelophylax lessonae
GTAGCGGTGAATCATTTATGGTGTCTCCGACAGTTCAATACATATACAGTCCCTCGGGATATATATAAAAATATATTCCAAAATCCTTGGTGAGAAATGCACCATTACTTGCCTAAGATGAATGTAAATACATACATCTATGTCAGTGTATATAGAGATATCGACTGGAATGAATAATCAATGTCTCCAGTAAAGTAGAAAAAAATAATACCATTAAATGTAGGGAAGGCAGTAAACCATGGAGTCACGCTATCCACCAGGGCTGACAGAATCCAATTCTATGGTAACTTGATAGAGCCGCAATGGCGTCCACCACGTGTATCCTAATAAACTGGAGGGAGGGGAGAAAGAACCTCCTTAACCAGGATCGAGTATAAATGTAACAATAAAGGTCATTAGAAAGGTACTTACTATCGTGTAAAAGGCTTCGAGGAACACCAGTCCTGAGGTGACTAGAGGTGACCTTACAGCAGAGACCCCCCAGCCCCCACAAAGAGCCCCCCTTACATCAGAGACCCCCCACACAGAGCCCCCCTTACATCAAAGACCCCCCACACAGAGCCCCCTTACATCAGAGACCCCCCCACACAGAGCTCCCCTTACATCAGAGACCCCCCACACAAAGCCCCCCTTACATCAGAGACCCCAACACAGAGCCCCCTTACATCAGAGACCATCCCCATACAAAGCCCCCTTACTTTAGAGACCCCTCACACAAAGCACCCCTTACATCAGAGACCCCAACACAGAGCCCCCTTACATTAGAGACCATCCCCACAGAGCCCCCCCCCCATAGAGCCCCCCACAGAGCTCCCCTTACATCAGAGCCCCTTCACACAGAGCTCCCCTTACATCAGAGCCCCCCACATCAGAGCCCTCCCACACAGAGTCCCCCTTACATCAGAGACCCCCCCACACAGAGCCCCCTTACATCAGAGACCCCCACACATCAGAGACCCCCCACACAGAGACCCCTTACATCAGAGACCCCCACACAGAGCCCCCTTACATCAGAGACCCCCCACACAGAGCCCCCTTACACCAGAGACCCCCCACACAGAGCCCCCTTACATCAAAGACCCCCCACACAGCGCCCCTTACATCAGAGACCCCCACACAGAGCCCCCTTACATCAAAGACCCCCCACACAAAGCCCCCTTTACATCAGAGACCCCCCACACAGAGCCCCCCTTACATCAGAGACCCCCAACACAAAGCCCCCTTACTTTAGAGACCCCTCACACAAAGCCCCCCTTACATCCAGAGACCCCAACACAGAGCCCCCTTACATCAGAGACCATCCCCACAAAGCCCCCTTTACACCAGAGCCCCCCACATTAGAGCCCTCCCACACAGAGTCCCCCTTACATCAGAGACCCCCCAAACAGAGCCCCCTTACATCAGAGACCCCCCACACAGAGACCCCTTACATAAGAGACCCCCACACAGAGCCCCCTTACATCAGAGACCCCCCAAAAAGAGCCCCCTTACACCAGAGACCCCCCACACAGAGCCCCCTTACATCAAAGACCCCCACACAGCGCCCCCTTACATCAGAGACCCCCCACACAAAGCCCCCTTTACATCAGAGACCCCCCACACAGAGCCTCCCTTATATCAGAGACCCCCCACACAAAGCCCCCTTACTTTAGAGATCCCTCACACAAAGCCCCCCTTACATCCAGAGACCCCAACACAGAGCCCCCTTACATCAGAGACCATCCCCACAGAGCCCCCCTTACATCAGAGCCCCCCCTACATCAGAGCCCCTCCACACAGAGCTCCCCTGACATCAGAGCCCTCCCACACAGAGCCCCCCCTTACATCAGAGACCCCCCCCACAGAGTCCCCTTACATCAGAGACCGCCCACACAAAGCCCCCCCTTACATCAGAGACCCCCCCATGTTTCCCTTAACCAAGATGGCCGCCAGTGCCTTTATCGCACTGCGCATGCGCACGTGCCTCTACTGCGCGGCCGCCGGAATCCCCGCCTCCCAGCGCTGAGACGTCAGCGAATGGAGACATGGAGGGGAGGAGCGGAGTGGCCGAAGGCCGCCACACATGTCAGAGCGCCGAGAGGCGCATGTGGAAGCACTCCATGCCGGCACAGCAGAAGCCTGGAGCGGAACAACGCAACCCAAATGGCCAGAGACCAGGTACCCATGAAAAAGGGTGGTATCTTTACCTTTGCCTTCCAATAGAAAAGGGGAGGGGAGGGGGGAAGGCAGAATAGGGAGGATAATTGAAAGAGTAGGAAAGAGCAGTAAGGAGGGAAACCAAACAAAAAAGAAAAAGGGAAAGGCAGAGAAAAGTAACGAGTAACGATGCAGCACAAAAAAAAAATAACGGAGTAGAAGTATCGAAATCATCGAAAAAATGTAGTGAAGTAAAAGTAGAAGTAGGAGAAAAAAATTCTACTCTAGGAAAGTACAGATACCGCATTTTGGTACTTAAGTACAGTACTTAAGTAGTTCTACTTCGCTACTATACATCTCTGCTTACGGTACAGCCGCACAGAGAACTTTGCGGCCAAAGGAGGCATCCGCCGATGCCAGAACATCAATTTTCTAAAATTTTGAAAAGGTGTGTACTGAGGACCAAGTCGCAGCCTTACACACCTGGGCCAACGAAGCCTGATGTCGGAAAGCCCAGGACGCACTCACCGCTCTGGTAGAGTGCGCTTTGACAGGGAACGGAGTTACCCGTTCCTTCAACGCATAGGCTTGAACAATCGTCTGTCTGATCCATTTTGAAATGGTCGCCGCAGACGCAGCCATACCCTTCCGATGTCCCTCAGGAAGGACAAAGAGAGAATCCGATTTCCAAAAGGATTCAGTCGACGACAGGTAAACCCTGATCGCCCAGACAACATCCAAGGAATGCAAAGCAACCTCCTTAGGATGCTTAGGCTTCGCACAGAGCGAAGGCAAAACAATGTCCTCATTAAGGTGAAAATCAGAAACCACCTTTGGAAGAAAGGACGGGTTAGGTCGCAAGACCACTTTATCCCTATGAACCATCAGGTAAGGGGAGCGGCAAGACAAGGCCGCCAACTCCGACACTCTGCGAGCAGAAGTGATTGCCACAAGAAAGGCAACCTTTCTAGACAGCAGAGGTAACGAGATTTCCCTGATGTTTTCAAACGGGAAACGTTGCAATACGGACCAAGTTCAAGTCCCATGGAGGTAAGGGCTCCCTACGAGGAGGGACCAAGCTGACGCACACCTTGAATGAAGGTGCGAATCAAAGAATCAGACGCCACGGGGTGCTGGAAAAGAACTGCCAGTGCAGATACCTGGCCCTTAATCGTGGCCAACGCAAGGCGCTGGTCCACACCAGTCTGAAGGAAAGCCAGCACTCTCGCCACCGAGTATGAACGAGGAGAGAAGCCCCTAGACTCACACCAGGCAAAATAAGCTTTCCATGTACGGTAATAAATCTTACCAGATGATGCTTTCCTAGCCTTGATTAAGGTAGGAATGACCTCTGAGGGGAGACCCCTGTCCCTCAGGACCTGGCTTTCAACAGCCATGCCGCTAAAGCCAGCGACTGTAAAGCAGGATGGAAGAACGGTCCCAGAGACAGTAGATCTTCTCGCATTGGCAGCCGCCATGGAGGCTCGACGGCCAGGTGAACGATGTCCGCGTACCAGGACCGGTGTGGCCAGTCCGACACCACCAGAATCACCAATGTTGGTTCCGAGGCCAACCTGCGAAGGAACCTGGACAACTGAATCGGAGGAAAGGCATACATCAGATGATACTGATGCCAAGACACCACCAGCGCATCCGAGGCGTCTGCCAGAGGATCGCGCATTCTTGCCACGAACCTTTCCACCTTGTGGTTTAGCCGAGACGTGAACAGATCCACATCCGGGGATCCCCATTTCGCACACAGCATTTAAAACACCTCCGGGTGTAGGGAACATTCCCCCTGGTCCAGGGTCTGGCAGCTCAGGTCATCGGCCTGCCAATTCTCTACACCTGGATTGTGAACTGCCGATATTGCCGGGACATGAGTCTCGGCCCAAGACAGAATACTGGTCACTTCCTGGGCCGCCCGGGCACTCTTGGTGTCTACTTGGTGATTGATGTAAGCCACCGCAGTGGCATTGTCCATCTGCACCCGTACAGCGCGGCCCTGAAGATGGTCCGACCAATGGAGTAGGCACAGCCTGATCGCTCTCAATTCCAATATGTTTATGGGGAAGGAGGATTCCACCACCGACCAAGTGCCCTGGGCAGACAGGTTGCCCAGGACTCCACCCCAGCCTGATAGGCTGGCATCCGTGGTAAATACTGTACACAGTAACGGCCTGAAAGATTTTACCGCCGGGGACTGAAGCCACCACAGAAGATCCACTCTGGTTTGGTGACAAAGAGGCACTCTCAGATCCAAGGACTGCGGGAGTCTGTCCCATCTATTCAGGATCTCCGCTTGGAGAGACCTTGTGTGAAACTGTAGGAACGGTATCGCCTCGAAGGTCGACACCATCAACCCCAGGGCACGCATACAGGTCCTGAGTGACGAGGATTCGTTGTCCCGGAGGGCTCTGACCTCGTTCTGTAGGGTCCGGAGCTTGTCCTCCAGCAGAAACACCTTCGCTTGAGCAGAGTCCAGAGCCATTCCCAAATATGGGAGACGAACCGAAGGAGACAAGGTCGACTTCTGTACGTTGATGGTCCATCCGAACTCCTGAAGCGTCTGCACCGTAATGGACAGATCGTGCAGCAGGCTCTGGCTGGCACTCGATCTTAACAGGAGATCGTCCAGATATCCCAAGACCGCAATGCCCTGAGCCCGCAACAGGCCCAGAACAGGAGCCAGCACTTTGGTAAACACCCTTGGAGCCGAAGCGAGACCGAAAGGTAACGCCACAAACTGATAGTGTTCCTCCGCGACAGCGAATCGGAGGTACCTCAGATGACCCTCGAAAATGGGGATGTGTAGATACGCATCCTTCAGGTCGATAGAGGCCAGGAACTCGCCTGGACTCAGGGAGGCTACCACCGAGCGGAGCGATTCCATGCGGAACTTCCGAACGCGTACAAAGCGGTTCAGAGCTTTTAAGTCCAGAATAGGATGCACCTTGCCCTCCTTTCTGGGCACGGTGAACAGATTCGAGTAAAACCCCCGAAATCTGTCCCGATGAGGCACCGGGACGACCACCCCCTGGGCGAGGAGATCTTGCACCATCTGATGCAGGTCCTGTAACCGCCCTGGGGTCAAATGAAGATATGAGGGAAAGAATCTGTCCGATCTTGTAACCCGATCAAATGATTTCCTGAACCCACCTGTCCAGAATTCGGAGCAGCCAAGGTTGAGGAAACGTCCCCCCACCCCTGAAACGGGTGAGGGCGCCCCATCAGGCAGAGGCGGACTGGGCCGCCGCACCAGCTTGGCCGGATTTTGGTTTGCCCACCCAGGGCTTTCTCTGGCCACCCTGGCCCTTGAAGGGTTTCCCCTTGTTCTGTGCCTTGAAGGCACAAAAGGACCCCTGATTTGGTTTAAAGGAGGGGCCCCGCTTACCGCCGAAAAACTTGCCATTAGGATTCTGGGGCAGCAGAGTGCTCTTGTCCCCAGTGACCCCTTTTACCAATTCATCCAGGGATTCCCCACACAGGCGAGACCTCGCATAGGGGATGTTAGCCACCGTTTTTCTCGAAGTCTGGTCAGCCGACCAGCTTTTCAACCATATCAGGCTACTGTTAATCACCGCGACACTGGACAGGCGTGCAGCTAATGGGGCCTCATTCAAGGCCGCATCACACAAATACATGACTCCTTGATAGATCCTTGATAGATCTGGTCCACCATCGCCACGGTAGTAGGAGGAGCGGAATCAGCCACGAGGGTGCGTTTTAGCACCTTGGTCCAGTCCGCCACAGCCTGAGCGGCCATGACAGAGGCGAAAATAGGCTTTAGCAGAGAACCCGCCACCATGTAGGCATGGCGGGCAAGGGATTCCATTCTCCTATCCGTAGGATCCCTAAACACGAAGAATCTTCGGTGGGTACCAGAGTGGCCTTGTTCAATCTGGCCACAGTGTGATCCACCTGAGGGGCCACACACCAGCGCGAATCCGTAGGAGACGCAAAGGGATAAAGGAGTTGAAACCTCTTAGGCACCACAAAGGTGCGTTTCAAATGACGCCATTGATCATTCACAGTAGCGTGAAACTCAGCGGGGCAAGGGAACATCTGCGCAGCCTTGCGGGTCCTGTGTGTACCAAAAAAAGACACAATGCCTGGAGGATTGGGCTCATCCTCTAAATGTAGTGTTTCTTTAATGGCAAGAATTAACGCATCCATAGCTGCGCGGTCCTCGGCCGTCCCAGGGGGGGAATCATCCACCCCTGCAACCTCCGCCTCCCCCTCAGACTGAGAAGAGTGAGACCCTTCAAGGAGCACGACACCTACGGCAACCATATCAGATTCAGAATCAGACGACAAGGAAAAACTAGGCCTTTTTCTGGCAGCATGTTCCGTCATCAGAATCTCCACTTTGGACACCAAAGTCGCCACTGCAGCAGACAGAGCAGAGGATTCAGAGGAACCTGAATGCCCCACCAGGGCTGTGGGAAATTTGCTGTCCTGAGATTTTATGTTAAAAAAGTTATTTTTTTTTTTAAAGGTACTGGCCCTTTAAGCGTGCCGCGGACCCCCGCAGCACACCGCTACAATGACTGTGAAAACACAGACCCCTAATCAGGATAAACTGATAGCCAGAAGAATTGCACAAGTAAAAGGACAGCAGACAGACCCCCACAAGTGTTACCACCGCAGCCAAACTCTCCTGAGTAAAAGGAGGAAGTGATGTCACCGCAAGAGGCTGAACTGAGGCTTCAGGCTAAGGAAAAATGGTTGCCAATAGAAAGTAATGGGAGGCTTCGGTAAAATGGCCGCCGACATGTGCTCGGAACGAACGATTTGCCACACACAAGATGGCGCCGCAAGGTACCAAAAACACACCACATACATGCTGTATAAGTGCCCATAGTGAAGCCAGACATGCTGCCCACACCTAAAATGGCGGACCGGCGGTTTTTAACCCCGCAGCGGTTGCCACACGTGTCTGTACCTCCAAAAGCACACTAAAGTGACACAGGAGAGGGACCCCCAGAAACCCACACAGTGCACCGGCTGTGAGAGAAAACCCCCGCAGGGACCGGGATCAGGGAGCTCAAAAATGCACAGACTTGAGGGGATAACACAGACACACAGGACTGCCAGCCCCAGACAGAGGCCCCACACAGAATCTACTTACCTGTACTCGATGGGCGTGGGGTGCCTCACATTGCACGGCAAACCGCCCACCCTCAGATGGCATGGGTGCCGTCAGCCAAAAAATGCAGGTCGCTAACGGTACACGGAGAACCGTGGATGAGACGTCCGAGTGAGGTAGTCACCTCACAGGCTGCATCCCTGAGGACAGGGATGGGTCGTTTGCGAGGCCAGGGCGAACACATAGCCTGCTAAACGCTCGATGGCGGGCTGGGATTCCATCTCGCCCTCTGTCCTGGAGAACCAGGACGACCAGTCCGACTCCCAGCTACGCAAACGCCGTCTTCATCCGAAGATCCGACTAACGCTGACAAAATAAACAGCTAGTAATGCAAAGAAAAAAACACATTTGCAGTAAATAAAATCTTAAAATAGAAGAAGGCTGAGACTGTAGCCCCAGCACAGGGAAGCCTATCTTACTCCTTAACTAGGCAGAAGACAAACTGAGTTGGGATGACTGATTGCAGGGGGGTATTGGACCAGTGGGACAGCCCCCATAGGTGTGTCTATGTAAATGCTTTGTTTTTAACAAGTCTTATGCCTAGTTACTCCTGTGGTGATGAAGTCAATAGTGGGCGGCGACTTTTGGAGGAAGTAAGAGAAAAGTGAGCTTCTCCTCGCCTCTCCTCCCTCCTCCTTCTGTCTCTCTCTCCCTCCCCCTCTCTACAAATAAAGAGTTTTATTTCTAGAAGCCAGTGGGTGTACCCTGCTCCTATGTGCTATGAAGTGGGTTCACATTGGTATGCTGCGGTTTGCCCGCAGTGATAGTGTACTGGCAGTATTCCTGCATGTTGCCCCCAGTCCCAAAGGCCTCTATTAGGATTCACATTTTCCTGCATGTTCTGTAACTTAAAAAAAAAAGTCCTGCATGCTGCATCTTTGGTGCACTTTCAGAAAATGCAGCAAAAACGCATAACCTAAAAGAAGTCTAAGGGACTGCGGTTAAGGAAAACTGCCAGCACACCTGCACGAGTGCCCAAAGGCTAGTACTCACTTTCAGCAGGCACTGCCACTCCACTGAAAAGTTATCCATGCTCAGGTCACTTTTCAGAGGCATTTGACAGGCAGTGAGGAGGTTATATCACATTTCCTCCCTGCCTGTATTAACGTCCTAAATGCCAGTTCCTCCAGGTAATTGCATAGTTCACTTGAACTCAACCTTATTTCCATTACTCTCTGTAGGTATTAGATGTGCTCTCACCTTATTGCTTCTAATACATAAAGAGAGTTCTGGAAAACTGGATTTTGTCTTACCGTAAAAAATCCTTTTCTCTGATGCTCATTGACGGACACAGCGACATATCTTCATTAAACTATGATGTATGGACACTTTTTTTAAATCATTGTTTTTGTATAATAAATTTGATCATATTATGTGTGTCTACATATTTGTTAGTTAACTTTTTTCATACGGCACCATTAAAGTCCTATTCAGTCCCCTATTATCCTCCATGGTGTTCTCCCAGGGTTCACCCTGACTTGGTCCTCTCAGTTGAGGGACCTGGAGGGGTGGAGGTGTCCCGGGGAGATACACTGTGGGGTGATTTTTTTTTTTTTAAACTGTCATTTTTATTGAGAGTATAAACAAAAATAAGTAACAGACAAGGGGTAGGAGACCCCGAAAAAATTAAGTAAACAATAACATTGCAAAACCAGATCAAAACAGTCCCAGTTGGAACATGCAGCTACAAAAGAGTGGGACACAAGGGGGAAAGACCAATTAACATAAACCACTATTACCAGAAGACAGGGTAACAGGAAGTACTTTGTAGCAAACATCAATCATCAAATTGCACCATACATTCAAGTAGGAACAGAGTCCTGCAAATCCCAGTCAGCCCATATAGCATTGAATCGTGTGACTTTGTGATGGGCTGTAGCAGTTAGGAATTCCATTCTCCGTATCTCCAACACCAGGTGTTGAAAGAGCACAGCATCTGGAGGCCCCATCTGCCTCCAACACAGCGGGATCGCCCTTCTAGCAGGCACCAAGAGAAAGGACAGCAACCGCCTGGTAGGCTTGGAGACCCCGGGGAAGGGAAGGCCCAAGAGATAATGTAGAGGATCTAACGGGAGAGACAAACCCGTTACTGACTGTAATTTTGACTCCACCATTTCCCAAAAAGGTTGAAGAAGGCATTGCCAAAAAATATGAAATAGAGTGCCCGTCCCAGAACCACAGCGCCAGCAAGTAGCCGGGCAGGACGGGTCAATCTTATGCAATTTGGCCGGTGTCCTATACAAAAATAACAACATTTTTAAAGTAGTCTCCCTCTGCACCACACACCGAGAAGATTTAAAAGCCGTGGTCCAAATCTTGTCCCACATCTGCAGAGAAATAGGCTTCTGTAGTATATCAGACCATTTGCGCATATAGGAGGTGAGCATCTTCCACCAGGGGAAGCGCGTCATGTAGAATATTATAAATGCTAGAGATCAAATGCCTCTGGTGGGGCCCCTGCACCATTAACTGCTCAAAGGCCGTTGGCCGCTCTAGGGTGAATGAACCCACCAGGGATTGAAACATATGACGGACTTGGAGATAGAAATAAAAGGTATGTTTAGGAATGCCAAATTTCTCTTGCAGAGTCTCAAAGGGGTACAGAGTGCAGGAGAACGGGTGGACAAGGTTACGAAGCTGAAACATAGGGGCCTGCAACCACGTCCATACCCGTCCCATCTGCAATCCATCGGAAATGGAAGGAAGAGAACACTAGTAAGCGGTGGACATGGCGAGGAGAGAGAGTACTTATTATAACACTTGAGCCACACATCCAAGGAACAAAGCATAGGGGCAAGGCACATGGCTCGCAGGACTCTATCTGAATGCAACTTAGCTGACTACAACAAAGAGCAGGGGGTGAACCGGAAAAAGGACACCCCGCTCGATCTCCGACCACCGGTTGGGGGCCACCAGGGAAGACCAGGAGGCCGCCACACGGAGGTGGGATGCAAAATAATACTTCATAACGTCTGGTGCCCCGAGACCCCCCCTCTGCCTTGGAGAGAAGACCACAGAGCTAGCCACCCTGTGGACCTTATTCCAAATAAAATTAAAAAAACTACGCTGCAAGAACTTCAATTGGACATAGGTACCTGAACCGGCAAGGTGTCAAAAAAATAAAGTAGCTTAGGTAAGACGGACATTTTTAGGACATTAATCTGGCCCAGGAGCAAAAGGGGGGTAACCCATCCACTGGCGCAGGGAACCCAGGAGTTCTTTAAACAAAGGGACATAATTCTGTTGATAGAGGGTATCATAGGAGGGCGTAGGCTTAATCCCCATTAGGAAAGGGAAGTCTTCAGAAAGGGAAAGGGAACTTCAGAAGTGGCTTGGAAGCTAAACGGCAACCTGGCCATGCCTGTCCTCTATGAGCTGGTAGAGGTGCAGAATTGCTTCTGGACTCTGCATGAACTTGCTCAAGATATCAGAATCCCGTATCTTCGCCTAATGTAGCCATGGAGCTAAGATCGTGGGCTGGCGCTGTAAAGGCACACAGACTGGAGACTGTTAATATTACCTTGCTGCATCCCTCCTTATGCTGTAATTCCATGAAAAATAAATACTTTTGAACGGAACATGTCTATTTTTTTGTGGGTGGCTACAGATTTAAGCTGCCAATGCCGGAACTTTGCACTATGCATGCTGGTTGTACTGGTGATGTGAGGGGTTGGAATGTAGGGTAGGGATGGGACAGTGTTGTGTTGAGGTGTGAGCAAAGTGTAGTGTTGGACTATGAGGGTCTGTGTTGTTCAAATATGGAGAGAGTCCAATACCAGACACATATGTTTGTTGTTCCTGAAATTCAACAACCATGGTAAATGTGTCAACAATTGCAGCTCCAGAAAACTAGAATCACACTCATACAGTTAAAATTGTGTTTGTTCCATTAGGGCTCTGTATATTTATGTAGACCCCCCCCCCCCCAAAAAAAATAATATACAAACAAAAACTAAAGAAAAATGATAGTGAAAAGAGATCCAAGTGTAGTGATTGTTGGGATTTGAAACCATGACGTTGCATAACGTTGTTAACTGTAGTTAATTTGCAAAGCACTTAGCTATTCTGCAAAATAGAGCTGTTTGGTGAAAAGAAAGGAGTGTGCTGAGGCTAAAATGCACATATAGCTAAAGTACTAAACATTGTAGGGAATCTAGGAAGAAGACCATAGAAAAAGTGTGAGTTTTTAATGTCGACCTGAAGTGGTGTATGTGGTTAGAATACTTTGCTCTGCACCGTGCAAGCATGAGTTTGAATCGACACACAGATGAGATTATGAAATCGCTGAACATAATGTAAGTTTGCAAGCGCTTCACAGTGTATGTACGTGATGTACATTTTGTAGCGATATAAATGATCCAATCCGTTAAGAGTTTTTAAACAAACAAAAATTATACACAAAAGAAGTTAGGTGGAGATGGTCAGCCTCGAACCTTCGGCAGAGGGAGATGCATTGATCAGAGGATATGTGCACAAACCCACTAGACCACAGTGCTATATGAGACTACAATGTGCACATAGACATAAGTATGAGAATTTGAGAAGCCGCGATCGCCATTCAGCGTAGCTCAACGCCGCTGAAGGCGGAATTCATTGTGCTGTCACGCTGTCCAATTCGCCACTGCGGGAGAAAATTGATTGGAATGCGGTGAGAAATAAACAAGCCAAAGCAGTCTTAAGCTGGAGGTTTAATAAATTCGGCCCTAAGTGTTTTTCAATGATTGACTACATTGTGGAGTTTGACTGATCCATTCTTTTATTGAATTCAGTTTTCGGGATTGTTTTGCGCTGAGTAGCGGTTGTTTCTCACAGAGATAGTTTTCGTTACTGCAGGTTGAGTTTTAGGTAGAGAGGTTATACCTTCCAGTGTACAATCCGAAACCGGCATCTCAATTTAGTTTTTAATGCAACATCAAGGAATGGACTGAAGACAAGGTTTGTATAGAGAGGACTTTCATTGTGCTTTCAGGGTTGTTTGGCTGCACGGGTTAGGTCGATACGAACGTGTGTACTTTGAGGCGTCTACGTGAAACAGGTGATAGCGACATGCTTGTTTCAGCCTTCAATGTGTGAGGAGTAGATACCGAAACCCACCCCACATTTGGCCGTGTAAAATGATCGGAGCTGGGGAGCGAGTGGGGGTTGATGAGCTGTATAGCCTACGAAGCCACCGGGTTGAGGTCTTCTAGCTGACCGGCGAGGGCTGTGTAAAATAGTCGGAGTCCGGAAGCAAGCCAACACTGTCAAAGTTGGCACCTGGCAGTGTTGCTCCGAAACCAGGTGCAAAGGAACGATTAGAATCATCACGGGCAATGGTTTCGTCGGTGCAAGGGGGGGAAACGCAGGCCCCCAAAGTAAGTCAAACAACTTTCGCGGTACATGAGGTCTGAGTTTGGGGCTCGGGCCATGAGACCCCTCAGGAAGTGGCATAACCAAGGGAAACAGTTGGTGCATCCCTTTGGAAGGTACCCTTGATGTCTGGAGATGGGAGGAGTTCATTATTGAATTTGGGACTAGGTTCCAGGCAACAAAGATGCTAGGCGTAGCGCAATTATGGCTTCAGAGATCTATTATGGTCAATCAGCAAGGTGTACATGGGGCAGTTTCTGTCTGGAAGAACCGCATCATGGACACTTGGCATGATGAGACAGCCGAGTCCAACGATCCGGTGAGAGAAGTGGAGGAAGCTCTTTCCGGGCTAACTTTACTTAGACGAGCCAGATCCGCCGACACAGAACCTGTCACGATCTCTCCTGATTCTGGACTTGTTATTGACTCTACGGTCTCTGCACTTTAATCTCTGTTTTCTTCAGCTCACAGTGCAGACCTCGATACTGTTAACATCCTCCCACCTCACACTGTCTCTAGCTCTCAACAGCCTGTCATAACAGCTGAACCCTCTCCATCTAACTCTGTGGCAAACTAGCAGTTATTTTAACAGGTCTGTTATGGTTGTGGAAAGTCGGGGCACATCAGGCATAATTGTCTGACCAACCCAGTTGGCCCGTGGGGTAAGTGCCAATTTATTGCGGAGGATCCGGAAACTTCAAAAGGTAGGTATGGTCAGAAAGGACTAGGACTTATCATAGGGCGTTGGTAAACTGGTGTCAGCTCATATCCTAGAGGAATTAAAATATCCCCTCCCTTGCTTTATTGACATCGATGGAGCCAAAATGGTTCTAAGATCTCAAGACCCTAGAGGCAAGGTTCCCCTTCCAGGGGAGACAACTCCCGCCGTAGGTCTCACGGGCCAGACAGTGTCTTTACGAATGACTGAACCTCTCTATTGCAGGCTAGGACAGTTCTGCAAGAAGCTTGTTTTTTTTTTTTTTTTTTAAGTCACTGCATTTCTCTGGGCACCCAACATCTAACCACTCAAAGCATACAGACTTTGAAGGACCTCCAAAGACCTCGTAACTTTAAACGCTGCACTATTTTTGAACCCTGGGTCTCTTCTTCCTGTTAAGGAGGAAGAGAAGGGGGAGAAGGTCGTGCTGAAAATGGAAATTTTCAAAACTTTCTCTCTTTCCCTCTCTCTCTCTCATCACTTTCCAACTTTAGTAGGAATGACACGATTCCCTTTCTTTGATGGAGTAGGAAACACCGGCTGTCAGTCCAGTGAAGGAAACCCCCATTCCAGACGCTAACCTTTTTTTCTAAGGTTCCAGGTACTACACCCCAGATGGTAAGACAGCGATCAGAGGATCAATTTCCATACAGATACGAGATACGCTTTTTGGGTTGGCACATGGTTGTGGTCCTGTCTGGAAGGCAGGAGGGTTCTTGACTAGTTTGGGGAGGTCGGTGAAACGTGCGGGGTTAATAGAGCTGTTCATTGCCTTTTGCTGGCCACACAAGATAGCCATTCTGAAGGTAAAGGCTCATACTACTGAGAGGACTATGGAAGCCAATGGAAATACCTTAGCAGATAGAGCTGCTAAGGAAGGTGCTCTGCGCCCAGGGGCAGAGACCCTGATGCTAGCCATCCCCTCTGAAACTGTAGTTCAAGGTGTAAATGCAGGAAAAAAGGAGATGGACAGCCTTGGGGGTTACACAGGGTCCAGATGACATCTGGGGTCTTGATGGTAAATGGTGTTTACCCAGATCTGTTTTTCCAATGATGGTCCACTCCGCTCATTACCCTGGGCATTGGACAAAGATGGTTATGTGTTCATAGGTGTAGGAGCATTGGATTGGCCCTGGCTTTACTACTGCAGCTGAAACGGTACCGAGAAGGCACTCACCCAAACCGGAATATACCTTTCAGCGCATTCAGATAAACTATATCACTTTACCAAAGGACGAGCGTGTCTTGGTCTGTCTGGATATGTTCTCTGGGTGGCCAGAGGCCTGGCCCATTCACAATGCCATTGCCACTGCCACCACGAAAAAGATCCTGTCTGAGATAGTTTGTCGCAGGGGGGCTGCCTGCAACATTCGAGTTGGATCGCGGATCACATTTCACTGGTCAGATCTTTGCAGAGGTTTGTAAAGTGCTTCAGGGATTCATCTTCAAAGTAGCGGTAAGGTTGAACGCCTAAAAAGAAAAAGCCATGGCTTCAATGTATTTCCATTACTCTTTACCCCATCAGGAATGCCCCATGGGTTATCACCCTACAAAGTTTTCTTTGGGAGTCAACCAGAGACTGTATTGTACTTTCCTCAGCAGCTGTCATCTCTACATTCTCAGCTCAGCAGGTAGGTGCTCTCCCGGCAAAGGGGAGCCCCAAAAGGTCCATAATAGGGCTCGGGGGTCTCTCCCGGACCCTGACACAATAACCGGTGTACATTCTATCCAACTAGGTGACTGAGCCGTGAGGAAACAATCAAATTAAACAATCAAAGGATGGGATTGGAGCGGAGGTATTTAGAGGCATACCAGGTTCTGCTGACAAACGCCGACTTCCTTGAAGCTCGGGGATCCATGCCAGCCACTGCAAAAAGCTGCTCAACTCCATCCAAGAATGATAATGAGGAGTATAGTTTTTATTTACATATGTAGCTTAATGTATTTTAGCAAGTGTATTTTAGCAAGGGTAATGCATCTTCAGCTGGCCAAGGCGGCAAACAGGTCTAATTGCTGGGTGTGTTACAAACACCCACCTAGCTATTACACCCCAGCAATGGCAGACATTCGTATTATCATGAAGACAACCAAGAGACACTTGTCCACAGAATTTAATGACACATTCCTAGAGGGTAACATCAGTTATAGTTTTAATGTTAGCTCTGGCTCCTGTTCTTTGCTGGTCAATCAAATTTGGATATCGGGACAATTAGGTAGTCCACAGATGTGCTTTAACTTTAATGTTGGCACCGGAACTAGATTTGTAGGATCTACAACCTGTGGGACAGGTATAGCAGTCAATCTCACCAATGAAACTCAAGTTCTTTTTAATGACACCAACAGACCGAATTGTATCTGCTGGAGGGACGGTTGTGATGTACAGACTAAGGGAGCTATCCCTCAGTATATTATGTTACTCTTTAGTGCCCGTGACCGACAGGAAGATTCTTCTTGTACGGTGTTGACAGGTCCCTATTACTTTTTGTGTTGTTCTGCAGCTTACAAGGTAGTGCCACCTAATGCGAAAGGTTTGTGTGCTTTAGTGAAGCTCGTACCAGCACCATGCATTGCTGCTGATCGGGAGGATCTGCTGTTAAGGAGAGTAGGGGTGCAAGACAGGACTCGCAAAGAACTGGGCATTGTTCCCGGCTTGGACTAGGTGGGGAATCGAGCTGATGAAACGGTTGAATAATTTCGCGTCCATTCTGGATGAGATGTTCAATGAAACCGTTGAAGCTGTAGGGAAGTTACTCAAGAGCAGAGACAAACGAAGACTTTAGTACTGTAGGAGAAAATGGCACTAGATTTTCCTTTAGCTTCCAAGGGGGGTTTCTGTGAATTCATAGGGGAAGACTGTTGTACCTGGATAGCAGACACCAGTGATAAGGTCCAGGCCCATATGGATAAGGTAAATTCATTGCAAGGCAGAGTTAGAGCTATAGCTAGCGAGGGTTGGAATAATTTTAAGGCTTTGGAAAGTTTTGGGTATTTTTTTGTTCTCCATTAAATCTTGGTAGAAGGAGATAGGAGTACATATACTTATGTGGTTCTTGTTTCTATTCCTCCTATACGATCCTGTTGTCTGGTCGACCCAGTCACCAAAGCCCGAGCAGATGACCTTGTCTTGATCGCTGAGAAAAGACGCCCCAAGATCCTGCCCCTGCATCCGACGCCAAGGACCCCAGCCCGACGCTGATCAACGCATCCCATCATCTCGTGTTCTCCCTCTGAAGTCACCTCCCGAAGAGTGGAACCCGAAGTGTTGTTTCCTTTCGATGGATTGTTTTTACCTGTTATCTTTTTTTTCTTTTTATAAACTTTTTGAAATGGATTGTTTTTATCATGAGAAGAACTGTTCTGTTTATTTAGAAGAAGAACATTCATCAAAGGGACACATGGGTGCATATGACAGAGCAGGGGCTGTTGTGGAAATTGTATTAATATTTATGTGGACATTTCTTTAGAATATACTTTTAGTTAAATTGCCATTATGTCTACCAGTGTCAGTTTACCGGTAATCGCTATGCACAGCAAATATTGCTTTAACTGGCATTGAGGAAAGACCTGTTAGTTGAAATCTTCCATTAGATGGGATTTCACAATACTCGTAGCCTGATTTATGGCAGCGCAAGGAGAAATCCATCGCACAAATATATACCCGCCATCCAGGGCCCCGGCTATTCACTGCGGATATGTGCTTGTGATGTAGAGTTCTTATCGTTTCACCAAGAATAAAATGAATGGCATATTTCTGTCATATTTGATCCATATGGCTGATATACTGCTGCTATTGTCTTATGCAGATATAATAAAGTCCCATAGACTGGAACAATAGCATGATCACTATCTATGTAAGGGTGATAGAGAGGAGTGATATTATGGAAGGGATGAGTATGGAGTTAGAATCAGTGTGGGTAGAATTCCATAGGGAAGAAGAAAAGGGAAAAGTAATTGTGGGGGTTTGCTATAGGCCACCCAACCAAAGGGAGGAGGTGGAGCTGGAATTTATATCACTGTTGGATAAAGTGGCAAAACTGGGATCAGTCATCATATTGGGGGACTTCCATTATCCCGACATTGACTGGGAAGTAGGGGACTACAGACTCACAGAAGGCCCGTCTATTCATGGAAACCTTACAGGACAACTACATGTCTCAGTTGGTGGATTCTCCTACTAGAGAAAATGCAGGCCTGGATCTATTGATCACTAATGACCCAGACCTAATCTCGGAGGTAGGAGTCCAGGACAACCTGGGCTCTAGCGATCACAGGATGATCACATTTAGCGTAAATAACAATACAACAAGGCAAGTGGGGAACATAAGAACCCTAAACTTCAGAAGGGGAAAATTTCCCAAATTGTGCTCAATGATGGAAAGGGTAAACTGGGACCAAACCCTGGGAACACTGACCACGGAGGAAAAATGGGAATGCTTTAGGAACATATAAAACAAATGCATCTCGCAATTTAGAAGAGACAAAGCCAAACCTGGCTGGCTAAACCGTAATGTTAAAAAACGTATTAGGGGGAAAAAAATGGCCTTCAAGAAATATAAATCAGAGGGCTCAGTATCGGCTTTCGAGCAATACAAGGAGGCAAATAAGAAAAGTAAATACGAAATCAAAATGGCTAAAATCTACTTTGAGAGACAAATAGCGGAGGATAGTAAAAAGAACCCAAATAAATTCTTTAAATATATCAACAGCAAAAAAACTAGGGCAGAGCATATTGCACACATAATTAACGATGATGGGAGGATGGTGACAGAGGACACTGAAAAAGCAACCGTGCTGAACGCTTTTTTCTCATCAGTCTTTACACAGGAAAAGGAGGGGTACACTGACCACGACTATATGGTTAGTAGCAATACACAGGACTTGCCGCTATGGCTAACAGAGGGTGAAATCAGGGAAAGGCTGGATAAAATTAACACAAATAAATCACTAGGCCCGGATGGCGTACATCCGAGAGTACTCAAAAAACTTAGTAAGACTATATCTAGACCACTGTTCCTGATCTTTGCTGACAGTATTATGGCAGGAAATGTACCAGGGGATTGGAGGAAAGCTAACGTGATACCGATATTCAAAAAAGGGCAGAGGCATGTCCCGGGAAATTATAGGCCTGTCCAGTATGACATCGATAGTATGTAAACTTCTGGAGGGGATGATAAGGGGCTATATCGTAGAGTTTGCTAAAGACAACAACATCATCAGCAGTAATCAGCATGGGTTTACAAATGGGCGTTCTTGTCAAACCAATCTCTTAACATTCTACGAGGAGGTGAGCTAGATAGGGGGAGACCAGTGTATGTGGTGTACCTGGATTTCGCTAAGGCATTTGATACAGTTCCCCACAAGTGCTTAATTTATAAAATAAGGTCTGCAGGCATCGACCGCAAGGTTTGCTCTTGGATACGGAACTGGCTAAAAGGGCGTGTCCAAAGGGTGTTAATAAATAGCGCATACTCAGACTGGTCTGAAGTGGTAAGTGGGGTCCCCCAAGGCTCAGTCCTGGGACCAACATTGTTCAATTTATTCATAAGCAGCATTGAGGACGGGATCAATAGTTCTATATCAGTTTTTGCAGATGACACAAAATTGGGCAGGGCAATAACTGCACAGCATGAAGCAGATATCCTACAGAATGACCTGGACAAAATAACAGAGTGGGCAACGACATGGCAAATGAGGTTTAATGTGGAGAAGTGTAAGGTTTTGCACTTGGGGACTAAAAACATAAAAGCACAATACACTTTAGGGGGGGAACCTTTGGGGGAATCAAAAATGGAGAAAGATCTGGGAGTCTTGGTAGAGGATAGACTGAGAAATAGCATGCAATGTCAAGCGGCAGCTGCCAAAGCTGGCAGAATATTAGCATATGCATAAAGAAAGGGATGTATTACAGACAAATAGCGGAGGATAGTAAAAAAAACCCAAAGAAATTCTTTAAATATATCAACAGCAAAAAAACTAGGGCAGAGCATATTGCACACATAATTAACGATGATGGGAGGATGGTTACAGAGGACACTGAAAAAGCAACCGTGCTGAATGCTTTTTTCTCGTCAGTCTTTACGCAGGAAAAGGAGGGGTACACTGACCATGACTGTATGGTTAGTAGTAATACACAGGACTTGCCACTATGGCTAACAGAGGGGGAAATCAGGGAAAGACTGGATAAACTTAACACAAACAAATCACCAGGCCCGGATGGCGTACATCCGAGAGTGCTCAAGGAACGCAGTATGGTTATATCTAGACCACTGTTCCTAATCTTTGCTGACAGTATTAGGACAGGAGATGTACCAGGGGATTGGAGGAAGGCTAACGTGATTCCGATATTCAAAAAGGGCCAGAGACATATCCCGGGAAATTATAGGCCTGTCAGTTTGACATCAATAGTATGTAAACTTCTGGAGGGGATGATAAGGGACTATATCGTAGAGTATGCTAAAGACAACAACATCATCAGTAGTAACCAACACGGGTTTACAAATGGGCGTTCTTGTCAAACCAATCTCTTAGCATTCTACGAGGAAGTGAGCTGTGAGCTAGATAGGGGCAGACCAGTGGATGTGGTGTACTTGGATTTCGCTAAGGCGTTTGATACAGTTTCCCACAAGCGCTTAATTTATAAAATAAGGTCTGCAGGTATCGACAGCAGGGTTTGCTCTTGGATACGGAACTGGCTAAAAGGCCGTGTCCAAAGGGTGGTAATAAACAGCGCATACTCAGACTGGGCTGAGGTAGTAAGCGGGGTGCCCCAGGGCTCAGTCCTGGGACCAACCTTGTTCAATTTATTCATAAACAGCATTGAGGACGGGATCAATAGTTCGTTATCAATTTTTGCAGATGACACAAAATTGGCCAGGGCAATAACTGCACAGCATGAAGCAGATATCCTACAGAATGACCTGGACAAAATTACGGAGTGGGCAACGACATGGCAAATGAGGTTTAATGTGGAGAAGTGTAAGGTTTTGCACTTGGGGACCAAAAACATAAAAACACAATACATGTTAGGAGGGGAACCCTTGGGGGACTCAAAAATGGAGAAAGATCTGGGAGTCTTGGTTGATGATAGATTAGGCAACAGCATGCAATGCCAAGCGGCAGCTTCCAAAGCCAACAGAATATTAGCATGCATAAAGAAAGGGATGTATTCCAGAGATAAGACTATAATCCTTCCACTTTATAAAACTCTGGTCCGACCGCATCTGGAGTATTCTGTCCAGTTCTGGTCGCCAGTCCTCAGGAGGGATGTGTTGGAGCTGGAGAGAGTCCAGAGAAGGGCAACTAAACTAATTAGGGGATTGGAGGACCTTACCTATGAAGAGCGGCTGATATCGCTCGATTTATTTTCCCTGGAGAAGAGACGTCTGAGAGGGGACATGATAGCAATTTATAAATATCTTAATGGGGATCTCAGCTTAGAAAAAAAGCTGTTCATTCAAAGGAATTGCATGAGGACTCGAGGACATACAATGCGATTAGAGGAGAAGCGTTTTAACCTCAGGCAACGTGGGGGGTTCTTTACTGTTAGGGCTACAAGATTGTGGAATTGTCTACCACAAGAGGTGGTTTCTGCGGGTAGTATGGTGACTTTCAAAAGACTCTTAGACTTACATCTCAAGGATCAGGAGATAAAGGGCTATGTTAGATGATTACAGTCACACACACCTACACAGGTTGAACTGGATGGACTATTGTCTTTATTCAACCTCACCTACTATGTAACTATGTAACTATGTAACTATATAATCCTTCCACTTTATAAAACTCTGGTCCGACCACATCTGGAGTATTCTGTCCAGTTCTGGTCGCTAGTCCTCAGGAGGGATGTGTTGGAGCTGGAGAGAGTCCAGAGAAGGGCAACCAAACTAATTAGGGGATTGGATGACCTTAATTATGAAGAGCGTCTGCAATCGCTTGATTTATTCTCCCTGGAGAAGAGACGCCTGAGAGGGGACATGATAGCAATATATAAATATCTCAATGGTGATCTCAGCATAGAAAAAAAGCTATTCAGTCGAAAGGATTGCATGAAGACTCAAGGGCATACAATGCGATTAGAGAAGCGTTTTAACCTCAGGCAACGTGGGGGGTTCTTTACTGTTAGGGCTACAAGATTGTGGAATTCTCTACCACAAGAGGTGGTTTCTGCGGGAAGTATGGTGGCTTTCAAAAGACTCAGACGTACATCTCAAGGATCTGAACATTCAGGGGTATGAGAGATAATTAAGGCCACACACACCTACACAGGTTTTACAAGAAGGACTGTTGTCTTTATTCAACCTCACCTACTATGTAACTAAAAGAAAGAACAAGGGCGCTCCCTGGATGGGCAACCTCTTGCTATCTGCAGGCTTCAGCACAGTGCCTGGATCGTGAGCTCCTTCAACACATAACCGTCACTTGGACCTCACAGCCCGCTACTTACCATCTGGCTTCACTGTGGAGACCCCCTTTGGACATCACATATGCTGATCTTGTTTTATCTACATAACCGCCACTCAGGACTCTAATGTGACCATTCTTTTTCTTTGCTGCACATTTGGAGGGAATCCCTACCTCTTGAGGAGCTGCCTGTCTAATTCTCACCCCAGCACCCCGATTTGAACTTTATGATTCGTCCACAGCAGGACTGCTCTTCCTCATGATCATCACATAATTGAAAAGGACTTCTGCAAATTTGAGGTTCATGTATTTGTCTGCCCCGTATCAATTTATTGTGTTTTTGTTGTGTTTTTATTGTTTTTTTTATTATTTTTTCTAATTGATTCACATCTTGTGATTCACATTTGTGGTACCACCAGTGCTGTGGTTCCTTTCATTTTGGCACAGTGAACGCTGACTCACCAATTTAGGTCAGTATTTTGTTTACTATGTAACTAAATATGGTTTTCTATGAACTATATTATATAGGATCCACTAACAGGTAATGAGTCCATGCTTGTGAATGAGTGTGGCTGAGTCATGAGAAGCCATGTGCAGCCATGTTTCTTGGTTCACATGGCAGTTGGAGTCTCTGCATTAAGCCATGTTCGTGCATAGGCATTCACTCTTCGTTTCTATTGTACTTTTGAATGTATACATGTTCTGTGATTGGTGGTCTTGAAGCCACTCCCTGTAACATCCTCTTTTGTTTACTTGCTGTAAATAAACCTAGCACTGCTCTGGGACAGAGACTTTCACACAGAGACACTGAAACACACAACCACTCACTCTCAATAACACAGACACACACACATGCACAGTGAGACCCGGCAGATGGCATCAATATGACCCAGAGTGTCTGTTCCTTTCTTGTCGCTGAGCGCTTGGTTAACCCTATGCAAAAGAGCTGTACGTTGTACTTTTAAGTACAAGGGATTAATGGCGTTTGGCGCGTATTAATATCCACAAGTGCGCTTTTCAGCGCAGCTAAGTTTTCAGTGCACCGAGCGGGTTTGCTATGCTCCAAAATCCATTCATTTCCATAACAGGGGGCAGGGCACAGGGCAGGTGGCCTGACAGGCCAGGGGGATCTTTAAGGAAGTCCAGGTCCCATTATCCCCAGGAGAGGGCCCACGCCCCCCCAAGACCACCAGGGGACAAGGGCGGGGGCTGCATTTACTCACCTTACCATTGACCGGGTGGGTTCCTCTCGGAGTGGGGGTGCTGCAAGCCGGGGGTTCGCAGCAACTCAGGGTGTTCCAGGTCTCGTGTCCCAGCGAGACATCCACTCGCAGGCTCGTCCCGATCCAAAAAGTGGCTCCGTCGTGGCGAGGCCTAGTGCGGGACTAAAACATGCTCACGCTCGTAGGCCAGGCTGGGAGACCTTCAGAATCTAGATTATCCAGTGTGAAACCTAAGCCGGCATTGCTTGTAGATCACCAGGAGGATCCCCCTAAACACTAACTAGCAAGTGAGTAAAGATAAAACAAAACATTCTGAAAAGAAAAAAAAACTGAGACTGAAGTCACAGCAGGAAACCTAGGTCCTACTCCTTCACTAGGCAGAAACAAAACTGTTTTGCTGGAGCAGGGTGTGTGGGGTTATGCCTAGAGGGACAGCCCCATTGCCGTGGTGAAAAGCTATTTTTCCTGCCTAGTACTACTCCTACAGGGGGCAGCATAACCCAATGGCTAAGAAGTATGAGAGCTGCGTCTGTCAATGGACGATAGAGAAAAGGGGTTTCACTCCAGAGATCAAACCATTACTCTCCCACTCTACAAGACTCTGGTCCAGCCACATCTTGAATATGCCATCCAGTTCTGGGCACCGGTCCTCAGAAAGGATGTGCTGGAACTGGAGAAAGTCCAGAAAAGGGCAACAAAGATAATTAGGGGAATGGAGGACATCAGCTATGAGGAAAGATTGCAAGCATTGAACTTATTCTCTATGGAGAAGAGACGCTTAAGAGGAGATATGATATCAATATACAAATACCGTACTGGTGACCCTACCATAGGGAACATTTTTTTCAGACAAAGGAAATTCAATAAGACACGGGGGCACACACTAAAACTATAAGGAAACTGGATTTTTGACTTATCGTAAAATCCTTCTCTCTTAAGTGCATTGACGGATGCAGTTCTCTCATATCAGTAGGGTAATACTGCCCCCTACAGGAGTAGGACACTAGGCAGAAAAAAGTACTAGCTACGCCTATGTGCAGTTCCGGAGGGTACACCCTCTCTCTTCCTGCATAGGATGCCAGTTTTGTATCAAAGCAGTGTCAGAAAAGTAACACCAATCCAACTCAAAATAGAGGGGTGGGTACTGCGTCCGTCAATGAACTTAGAGAAAAGGATTTTACTGTAAGTCAAAAATCCAGTTTTCTCCATCGTCATTGACGGACGCAGTTCTCTCTGATTCAGATCAGTAGGGACATCCCAAAGCAGTGCCATAAAATGAGGGGTGGGAACAGCAGAAAAGAACAAGTACCCAAGGCCAAACATAGCCAAGCCAGGCAACACAGGACCCATCAGCACAAAAGATGAGGCCCACCTGAAAACGACAGTAAACACCCTGAAGGAAGTCCAAAAGCCCTCCAAACAGCAGGCAGCAAAAAACCTTGCGGCAGAAAAGAGGCATCTGCAGATGCCAGCACATCCACCTTATAAAACGTGGTAAAGTTGTGAACAGAATACCAGGTAGCCGACTTGCAACCAGGAGTACACATGCCCACAAGGCGAAAAGCCCAGGAAGCGCTAGGCGCCCATGAGAATGCGCCGAAACAGGTAAAGGTAGGACCTGACCCCTAATTGAATAAACCTGCACCACCGTCTGACCGATTCTTCCGGGAATAGACGCAGCAGATGCAGGCAGTCCCGTATAAGTACAGAGAGCGAGTCAGACGCACGAAAAGACTCAGTAGTCGCCAAGTACACCTGGAGTGATCCGCACTCTAAACAGAGTAAGCAATGCACATTCCATAGGATGTGAGGGCTCAGGACACAAGATGGAATATAATGTCCCCATGCAAGTGAACACCAGAAACCACCTTCGGAGGGAAGGATGGATGCGGACGAAATACCACTTCATGATCAACATATAGGGAGAACGACAGGACAATGTCGCCAGTGCCGACACCTGCACGCAGAGTGACAGCAACTAAGAAGGCCACCTTCTGTAATAAGGTAGGAAGGCAATACCTTCGAATACTCGCAAACAGAGGGTCTAAAAGAACCGACTGCACCAAATCAAGGTCCCCAGTGGGTGACGGAGGTCGCACCAGAAGCACCAAGTGTCGCACCCCCAGGAAGAAGTCACGCACCAGGGCACAGGCGGCCAATGGCCTTCGGAAGAAGTTTGCCAAAACCGAAACCCAACCCTTGACAGTACTCAAGGCCAACCTGTGATCAACTCCCCATTGAAGGAAGCCAAGATCCGGGCCACAGAGTAAGAGCGAGGGGGAGCCCACGCAATATACGACTGTCTCGTATGATGAACAAAAATCACCCTAGAAGCCGCTTCCCACGCTTCAAGCAGGGTGGGAATCACTGAAGCAGCCAAACCCCCGTCCTTCAGCACCTGCCATTCAACAGCCAAGTCGGCAAAGTAAGCGACCGCAAATCGAATGGGAGATGGGCCCTGGAGACAATAACCCCTCCCTGAGAGAAATTCACCAATGAGCGTCTGCGGCCAGCCTGACCAGGCCAGCGTACCAAGCTCGGCGAGGCCCGTCCGGAGCCACGAGAAAGACCGGAATCCCTTCCGCCTCGATCCTGCGAAAAATTCTTGGCAGCAACTTGGGAGGAGGAAAGGCAGACCGCAGCTGAGACTGACCTTGGCCCATCCGTGAGCACGCACACACGACCAAGCCGGCGGCAGCTGTGCGCAGGTGACCATGCTAAACTCCACGGCATCGTTCAAGTTTAACCTAGCGAATGTTCTTGCCCATGACAGAACCCATGGTGCCACCATTGCACCCGCCAGAAGGTCCCAGGAGCGGGCAACAAATCGCAGCACTATCCTGTAGATGTGACACCAACAGGTCCACGTCTGGAGTGCCCCCAACAAAGGCACAACTATAGAAACACCTTCAGATGAAGGGACCATGCCCCTGCATTCAAGACCTGTCGACTGAGGCAATCCGCCCACCAAGGTTTCCACACCTGAAAAGGGAACAGCAGAAGAGCTGGCGCACTGCCCAACGAAGAATTGACACATCCAAGGCCGCAAGGACACCCTTGGTGGCCCCTTGGTGAATGACATAAGCCACGTGGCGTAGTGGATTGAACATGCACCGGGTAGCTGCAGGTGCCCAATCCAGTGAACCAGGCAAAGCAGGATCGCTCTCAGCCACAGGACATTGATTGGTAAACTGGATCCTACAGGGACCATACTCCCAAAGCAGAGAACCTGCCGAGGACTCCTTCCCACCCAGACAGGCTTTGCATCCGAGGTGATAAGTGTTCAGGAAAAAGGGGAGGGAGGATTCCAGTTCAAGACTCCCTGGTCAGCCAGCTCAGCGGGAACCGAAAGTCCAGAGCGTTTGGATTCTAGTCCCATTCGGGAAGGATCGCCTTCTGGGGTATCCCCGAGAGGGATTGAGCGAAAGGGACAGTCTTGAAAAAAAGATGGCACCATCAGTCCCAGAACTCGCATACAGATCGGAAGGGACGACCATGTGCGGGACATGAACCGCAGTCTGAAGTTCCAAGAGTCTTTTCCCCGTAGGGAGAAAACACCCTGACTGTGGGCGTGTCCAAAGTAAGGCCTAGACAGTCCAGTCTCATGGAAGGGACCATGGATGACTTCTGAAAGTTCAGAACCCTCTGAACTCCTCCAGAGTTCTCGTGGTGACTTCCAAATCCGTTTGTCAGCATCATAGGAGACTCCACGTGGAGAAGCAGATCGCCAGGACCGGAGCCACACCTTTGTGAAGACCGTAGTAGCATAAGCGAGACCCAAGGGTAACGCCACAAACGATAGAGATTCTTCCCCACGGCAAAAAACGGAGAACCCATAGGTGTCCCGAACATAACAGGATGTGAAGGTAGGACAGCCGTACATTGGAAGGGAAAAAAAACGTACCGGAAATAAAACGGATCGGGATTGTATCTTGCAACTGGACCGCATGACCTCCTGAACCCAGCAGCCTGGGATCTCGGCCAGCCGCAGGTCCTCGACTGGCAAGGACCTCCCTCCACTCCCTAGATGGGAAGCACATTCTGGCCGAGCAGGCCTAGTCCACAGGTCTGGAAAAAAACGATCTCATGTTCTCCAGACCAGGGTCGTTTGGATCCACACGCGGAAGTTCGGAAGGACTTTGCCACATCGACCGTCCCTGAGGGACGAAGAAACTGTTTGCGAGCCGAAAGGAAGAACCCCGACTGCGACGAAGGCCCTTACCCTTGTTAGTCTGAGGAAGAAAACACTCTTTCCCCCCGTGAGACACTTATATAATGTCATCCAGGGCTGCGCCAACAGGCGATCCCCCTGAACAGGGAGATCCATTAAGACCGTCTTAGAAGTTTGATCCGAAGACCAACACTACGGTCAAGTAGGTGCTGGACAACCACCGCCGAAAACGACAAGGTGACCCATACAAGGGAGCCCCGACCAGCGTGGCATCGCAAACAAATTGCAGCCCCTGCGCCAGCTGGTCCAACCGCTCCCCCAGAGCAAGAGGGACATGCCCCACACCAAGTCACGGTGGTGGAACTCCGCCCATCAGGCAGAGTCTGCGTGGCAAGGGGAAAAAAAACACTGTTCCCAGTGCAGACTACACCAGGGAGTTCAGATCGCAGGCCACAGCCCGCGCCATCCTATCCCCCAAGTCCTTACAGGACGGGGGATGCCTCCACTGGAACAACAGTAGTCCCATTCAGCTAGAGACTGTACGGCCACCAAAGGCGGAACAGTCCTCTGTACCAGAGACTCCCCAAAAGGGCAACGTCTAACAGCCGCATAGACACCCCAGGGGAACGTCTCAGGACGGTCCCCTCCTACATGAGCAGCCAGCAAAAAGAGCAGCTCCAGATGGCATGTGAGCCACCTGCGCCGCAGGCGCAGCCACCACTGTGACCCCACAAATCGCAGGGTGTCGCACACCGAAACAGCCAGTGCATCCGCCAGCACCTGTCGCGGCAGGGGAGGTAGAAATGTCATCATCATCCGAGGAGACAGGGTGTGAGTTAACAGACCCGGTATTCTATCAGAAAACCCTACCCCATCAGATTTCCCTCCCTACATCATTTCTGGTGCGTGTTCGTCA
The DNA here is from genome assembly GCF_965119305.1 of Pelophylax lessonae. Classification (NCBI taxonomy): domain Eukaryota; kingdom Metazoa; phylum Chordata; class Amphibia; order Anura; family Ranidae; genus Pelophylax; species Pelophylax lessonae. Next base: position 60,798,155 of record NC_138780.1, read on the forward strand.
TGCACCAGCTGTAGCCGCGTCACACGTCCTACTGCGCATGCGCAGAACAGGTAGGGAATTTTGATAACATCGTAAGGGGTGAGGCAAAAGTTCTACTGCGCATGCGCACCAACGGATGGGGAAGCGGCATTTCTTATAACATAGATCTGATCTCCATGGCACACACTGCGCCGAGCCGACAATGGGACAATCATATTCCCTACCCACACACGCACGCCCACTGTCTCATTGTTGGGTCGGCGCAGTGAGGGGCATGGAGATTGGATGGATGTTTGTTATAAGAGATCCCGCTGCCCGACCCGTTGGTGCGCATGCACACTAGGACTTTTGCCTGACCCCTTACCACGTTATCAAAATTCCCTACCTATTCTGCGCATGCCCAATAGGATGTGTGACAAGCTGCTGCATGAGGAATCCACAGCTGATCTCAACCGGAAATGACGTAGGTAGGGAAATCTGACAGGGTAGGGAAATCTGATAGCCAGACTCAGACTCCGAGACATCAGATGAGGCAGGGGTAGGCGGAGATACGTCTCAGCACACCTACCACTTCTCACCCGGGCCCAAATGCTTCCCAAACTGCCGAAAAGGCATTGACGGACAATGGAGATCCGGGAGGCCCTGCGGCTTCTGTGAGGTGGGGGTCAGGTGGGAACAAATGGCCTTCAGGGTCCATACTGAACCTGAGGAACCCGCCAGCAACTTTTTTTTTTTTAAAGTGGCCCCAAAGCGCTACTGTGCCCTCGGAGGTCAGGCGCGCGATAACAAACCCGCACAGAGAGGGAGAGACCACCCTCATGACACACTGTGTCCTCCAGGCATGCCTACCAGCCTCCACAGCAAAAAATATACCGCAAAATGGCCGAAAACGGGTGCACCACGATGGCCGCTCCCATAGAAGCAGACAGAGGCTACAACAAAGTGGCGGCCCCGTGAATGGCGATAATCGGGGTCCACAGGGGGACCCCCCAAACGTCCATCCACACCAGAAACCCCACCAAGGGCCCCCCCCAGCAGGATCGGTCTAGTTCCCTGGACAGCGCACTCCCCCGGCCCCCCCATGCGGCCGGCACACTAGACCCCTGCCTCAGGTAAGCCCAAACAGTCCCCCACGTGGGAGGGGGGGTAGGGGGGGTGAGGGAGAGGAGGGTGGTCACAACAGGATAGAAGGAACCCTGGAGTGTGAGGGTCCGACCATCCCAAAGAGAAGGGCCACGTCCAACCCAAAATCCGCCAGAGAAGGGGGGGGCGTTTACTCACCATACTGGGAACACAGGCAGGCGCCATCTCATGACAGGATCCCACGCCACCGGAGTAGGGGGGCTGTCAGCCAAATGGGAACGCTGCGACATCAGCCTAGACCCTGTCATGTGCATCCTGGCGAGACATATAACTCGCGGGGGCCAGTCCCCGTCCAGCGGGACCATGTCACGGCCAACCCAGCGCGGAGCTAAGGCCTGCACGCACTCGATGGCCAGACTGGGGTGACCACTGGATATGGGAGTCCAGTCTGTCACCCAGCCCAGCATAATTGCTAGAAGATCTCACAGGAAAAACGATCAGGAGGAAAAAAAAAAAAGACTAGCTAAAAAAAAATTCTACATAAAAAAATGACTTATGCCAGGACCAGAGATCCCAGCAAGGAACTAAGTCCTTACTCCTGACTAGGCAGATAAAAACAGGCATCCTATGCAGGAAGAGAGAGGGTGTACCCTCCGGGACTGCCCATAGGCGTAGCCAGAACTTTTTTCTGCCTAGTGTCCTACTCCTGTAGGGGGGCAGTATTACCCTACTGATATGAATCAGAGAGAACTGCGTCCGTCAATGAACGATAGAGAAAAACGGTAAGGATGTGGAATTCTCTTCCCCAATTAGTGGTATCAGCAGGGAGCATCGATAGTTTAAAAAAACTTTTAGATGGGCACCTTAAAGACCTTAGGGTGAGATGGATGGACTGATGTCTTTTTTCTGGTTCAATATTTTTATTGGGTTTTAAAAAACAAATAATAACAGACATTCAGTAGTATAAGATAATGCCAGTACAAGATCACAATACATACAAAACCGTAAAACAATGCAGTAACAAGTAGCCTAGGCATGGAGACAAGAAGACCTGTTGTGGAAGGTTCTAAGGCCGGGTCCACTTAGAACAGGATAGCAAGCCCCCTAACTAGTCTTTCAAATTGGCTAAAGGGACTTGACTGGTAGGAAATGGAGTGGAGAGGCCTATTCAGTAACATGCACCAACCTCTTCTTCAGGAGTTTGCCCTACTCATGGAGTCACCGGTATTGTGATACAGCTAGGTTCCAAACGCAAACTAGAGTATTTACTGAACATTGGGGAGGGGAAGGGGGAACGCACGGTAAGTCCAGAGACGATCAGATAGACGGATAAAGTTAAAATGTACCATGTCAAGGTCAAAAGGTGTACCTGTACACCCTAACAGGATTTCATGGACTCTGATGTATGGTTCGAGAAAGCCAGGGGGTCCACGCAGAAAGATATTTGTTGTAGTTTCTGTTTAATATGCGTGTATTCGTTCCATAGTGCATATGTGATTCATGTCGGATATCACGTCGGTGACATTGGGGGTTTGTAGTTGTTTCCAGTTCCTAGTTATTTTCAATTTGGCTGACAATAGGATGTGAACGGTGAGTGGTCTAATGGGAAGAGGAATGTATTCCATATTCAAGTGTAAGAGGGCAAGGGCCAGGTTGGGAGTAAGTGGTGACTGGGTGAAAGTCGAAATCAGCTTAAAGACCTGGTTCCAATAGGAGACAATGGACAGGCAATACCATATAATATGTATTCGTGACCCCAGTTCTCCATATTGTCTCCAGCACATAGTGGACGATGCGGGATACATTTTGGAAAGTCTATATGGGGTAAGATACCATCTATGTAGAACTTTGTGGTATAGCTGCCAGTGATCAGAACACAGAGTCACTTTGTATGTGTAGTTGATAGCTTTCCGCCAGGATTTAAGAGGGAATGTGACGCCTATATCCCTTTCCCACTTCGTGATGGTAGGTGTCTTTTGAAAATCATATACGCCGCTTGTTATTTTGTAAAAGAGAGAAATGCCCTTAGTACACGTGTATTCATTTTGATAGTATTGAAATACTGTTTTTTTCCCCTGACCATAGGAATGAGGTGAGTAGTGTTTGAGCTTTGGAGAAAAAGGAGTGCAGGATAGGGATAGTGCGGAAGAGACAGAGGATTTTGGGGAGGGTCATTATCTTGAAAGCAGGCATTTTGCCAATCACTGATAAATCCGTGACTGTCAAGCCAGCCAGTTCCTTGGGGAGATTATCCAGGAAAGTTTTATAATTCAGGGAATATATTTTGTTGGATAGAGGGGGTATGAGGATACCTAGATATTTAATATATTCGTATGCCCATATCCATATGTAGGCCACAGAGGCCTTGATGTTATGTTTTATGTGTGGAGTGATATTGAGTGCCAATATTTGGGATTTTGTGTCATTCACTTTATAATAGGAGACCTGCCCGAACGCATTTAGGAGAGTTTTAACTGCCAGTATGGATTTGTGTGGGTGCGACATGGTGATCAAGACATTGTCCACGAATAGACTGATTTTTTTCTACGGACCTACTTGGATGTCAGAGACCTGAGGGGAGATTCTGACAGAGTGCGCTAGGGGCTTCATCACCAAGGCAAATATAAGTGGCGATAATGGGCATCCTTGCCTGGTGACATTAGTGATGTCGAACAAGGATGAAAGGGTCCCAGAGTCATATATCCTCGCTGATGCCTGCGTATAAAGCGCCATAATCCCGGATAATATGGGACCCTGGAACCCAAATTTTTGCAGCACCGCTCAAAGGAACCCCCAGTGCACTCGGTCAAAAGCTTTTTCCTGCATCCAATGTGAGGAATAATTCTAGAGTTTTGTGTAGTTCTATGTGCCTAAGTAGGTGAAGCACGCGGTGAGTGGCATCTGGTGCTTGGCAGCCTTTTACAAATCCCACTTGGTCTGAGTGAATTAGAGATGGCAGGAGGTCCAGTAGTCTTTGGGCCAGGGCTTTTGCAAAAGTTGGTATATAATTACTCGGTTTGAATGGATCTTTGTCAGGTTTGGGCAGTGTTTTAAATTACCGCTTGGAGCATCTCTTTTGGGAATTGGGCACCCGCTAGGACTGCATTAAAAATTGGTGTGAGATAGGGTATAAGGATGTTGTTAAATATTTTATAATAATCATTAGTGAAGCCGTCAATTCCCAGAGCTTAAGCGCAGGCTAATCCCTTAATTACTTCGTCGTTTGAGAAGGGTCGGGATAGATGTAGTTGTTCAGGGGTCAGGGATGGTAAAGAGAGATTGTGTAAGAAGTCATTAATTTGGGTAGCCTAGGGTTGTGCTGTATTGTCGTCCTTGTTAGGTTAGGTTGTTAGGTTTGGGTCACCACAGAGAGATCGGTTATCTGCATTTCACATAGGATTTCTGACAAGGTGTGGACTCATCCACCCTATGTGCTCCTCGTGAACACAATGTGCATATGGCCATTGGGGATTTGAGTGAACCGCCGGTACTAACATTAATACCCTGACAATGTGTGGAGGGACTTGTATTCTCTCAAGTCCATATACTTGTTGCACATTCAAACTACAGAGCTGCACAGTCAGACTGCATGAATATAAGGTATCCTTTTGCCATACAAACAGCCACCTTTGCAGTATACCTTCTGTGAGGAGACAACTAAAAGGACGCTTTTTGCTCCATACTCCCTCTAGGGATACACAGGTGGTGAATGCACGGTTATGTGTATATAAACTTCCCTGAAGAAGGAATTAGATGAACAAAAATTCCGAAACATGTTGGAGGATACACTCCCCTGCTTCATGAACCCCTAATGTATTATCCCTATCAGGATATGTACATGGAATGTTATTTTAAAGTCTAAATATGTTATTTTTTGTATTTTGTTGAATTTTAATATAAATCAATAAATGTTGAAATTTTATATATTCTTTTCTATACCTTTCATTACTACACTTACCATCTCCAGCCCTTCCACTCAAATTCCCCAGGGACACCTATAGTTGTTTCTTTCATGAATTCGCAACGGGGGTGAACAAAGGGCTGAAAAATGGGCACTTTTAGAGTCCGCCGAACGGGTCGGGGAGTAGGCACAGGAGCGGAGGTGTCAGCAGAGTGAGGCCCTCCGGCAGAAGTGAACTAGGAAGTGGAGTGATGGTTGCAACCACATCCCGGGTTGCCTTAGGTCCATTCCATTTTGAGCTTGGATGGTGCTGTCTTGTTAGGAATAGAGGTGTCAGGAGGTATAATGTTCCATTCCTTGAGGAGCCTTTGGATGCCTTTGTCAAAGGAGTGGACAACATGCTTTCTGCCCTGATGAGTTATCAGCTTGGTAGGTCTGCCCCATTAGAAAGTGATTTTTATGATTATGCAGCGCTTTTGTCAAAGTGAGAAATTGGCGCCTGGAGTAGCCGCTGAGAGGTCAGCATATAGCGCCACACCGTGGAATTTTTTCACATAGTGTCGGGATTGCTACGTGCTGCTGTCATAGCCTTATCTTTGGCGGTGAAAAAGTGTATGTGGGCCAAAACGTCCCTGGGGATAGAATCGGCTAAGTATGATGGTTTCTGAATTCTATGTGCTCTATCAATGAGGAGCTCCATAGTGGTCGCTGAGGGGAGTAGTTCCGCCAACAATTGGGTTAAATACTCATGTACCATGTGCTGAGTGACCGTTTCCAGGATGCCTCAAAAATTGATGTTGTTGTGGCGCGAGCGGTCTTCAAGATACGCTAATTTGGCCGATATACGCTGCAATTCCTGGTCGTGGTCAGAGATGGTGTTTACAACATAATTATGGGCATGGCAAAAGTCACTTATCTTATTTTCAGCATTGGAGACTCTGACTGAGAGATCTTGTACAGCTGCAGTTACAGAGAGCAGCATAGCAGACATGTCAGAATGCATAGAAGCTTTCAGGGAGAGGAGCATATCTTTCAGCTCAGACTGTGGCAGGTTGGGAGGAGGAGGGAAAGTCCTCTAATGGCCGCACAGTGCTACTCATGCTGGGCAGGGTAAATGAAGGCTGTGTTTCATTAAGTGACTGGTCAGGTCTGGCTTTCTTCTGCTTGGATGGACTACATGTTGTGGGTGATTCTGGAGGAGATGACTCAACGATAATCTGCCCAGGTAGGCCACTGACTGACAGGGAGAGTGCCGCTGTGTGACTTCCTCTCATTGAAGGGAAAGCTCTGTCCACTGTGTGAGGAGAGAGGGAGCCGCCGCCATCTTGTGACAGCCTGTCTCCCGCTGGTGGGTAGAAGTCGGTCAGTTTCTGGGGGCCAGAGCGTGCGTTCCGCCGTTTAGACGTCTTCTCCTAGTGCTGGGACAGGACACCGCACAAATAAGGTATGTGGATGGGCACTCCTGTCTTCAAATTTCGCCGCTTTCAGAGCCTCTGCACGGGAGCTATCTCACTCTGCCTCCATTCAGTTCCGTGGCTGGCCACACCCCCCCGATGTCTTTTTTCAACCCCACTAACTGTAACTATAAACTCACGCACCAAATCTTTCAGTTTAGCTGCCACTGGTGAATACTTTAACATCAACACAATGCAATTGTGGAACTTGCCATGTAATATATCTGATTTGTTGTAATTTACAAGAGGAGATGACTTTTAGGAAGAGAAGCATGGTGGATATTCAAATTGAGAACGAGGGTCCCCAAGTGACTTATCCTGATATTGGCCCTGGATGTGGATTAATGCTTTATTCCACCAGTATTGTATTTCAAGTCTCCTGTGAGTACCCACTGTAACGGACCGTTACAGCAGACAGGGGGTTAAAATCCGTTTAGGCGATATGCCCCTTTCTGAGAGACAGGCACAGCTACTTGCAGGACATCAAACTCCGGAACTGGATACAAAATAGCACTCCAACCTGGAACCTCACGAATAGCTGCTAGCAGACGAACAGGAAAAGCTCCCAAGCGGCTTACACTCCTGGCAGTCAGTCCCTATCAGCATACAGTGAATCCCCCCAAGAACGAGACAAGGCTCCGTGTGAGGTTCAAGCAGTGGTCTGACTTAGAACTGTTTATTAAATCCACACAAACACTTTATATACACTATCAGGTAATGTGAGTCTCATTGCATTAGCATATGCAGATAGATTTGTAAACAGGCACAAAATAACACTAAACTAATTATCTAGCCACCTGGCCAGAACAATGCAAGGTCATTAGCATGTAAGAATGGAACAGGAATACTGAGCACACCCGACAATAGGTGAATGCAAAGCCACCTCGGCCCTCAGCATACTTCAAATGCAAACATAACCAAAAATCATAGAAATCCCTCCAGGGGTTAAAAAGTTAGACGAAGTCCTTTTCTGACCGACCGCAGGCACATTTTCATGCCCAAATACAGTCTTATGCTTTAAAATATATAAAGTTACTTTTTATACATTAAACATAGACATGTTACATATCCCCAGATAGCTCAGGTCTGAGTGCACATTATTAGGTGAATGGCACTCAGACCCCACGAATACAGTTTAATCGCCATGGAGCCAAAGTCTTTTAAAGTCTGGTCCATAGTCCAAAGGCAGCAGGCGGGCAACCAGGCTCCTCCAATGCAATGGGGCGAGATTGGTCTCGTCACACCCACTACTATGTTTCTATTGGCAACTGAATTTGTGTGTACAAGCTCTCGAGTCTGCCAAGAAAAAGGGAAGGATGGGCTCACTAGCCATCATTCCAAGCCATGTTTTCACCAAACTAGAATGATAGGTGACTGATTAAAAGAGTGATGCCACCGAGGATGGGAAGAGGTGTGCATTTGTGAGCTCCAGTTAGTAGCAGTTTTGAGCCAGGAATAATTTTGGAGTAAATAGAGGATATAAATAAATACTGTATGTACTTTATATTAGGTTTATAAGAAAATAACCACATAAAGATAGCTTTACTTACCTAACATTCATTTTAGTCACTGAGAGAGAAAACGGTTTTAGTGCAGATTTTTTAGCCAGGATGCTTCTGCTGGCAGTGCTGAAATGTGCTGACCGCCTCCGACATGTTGGTGTTTGAGCAAGAGAGCCGAGTCCCTTCAATGGCGCAGGACTTAATATGAAGTATTTGCTCTTTAACAGTTTCTAAATAGAGGGAAATTATTTTAGCAAAATTGAAGTGGAACATACACCTAGACTTCAGATCAATTTTCAAGCCATTGCAAGCAAAAGTGGGATATTTATCCTTCCAAAGTTTATGTAATATTGCTGAACTAAGCCCAGCTACTAAAACGTGCCCAGTTAGGTCTACAAAAGAGACAAACTACACCAGTTCAAAAATATATTCCTAAGCACAAGTAATTAAGGGGGGCCATTTGCTTTAGATATACAGTATCTCACAAAAGGGAGTACATCTGACATTTTTGTAAATATAATTTTTGTAAGAACACCTTAAAATTATTTTCTCTGAGTCTTCTGACAGACGCAGCTCTCCATAGTTTCCTCACCAATGGGTAATGCGCCACATACAGGAGTAGACCAGGCAGTGAAACTTTTCTGAAACTTTTCACCTGACACACCTATAGGGCCTGTCCTTCACCAGACACACCGTGCTCACTAATCAGTTTCGTAGCAAGCAGTGAAGGAAAACACAACCAATCCCAAAATAGAGGGGCGGGAGTTGCGTCTGTCAGAGGACTCAGAGAAAAGTTTCACTGTAAGTTCTTACAAATATTCTATTTTCTCTTATGTCCTCTGACAGACTCAGCTCTCCATAGTTTCCTCACCAATGGGATTTCCCATAGCAGTGTAGGCATGAGGGGTGGGAAGAACGCAACCTACAACCGTTAATGTTTCATCAAGGCTAGAAAAAAACGTAGCCAACAGGTCAACAGAAAGCTCAACCCCAACAGGAGTTTACCCCGAAAAGAAATTCACCCCTAAAAGAAAACAGTAAATCTCTTCAGCAAACAGCAGCCTGAAAAACCTTGTGGCCAAAAGGAAACATCCGAGGATGCCAGCAAATCAATCTTGTAGCATTTTGTAGAAGTGCTTACGGATGACCAGGTTGCCGCCTTACACACCTGAGCCACCGAAGCCTGATGGTGAAAAGCCCAAGAGGCACTCAGTGCTATAGTAGAATACGCCCTCACAGGGAAAGGCGGAACCTAACCTTCAATGAATAGGCCTGAACAATAGTCTGCAAGAAAGGAGAGAGCGGCGCCAGCTTAGTATAGTACAAGTTTATTTAACACTGTTAAAATTGGTGACTCACTGTCCGAGGTTGGGTGAGACCGGTACACAAAGACAGTTAGGGTCATCCATCTTCCTCTTCCAGGATAGTGGTCATAGGAGAAGGTGGTGAGGTTCCAGAGGTATAGCCGAGCCGCTGTGGGGCTGCTAGTTGTCACTGGCCGCGGCGGAGCATGCACAACAGGGCTCTGGCTGCCGACTTCTGATCCCTGATGACATCACTTCCTGGCAGGAGAAAAATAGGGGTTGCACGCGTATTTTTCTCCTGCCAGGAAGTGATGTCATCAGGGATCAGAAGTCGGCAGCCGGAGCCCTGTTGTGCATGTTCCGCCGCGGCCAGTGACAACTAGCAGCCCCACAGCGGCTCGGCTATACCTCTGGAACCTCACCACCTTCTCCTATGACCACTATCCTGGAAGAGGAAGATGGATGACCCTAACAGTCTTTGTGTACCGGTCTCACCCAACCTCGGACAGTGAGTCACCAATTTTAACAGTGTTAAATAAACTTGTACTATACTAAGCTGGCGCCGCTCTCTCCTTTCTTGCATCTCTCAGGGCTTCTCCACGCTTCAGCCGGCTGCCGCGGACTATAGCTTCCCTACAGTACCAAACTTTGTTCCCCCCCCCACGCAGCCCCATAACCCCCCCCCTCCCATCCACCCACATTCCTTGTACCACCTTGGGATATTAGAAGAGCGCCATGACACCCCCCACTTTCATGTCTGAACAATAGTCTGTCTGATCCACTTTGATATGGTTGCAGCAGACGCAGCCGAACCCTTACGAGATCCCTCAGGAAGAACAAACCGGGAATCAGACGTCCAAAAGGAGTCCGTGGCCGACAGGAAAACCCTGATAGCCTTAACCACATCCAGCGAATGCAAGGCAAATTCTTTAGGATGCTTGGGCTTCGCACAGAGCGAAGGCAAAACAATGTCTTCACTGAGGTGGAAAGCTGATACCACCTAATGGGAGAAAAGATTGGTTAGGTCGCAGAACAACCTTATCCCTATCAACGACCAGATAAGGCGAACAGCAAGACAGAGCTACCAACTCAGACACCCTGTGAGCAGAGGTGATAGCCACCAGAAAGGCAACTTTCTGAGATAACAAAGGCATAGAGATGTCTGATATTTTCAAAGGTACAGTGCCTTGCGAAAGTATTCGGCTCCCTTGAACTTTGCGACCTTTTGCCACATTTCAGGCTTCAAACATACAGATATAAAACTGTAATTTTTTGTGAAGAATCAACAAGTGGGACACAATCATGAAGTGGAATGAAATTTATTGGATATTTCAAACTTTTTTAACAAATAAAAAACTAAAAAACTGGGCGTGCAAAATTATTCAGCCCCCTTAAGTTAATACTTTGTAGTGCCACCTTTTGCTGCGATTACAGCTGTAAGTCGCTTGGGGTATGTCTCTATCAGTTTTGCACATCGAGAGACTGAAATTTTTGCCCATTCCTCCTTGCAAAATAGCTCAAGCTCAGTGAGGTTGGATGGAGAGCGTTTGTGAAAAGCAGTTTTCAATTCTTTCCACAGATTCTCAATTGGATTCAGGTCTGGACTTTGACTTGGCCATTCTAACACCCGGATAGGTTTATTTGTGAACCATTCCATTGTAGATTTTGCTTTATGTTTTGGATCATTGTCTTGTTGGAAGACAAATCTCCATCCCAGTCTCAGGTCTTTTGCAGACTCCATCAGGTTTTCTTCCAGAATGGTCCTGTATTTGGCTCCATCCATCTTCCCATCAATTTTAACCATCTTCCCTGTCCCTGCTGAAGAAAAGCAGGCCCAAACCATGATGCTGCCACCACCATGTTTGACAGTGGGGATTGTGTGTTCAGGGTGATGAGCTGTGTTGCTTTTACGCCAAACATAACGTTTTGCATTGTTGTCAAAAAGTTCGATTTTGGTTTCATCTGACCAGAGCACCGTCATCCACATATTTGGTGTGTCTCCCAGGTGGCTTGTGGCAAACTTTAAACGACACTTTTTATGGATATCTTTAAGAAATGGCTTTCTTCTTGCCACTCTTCCATAAAGGCCAGATTTGTGCAGTATACGACTGATTGTTGTCCTATGGACAGAGTCTCCCACCTCAGCTGTAGATCTCTGCACTTCATGCAGAGTGATCATGGGCCTCTTGGCTGCATCTCTGATCAGTCTTCTCCTTATATGAGCTGAAAAATTAGAGGGACGGCCAGGTCTTCGTTGATTTGCAGTGGTCTGATACTCCTTGCATTTCAATATTATCGCTTGCACAGTGCTCCTTGGGATGTTTAAAGCTTGGGAAATCTTTTTGTATCCAAATCCGGCTTTAAACTTCTCCACAACAGTATCTCGGACCTGCCTGGTGTGTTCCTTGTTCATGATGCCCTCTGCGCTTTAAAACGGACCTCTGAGACTATCACAGTGCAGGTGCATTTATACGGAGACTTGATTACACACAGGTGGATTCTATTTATTATCATTAGTCATTTAGGTCAACATTGGATCATTCAGAGATCCTCACTGAACTTCTGGAGAGAATTTGCTGCACTGAAAGTAAAGGGGCTGAATAATTTTGCACACCCAATTTTTCAGTTTTTTATTTGTTAACAAAGTTTGAAATATCCAATAAATTTCATTCCACTTCATGATTGTGTCCCACTTGTTGTTGATTCTTCACAAAAAATTACAGTTTTATATCTTTATGTTTGAAGCCTAAAATGTGTCAAAAGGTCGCAAAGTTCAAGGGGGCCGAATACTTTCGCAAGGCACTGTAGGTCATTGCAGAACGGACAAAACCTGACCTTTAATCGTGCCCAAGGCCAAATGTTGCTCCACTCCTCTCTGCAAGAAGGTGAACACCCTCGCCACCGAAAAAGAGCGAGAGTGCAACCCTTGCAACTCACACCAAGCAATATAAATCTTCCAAGTACGATGATAAATTAAATTTTCCTGGAAGTAGTTTTCCTAGCTCTCTGCAAGGTAGGAATCACAGAATCAGAAAGACCTCTGTACCCCAACACCTGGCCTTCAACAGCCATGCCGTTAAAACCAGCGACCGTAAAGCAGGATGGAAGATCGGCCCTTGAGACAGCAGATCTTCTCTCAGAGGCAGCCGCTAGGGAGGTTCGACGACCATCTTTACTAGGTCCGCGTACCAAGCCTGGCGAGGCCATTCTGGGGCCACCAGAACCACCTGTACCAACTCCGCTGACAAGCTGCAGAGGAACCTGGACAACAGTTGTGTGACGGTATGCAGCGTCACAGAGTGAAAAAACTATGTGACCGATAAATTGATGCTTTGGACTGCTTCAGTTGGTCAGACTTGTAACAGATGCATGTCATCAGCTCAAACACCTGTCCTCCACGCATTGTAAATTATGCTGAATTGCTCACCTATCGTTTACGGTGGGTTCTCAGTAATTACACTATGATATGTGTATTTGTATCTTGTTTTAGCTTTGGTGCCGGCAGTCGGTGTTTCCAGGCTGGCTTAAGTGTAATGAGTTAATTAGCATGTTAATTGGGATTAGCCATGAGTCAGCTGTACCTCGTTATCTATTCATGTAGTGACTGACATACTTCTCAAGTGTATAAAAGTCTGTTTCTTTTTCAATAAAGGAGTTTGTTGTTTCCAGTATACAAACTAAGTGTCAGGCTAGCTTTGTATGACAGCGGCTGGGATTTGAGATCTATATTATTGACTATGAGGAAGCCATATACTGACGGAAGAAGACAAGTACAGTGTGGGACTGAGGTTCCGTCACATTGGTGGCAAGCGGTGGGATGCTTCCTGCAGTCTGGAACATCCAAACCTCCACCGGGATCCAAGGTCCAGGGAGCAGAAGAGGAGAGGTACAGATATCAGCCGCCATGGAAGAGGAATTCGGAAGGAGGTTGCGAGAGATGCAGATACAGCACAGGGGACCAGTGTCAGAGAAGGTCCTGCTGGAATGGCATGATTCAATCAGCTTGTAACTCTGGGAGGAAGAGCTAGCCCATGAGCAGCGACACCAGAGAAAAATCTTCCCCTCCTTCCAGGAAAGGTACTGGTCGCAGTACGAAGTGCGAATGGTGTTTTTGGGGAGACAACCGCATAAGGAATGGAAAGGTGAGTTAAGCAGGCTGGTCCAAGCGGAGATGCGGTTGGATGAGAGCTATAGAGCCCTCCGCTGGTATGTAACCCAAGTGTGCCCATGGACAGCACATGACAGCCCAATGGAAGGCTTTTGCTAGAGCGGCCTGGGGCTGTTATTAGAGAGGCTGTCTGAGGACCCCGAATTTGGGAGCGATTTGGAGTGGCGTTTGGAGGAAATCTTGGAATACAGAGAACAGATGCTGAATATGTCTTGGAAGTGCACTGGGCACTGGAAGAGTTGGAATTTCTAGCCAATCAGGAATGGGAGCTGGAGATGACCTACAGAAGGCTGCTAGACTCTGCTCAGCGCCGGGCCTGGGCTCCCCTTGCCTGGGAATATCCAGAAGTACCGGCTGACAGTCCAGAAATCCTGACTGAAGAATTGTCAATGTGACAAAGTAATAGTGTGCTTTGCTCATCTACACCCACGGTTTTGGATGCGGAGATCTTATGGCGGATGCAGCAAGTGCTGACTCACCTTGATGAACCTGTTTCTGCACAGGACGAGCTTGGATGGAGGAATGCATTTGTTCAGCCGCCGGCTAAAGGTATGGGAGAAGAGGAAGCCATCTTCATTCCCCAAACACAGATCACAGATTTAATTAACTTTCCATCAGGATGATATGGATGATAAATCACCCGCCAAAGTGTTGGCACTGGGCCCGAGTGCTACCGGCTTGTGCCCTGGACTTTCAGCAATTCCAGAGGCCCAGGGTGAGAAAGTGGTGATCAGCCCCCAGCAGCAGATCAGGATCCAGGGGGAGAAGAGAGAGGAGGTTGTCATCCTCCCTCCCCAACAGTTACCTGGAGCGGATTACGTGGAGTCCCCAGCAGAAGTGCTGGCAACAGAGCAGAGTGCAGCTGGCCTCTGCCCTCAATGTACAAAATATGGAGTTTCTGTGATAGTGGATGGGACTGCAGTCTCCACATCTATATCCCAGGGACGCTGGGCAGTCGGTCCAGGTCCACAACAACATGAGGGAGTGAACCCAGCCACCCTGTCTTCTCTCCCGGGAGAAGGGCCAGTCCAGGTTTATCCACAGCAGCGGGTATGTTCTACAAGAGAGGCAGAGGTTGGCTGGGTGAGTAATGCTCCCATTGGGACAATTTGCTTGGGATACTGTGTGGCTATAGACATTGGGGGGCTGGAACTACAGACTACCGTCAAAGTCAACCCATTCTGGGTCCCCTCCTTTGTTAGTCTCCTTCCAGGAGGGGAGAGATGTGACGGAAGTCACTTTAGTTGGGGGGCCCGTGGAACACAGCTTACCTTAGAGAGGTTGGGAAATAACTATCTTAACCCCTAGGCACTTCTTATATTTAAGTCACCCTGTGTCTATTAGGGACACAGGGTGACCAAGAAGCCCAGTCTGGCATGCCCAAACCAGACTTTCACAGACTAATTGGCTACGAGAGCTCCATGCGCCTTGCCAGGACAAAGTTACAAACTATGTGGAACTTTGACAAGGAAGCTGCCATGATGGATTGACTCTTTGGGACTTGTTACCTGACTAACTCAGCCACAGACCGATTGGAGGTCTGGTACCTGGTTCGTCTACCTTTGGGGGGGAAGATATGTGACGGTACGCACCGTCACTGAGAGTGGAAAAACTATGTGACAGATAAATTGATGGTTTGAACTGCTTCAGTTGGTCAGACTTGTAACAGATACATGTCATCAGCTCAAACACCTGTCTTCCACGCATTGTAATTTATGCTGATTTGCTCACCTACCGTTTATGGTGGGTTCTCAGTATTTACACTATGATATGTGTATTTGTATCTTGTTTTAGCTTTGGTGCCGACAGTCTGTTCTTCCAGGCTGGCTTAAGTGTAATGAGTTAATTAGCATGTTAATTGGGATTAGCCATGAGTCAGCTGTACCTCGTTATCTATTCATGTAGTGACTGACATACTTCCAAAGTGTATAAAAGTCTGTTTCTTTTTCAATAAAGGAGTTAGTTGTTTCCAGTATACAAACTAAGTGTCAGGCTAGCTTTGTATGACAGCGGCTGGGATTTGATATCTATGTTCATGACTGTAAGGAAGCCGTATACTGATGGAAGACCACAAGTACAGTGTGGGTCTGAGGTTCCCTCACAAGTTGTATTGGAGGAAAGGCATAAATCAGCCAGTATTGGCTCCAAGGTGCCACCGACACGTCTGTGGCGTCTGCCAGAGGATCCCGAGCCCTGGCCACAAACCTCTCCACCTTTTTGTTTAGGCGAGATGTAAACAGATCCACTTCCGGAGTTCCCCCACCGGGAACACAGGAGGCCGAACACCTCGGACGCAGGGACCATTCCCCCTGATCCAGTGACTGACGACTCAGGTAGTCCGCCTGCCAGTTCTCCACTCTTGGAATCTGAACAGCGGAGAGAGCTGGAACGTGCGCCTCGGCCCAGGTCAGAATCCCGGCCACCTCCGTGGCCGCTCAGGCACTCCTGGTGCCCCCTTGGTGATTGATGTAAGCCACAGCGTTGGCATTGTCTGACTGCACCCGAACCAGGAGACCATGGAGCCAGGATGTCCAATGGAGCAGGCAGAGTTTGATCGCCCTGAGCTCCAGAACATTGATCGGTAAGGATGTTTCCTCCGTCGACCACAGATCATGGGCACAAAGCGTGTCCAAAACCCCACCCCATCAGGCTGGCATCCGTGGTGACCACCGTCCACAACAGTGGCAGGAACGACTTGCCTTGGCACAGAGCAGGCAACGGAAACAACCATGACAGCTCCGCCCTCTTGTGACGACTTAGACATATCATCCTGTCCCAAGGCTGCGGATCCTTGTTCCATTTGGCAAGGATCTCCGCTTGTAGACGCCTAGTGTGAAACTGGGCAAACGGGACAGCCTCGAAGGCCGCCACCATCAGCCCTAGGGACCTCATGCAGGTCTGCAGGGAGGAGAGATTATTGTCCATAAGAAGCGCGGCCTCGCCCTGCAAAGTCTGAAGTTTTTCCTCTGGGAGAAAAACCTTTGCTTGAGCGGAGTCCAAGTCCATGCCCAGATAATGCAGACGTACTGACGGGGTCAATGCGGACTTCTGGAAGTTGATGGTCCACCCCAACTCCTGGAGCATCTGAACCGTGACGATCAGATCGCCTGACAGAGTGACACACAAGCTCCCCCTCTTGCACAGCAGAGCCAGCACCGAGGCCAAAATCTTGGTGAAGACCCTGGGAGCAGAAGCTAGACCAAAGAGTAATGCCACAAATTGAAAATGCTCCTTTGCCACAGCGAAACGGAGATACCGCTGATGACCCTTGTAAATAGGGATGTGCAGATACGCATCCTTCAAATCGATGGAGGCCAGAAAATCTCCTAGGTTTAAAGATGCCACCACCGACCGGATGGATCCCATCCGGAACCTCTGCACCCGCACAAAGCGGTTCAGTGCCTTGAGGTCCAGAATTGGATGCACCTTGCCCTCCTTCCTGGGCATCGTGAACAGATTTGAGTAAAAACCTCCACACCTGTCCCGCTGAGGAATCGGGACAATAACTCCCTGTGCAAGAAGATCTTGCACTACCCCCTTGAGATCCGTTAAACGATCCGGAGACAGACGGAGATTTGATGGAAAGAACCTGTCTGCTGGGCGAGACTGAAATTTGATCTCGTACCCTGTACGAATCAATTAGTGAACCCACTTGTCTTGAATCAGAGACGTCCAGGGTTCACGAAAGTAATGCAGACGTCCCCCCCCACCCCTGAACTAGGCGAGGGCGTCCCTTCATGCAAAGGAGGACTTGTCCGTTGCACCGGACTGCCCGGCCTTGGGCTTATCCGACCAGGCCTTCTTGTTTCCACCGGAGGCTCTGAAAGGTTTACCTTTTTCCCACGCCCCTAAGGCATGAAAAAGCCCACGATGAGCCTTGAAGGAAGGTCCCCGCTTACCGCGAGGTGCCTTACCTTTTGGGGATTGGGGGAGAAGAGTACTCTTACCCCCAGTGAGACCCTTGATTAGCTCATCCAGGGAGTCACCAAAAAGGCGTTCACCCAAAAAAGGAAGATCAGACATGGCCTTCTTAGAAGCCTGGTCCACCGACCAGCTCTTCAGCCACACCATGCGGTGAAAGGCAATTCCCACCGCTGATAATCTAGCAACCAGTTTGTCTCGTCCAGGGCCGCATCGCACAGATATACCATGGCCTGGCCTTCTGGTCCGTGAGCTCAATGAGAATTGGAGGAACCAACTCAGCCAGCAAGTTGCTCTTAAGCACCTTGATTCATTCCATAACAGTCTGGGAAACCAGGACGGAAGGCGAACACGGATTTGAGGAGCAAGCCCGCCACCAAGTGCAGGTCTTGGACATTGGCATTGGACTTCTTTGCCCAGGACAGGATAATTTCCACCTCTTTCTGAGCTGATCAACTCATTGTGCCTCCTTGATGGTTGACATAAGCCATGCCCGTGGCATTGTCGGATTGCTTCTGACAGGGTGACGCCGAAGTCTGAGCGTCCTGAATTTCAGAGCCCGACTGCACGAATTTCCAAAAGGTTGATGGGGAGACGACTCTCTACCCAAAACCATTTCCCCTGGACAGTGGCTTTCTCCAGAACCACTCCCCAGCCGGAGAGACTGGCATCTGTTGTCACTACCTTCCAGGTCACTGGAAGAAAGAATTTCCCCTTCTCCAGATTTCTGGTCAACAACCATCAATTCAGACTCTGTCGTACTCTTAGCAGCAGAGATATAGACCAGTCTAAGGACTGAACTTTTTCATTCCACGCAGACAGAATGTTGTTCTGCAAAGGTCTGTCATGGAATTGAGCATAGGGAATTGCCTCGAAAGTGGACACCATCTTTCCCAGTAACATGCAAAGATATATAGACCGATATCGCAGTCTTACTATGGACCAAACCCGACCCTTCAGGTCTGAGACCTTTCTTGCTGGCAAGAATACCTTTGCCTGCACCATGTCGACAAGTAGCTTCAGTTATTCCAGACACTGGACTGGCTGTAGTGCTGACTTTGCTAAGTTCAGTATCCAACCCAGACATTTAAAAAAATATATGGTCTGAACGATATTTCAGCATAGAGCCAAAACCGATCGATCTATTAGTAATAGATCGTTCAGATATCCTATTACACATATCCCTCAAGACCTAGTACAGCCAATACTGGAGCTAGGATCTTTGTCAACACTTGATAAAGGAAAAGGAATTGGCAGCACTCCGCGTTGAGTCAAAATCCAGATTTATTGACTGGACATCCAAATAATGACAATCGTGACAAGGTAGACGCGTTTCACACACTGACTGTGTGCTTAATCATTACAAAGAAAAATGGATATAACATCTCAATATGATAAATAAAAATGTGACGATTGGTGTTGGCGCTACCTTTATAAATGCCCCAAAAAAACGTGAGTGGGGATAAAGGGTGTAAAAACCCACAAATGGTGAAATGTGCCAAATGGTGTTATAAAATGATAATCAGAAATGCGAGTCTGGGTGTTTATTACAAATTAAATTATAATAGTGCTGAAAATAAAAAACGTGAGTGTAATAAACTCACAACCATGCATTGGGTGAAAAGGACTTGGTGATTAGTAAATAAACCGTGCCACACAAAGTGTGATGATAAACTGAAAAAACTTTGGTGTGCAAAATCCGTGGTGGCCACTAGGTGGCGTTTCTCCGGAATACAACCTGTATGATGATGAGGGGTTCCCTTTCGGAAAATGATGCAAACAATGGCCGCTGGCGGGAGGCCTAGATGCTCATATAAGAAGAAACCCCATAGTGAATAGTCAAATCATACATAGCATAAAGCAAGGCGTAGATAACTCACTCTTAAGATGATCGAGATCAGAGTACAGTGTGCGCCGGGATGCTTCCGCGTTCCACGGCCGACAACCGGAAGTGACGTATGACGTCGGAGACTCCGCCCTACGCGTTTCGTCACAATGACGTCAACTGGAGCGGCTAGGCCTCCCGCCAGCGGCCATTGTTTGCATCATTTTCCGAAAGGGAACCCCTCACACCAAAGTTTTTTCAGTTTATCATCACACTTTGTGTGGCACGGTTTATTTACTAATCACCAAGTCCTTTTCACCCAATGCATGGTTGTGAGTTTATTACACTCACGTTTTTTATTTTCAGCACTATTATAATTTAATTTGTAATAAACACCCAGACTCGCATTTCTGATTATCATTTTATAACACCATTTGGCACATTTCACCATTTGTGGGTTTTTACACCCTTTATCCCCACTCACGTTTTTTTGGGGCATTTATAAAGGTAGCGCCAACACCAATCGTCACATTTTTATTTATCACTTTCACCTTCTTTAAGGTTTGATTGGGGCAGCTTACACCTTATATTTTATTATTTATTATTTTTTATTTTTCACCCCCCTTTTTTTCATATTTTGAAATCCGTAGCGCTGGTCACCCCTCTTTATCAACATCTCAATATATACACACACAAAAATCCAATCATCAATTAAAAAACAGGTGATACAAATAAGGGGTAAACCATTTTACTAATTACCGAGGACACTGATAGACCCATAAAACATCTATGTGAAACCAGTGAAAAATCAAATGTGAATGCTGTGACACAATTGTGTATGAAAAAATATATAAATGCAAAAAATCTGATAAAATCTAAATATGTATAAACTATGTCTGAAAATTAAATGTATTGTGATTAAAGATATGGATAAAATTACCTTGTTTAATAATATGTGTCAATTATAAAATGAGAATAAAAGCGCAAAAAAATGCACAAAAAATATACAAAAATACAAGGAATAGTGAATATATATATTGATATCTGTACAATCCGATTATGTGAATATAAAACTATGGAATAGTTTGTTATTAAATTTTCAATTTTAAAAAAAAATTTTCTCAAATATATACCTGTAAATCTATTCGTGCATATTAGCTGTATGGGTCAGAAGAAAAATCGATCGTATAACATACACAGACCAAACGATATATGTACAATAAAAACAATTTCGAACAATATGGTTTTTAGAACAAAATAAACACACATGATCCTGTGTATATATGCATCAACCGGTCACCCATAAAAACAATTACAATCATATCGGGGTGACCGGAGAGAGAGATATATAGTTCGAGGAGATCAAGGCTATATACATCAGATTATAACGCTAGATACTGAACAAGATAGGGGATCCATACATGGTAAGATCTAATTGTAGAGAATCCATAATTGGAAGGATATATGGAGGGATAAGGGATCCATACATGGTAAGATCTAATTGTAGAGAATCCATAATTGGAAGGATATATGGAGGGATAAGGGATCCATACATGGTAAGATCTAATTGTAAAGAATCCATAATTGGAAGGATATATGGAGGGATAAGGGATCCACACATGGTAGGATCTAATTGTAGAGAATCCTTAATTGGAAGGATATATGGAGGGATATAGGCCTGGGAGATGAATAACTACGCAAAGTATATTTTATATTATGCAGGATGATGGCCAAACATTTAAGCTCATTATATAAATAGAATATAAAGTATATGTAGTATAATATAAACTCTGCAGTGTTGGCCATATCATGCTATAAACTCTTGGGGACGGACATCGAGATCTAGTCAGAGTTCAAAGGATCCGAGGGACAAAGCTAAATACACCAGACTACAACACTAGATGTCGTGCAAGACAGGGGGTCCATACATGGTAAGATCCAACTGTGCAGAATCCGCACATAAAAATGGGAGATAATTAACTATGCAAAGTATCGTTAATATTATGTAGGATGATGGCCCAACCTCTAAGCTCATTATATAAATAAAATGTAAAGTGAAAGTAATATAATATGAACTCTTTAGTGTTGGCCACGTCACGCTATGAACTCCCAGGAATAGACACAGAGATCCAGCTAGAATTCAAAGGATCCCAGGAACAAAGGATCAACCAATCAAAAGATCCAGAGATCCTGGCCCCCAACTGTGAAAAAACATGCGGCCATGCACATGGGCAATTCCTGCTGTAATTGAATATGGAAATGCAACAAGCTTGGAGGCAACCATGCATCTGGGCTTGTTACCCGATGTCAACGTCCAATCCCAAGCAATGTGTGAAACAAATCACATAGTATATATTTATTGTTATATCGTATCAACACTATTAACAGATTGACATGGGAACTGTAACAACACTGGAGATTAATTCTCCAATGCGTTGCATTGGACGTACACTGGATATGGAGGATTCCAATCATAAATGGTTTAAATCCATTTTATGTGAAGGAGAAAAATACCCTCAGTATCTGTGAATATCCGTATGAACCACCATTTTCTATATAACATACAGAACACACATACGCAGTCTGCGAATAGGGCCAGAAATTGTATATAATATCATAAAGATATATGTTTGCACAAGACCTAATGGATGTATTATCTACAAATAAGGAAATTATGGCTTGGCCGACCCATTGTGCCGTATGTGTGCAGGTCCAAATGAATCATGTCAATGATCGCTGACATCTTCCGATGTATGAACAAAAGAGATTATAATGGTAAATCGTCGGTTTAGTGTACATAAGGATACAGAATACTGACTTCCTAGATATAGGTCGCTATGGATCATTATCTTTTGGATATGCACACATGTAGCTGATGTTTGGAGATGTAAGAAGGCACCTATTCATAAAAATGGGTTACATCCCATTCAAAGTTCATGCCTTGTGGCAACCTAGTTCGCAAGTGGAAGATCCAAAAGACCTCTCTCCTGCATAGAAGCCGAAATATGTATCCCCCCCCCCCCCCCCCCTGGTGGTGTTTTAATTTTTTCAATAACTTGTATGTTCATAGCTGTGGTGTCTCCATTGTGGCACAAGTTAAACTGTTTGGCTACATTAGTTTTTGATTTTTTATTGACGCTATATAGGTGTTCATTGAAGCGATCTCGTAGTCGCCTAATCGTTCTACCCACATATTGTACATGGCAGATTTTATGTGTTAACAAATATATGATATAGTTGGTGTTACAGTTAAAAAATTCACTTATATTATATCGTTTGCCTGTACATGTGGAGACAAATTGGTCTCCCATGAGTATGTGGCTACAACATGGGCATCCAGTACTGCCACATCTATAGTCCGTATTCTGTATCCTTATGTACAATAAATCGACGATTTACCATTATAATCTCTTTTGTTCATACATCGGGAGATGTCGGCGATCATGATTCATTTGGACCTGCACACATACGGCACAATGGGTCGGGCCAAACCATAATTTCCTTATTTGTAGATAATACATCCATTAGGTCTTGTGCAAACATATATCTTTATGATATTATATACAATTTCTGGCCCTATTCGCAGACTGCGTATGTGTGTTCTGTATGTTATATAGAAAATGGTGGTTCATACGGATATTCACAGATACTGAGGGTATTTTTCTCCTTCACATAAAATGGATTTAAACAATTTATGATTGGAATCCTCCATATCCAGTGTCCGTCCAATGCAACACATTGGAGAATTCATCTCCAGTGTTGTTACAGTTCCCATGTCAATCTGTTAATAGTGTTGATACGATATAACAATAAATATATACTATGTGATTTGTTTCACACATTGCTTGGGATTGGACGTTGACATCGGGTAACAAGCCCAGATGCATGGTTGCCTCCAAGCTTGTTGCATTTCCATATTCAATTACAGCAGGAATTGCCCATGTGCATGGCCGCATGTTTTTTCACAGTTGGGGGCCAGGATCTCTGGATCTTTTGATTGGTTGATCCTTTGTTCCTGGGATCCTTTGAATTCTAGCTGGATCTCTGTGTCTATTCCTGGGAGTTCATAGCGTGACGTGGCCAACACTAAAGAGTTCATATTATATCACTTTCACTTTATTTATATAATGAGCTTAGAGGTTGGGCCATCATCCTACATAATATTAACGATACTTTGCATAGTTAATTATCTCCCATATTTATGTCCTTTTATGTGCGGATTCTGCACAGTTGGATCTTACCATGTATGGACCCCCTGTCTTGCACGACATCTAGTGTTGTAGTCTGGTGTATTTAGCTTTGTCCCTCGGATCCTTTGAACTCTGACTAGATCTCGATGTCCGTCCCCAAGAGTTTATAGCATGATATGGCCAACACTGCAGAGTTTATATTATATTACATATACTTTATATTCTATTTATATAATGAGCTTAAATGTTTGGCCATCATCCTGCATAATATTAAATATACTTTGCATAGTTATTCATCTCCCAGGCCTATATCCCTCCATATATCCTTCCAATTATGGATTCTCTACAATTAGATCTTACCATGTGTGGATCCCTTATCCCTCCATATATCCTTCCAATTATGGATTCTTTACAATTAGATCTTACCATGTATGGATCCCTTATCCCTCCATATATCCTTCCAATTATGGATTCTCTACAATTAGATCTTACCATGTATGGATCCCTTATCCCTCCATATATCCTTCCAATTATGGATTCTCTACAATTAGATCTTACCATGTACTGTATGGATCCCCTATCTTGTTCAGTATCTAGCGTTATAATCTGATGTATGTAGCCTTGATCTCCTCGAACTATATATCTCTCTCCGGTCACCCCGATATGATTGTAATTGTTTTTATGGGTGACCGGTTGATGCATATATACACAGGATCATGTGTGTTTATTTTGTTCTAAAAACCATATTGTTCGAAATTGTTTTTATTGTACATATATCGTTTGGTCTGTGTATGTTATACGATCGATTTTTCTTCTGACCCATACAACTAATATGCACGAATAGATTTACAGGTATATATTTGAGAACATTTTTTTTTTCAAATTGAAAATTTCAATATTCCATAGTTTTATATTCACATAATCGGATTGTACAGATATCAATATATATATTCACTATTCCTTGTATTTTTGTATATTTTTTGTGCATTTTTTTGCGTTTTAATTCTCATTTTATAATTGACACATATTATTAAACAATGGTAATTTTATCCATATCTTTAATCACAATACATTTAATTTTCACACATAGTTTATACATATTTAGATTTTATCAGATTTTTTGCATTTATATATTTTTTCATACACAATTGTGTCACAGCATTCACATTTGATTTTTCACTGGTTTCACATAGATGTTTTATGGGTCTATCAGTGTCCTTGGTAATTAGGAAAATGGTTTACCCCTTATTTGTATCACCTGTTTTTTAATTGATGATTGGATTTTTGTGTGTGTATATATTGAGATGTTATATCCATTTTTCTTTGTAATGATTAAGCACGCAGTCAGTGTGTGAAACGCGTCTACCTTGTCACGATTGTCATTATTTGGATGTCCAGTCAATAAATCTGGATTTTGACTCAACCCGGAGTGCTGCCAATTCCTTTTCCTTTATCAAGTTTTCACGGAGGCGAGCCGGGGCATGCACCTGTGCGAGTCATCAGGCAATTACACCACCTTGAGCAGTGAGTCCTTGTCTTTTCTTTGTCAACACTCTTGGAGCTGTCGCCAACCCGAAAGGCAGGGCCACAAACTGGCAATTATGGTTTCCAATCACAAAACGAAGGAACTTTGATGAGTCTGAAATATAGGCACATGAAGATAAGCGTCTTTGATGTCTAAGGATGCTAGAAATTCCTCTTCCTGCAGGGAGGCTATAACTGAACAAATGAATTACATGCAGACTTTCAGAAACATTCACAAACTGATTCAGTGCCTTGAGATCCAAAATAGGTCTCACATCCCCCTTTGGTTTGGGGATTATGAATAGGTTTGAGTAAAAACCCTTTCGTTTTCTGGAACCTCAGTTATCACCCTCTGAGCT
This sequence comes from Pelophylax lessonae, assembly GCF_965119305.1. Lineage (NCBI taxonomy): Eukaryota > Metazoa > Chordata > Amphibia > Anura > Ranidae > Pelophylax > Pelophylax lessonae. The sequence goes on from NC_138780.1 coordinate 60,823,365, forward strand.
CTCAGCTGGTCCAATGCCTGAAAGAGAGATCTTTCTTTTAGGGGGATCTGTTGGTATACTTGACCTCACAAACAACCGAAATTCCACCTTGTATCCCTGTGAAATGGTGGAGACAAAGCGGTTGCCTTGAATTAACTCCACCCATACCCCTGAGAACTGTAGGAGCCTTCCCCCCACCCATGTGAGTGGGGGCGCCCCTTCACTGAGAGAGCTTAGAGGAAGACTTGGCTGTTCACTGGGCCCAGGGCTTTTTCTGACCTTGCCCCGAAGGTTTGGGACTGGATGCAGACGGTTGAGGCTGTCGCCACTGCCTGGCATTGGCAGCACTGGTATTAGGAGTGTCGGGGATCTTAAAAGGAAGGACGCCTGCTCTTCCTCTTTACAGGTAGCAACGTACATACTTTTGGATATATCTATCCAGATTATAACCAAAAAAGCTTTCTCCCTGAAAGAGAAAGCTAGCCAGTAATTTTTTACATGGTAATTCCGCAGACCAGCATATGCACTGCCAACAGAGCAAACTGTGAATTTTGCCTTATGGAGTTCGTAAGAACCTCTACTGCGAAACACAAACTGCGAGGTAGATCTGACAGACCTTCCACAGACTCTCCTTAAGAAGGAACTGTCTCGGCCACTCGTTTTATGCGGTTTTTCAAAGACTCAAACTCCTATGGCTGCTACTGCTGGTTGTATTGCAGAGCCTGCAACCGCAAAGGAGGCTTTCAATAAAGATTCCAACTTTTTATCAGCTGGATCTTTAAAAATCTGGGCATTATCAGCAGGACAGGTTAAATTCTTGTTAACCGAAGAAATGGCTGCATCCATAATGGGGAATTTTCCATCTCTTAGAAAACTTATCCTCCATAGGATATAATGATGAAAACCTTTTAGGAGGAACAAAACATCCTATCCGGATGATCCCAGTCATTATACACTACTTGCTCCAAGAGTGGATGTATGGGAAATGACCCAAGACTCTGAGGAGGGCACAATGAGCCTAGGGTGGAAAAAGAGGTTTCAGTTGTCTCTATGGGCGGAAGTTTTAACTCCGCCCGGACAATCACAGCAAGAGACTGAATAAACAATCTCTGGGATTGAGAGGCTGATAGATTCCTATGACTCTGACTCCCCGGAAGAGGAAATTTCAGCTTGACCTTCTATAGCAGGGATCTTAAACTATGGCCTCCAGTTGTTCAGAAACTACAATTCCCATCATGCCTAGTCATGTCTGTGAATGTCAGAGTTTTACAATGTCTCATGGGATGTGTAGTTCTGCAACAGCTGGAGGGCCGTAGTTTGAGAATCCCTGTTCTATAGGGTCACCCTCAGCTACATCTTCCACATCCTCTGCCCAATCCTAAACTGATTCAGGGGGCTACTCAGGAGAGGGGGATCTAACCCGCTCCATGCGGTGCTGCAAATATGTCAGCAATCCTACCCTCTATGCTGACTAATGCAGATGCCAAATTGTCCTTGGTAACATAGGCTGAGGCAGAAGTACACGGAGTAGCTACTATGCCTGACAACCGTAATGGCTCAGATTGGCTAATTGGCTTATCAGGAGGAGTAGACACTCCTCCTTTGTTGGTTGAACCAGATGGACTTGTGTCTTTTTTCAACCTGACTATGTAACTATGTAACAGTGGAAGCACTACTAGAACCTTCAGGGCCTGACGGTGGTATAGTGCCCTTTCCAACTGTGCTCCCTTTTGCGGGCAGACATTGCTTTATAGCAAGACAAACTTGAGGTACTACCTTTGAAGTGCACTCAAGGTCTGTGCCACGTTATAGAGCCTAATGCACAAAACACTGATAACTCAAAGATACAGGACCTATTCGTGCCAATAACACACCCACAGTGACTCAACAGAGATGCAGCTGCTCTGTGTCACTTTCAGCCTGTGACAAAGGCTAATGTGTTGGAGACAGTTCCTAGCGGAATGCGCCCATTTATGCATGTGCGGCATGGTGCTTTGCGTCCACGTGCACGCCAAATCATGTTAGAATACGTCCACCATGCAGCGTACACCTGTACTTAAAGGGGAAGATTCCCAAACGCGATTAGGCCTACGCCATAGACACACGATCAAGGCAGAGAAGAACATGCGGACTCTTATGCACCAGGGCGAACAAAACAAGCAAATGGGGAAAAGAGCAGTTTAGGCTGAATCTTGTTTGTCACAGCTGATACTTTTCAGGTGACCAGCTCAGGGTAAGAAACAGTGCAACAATATGCTTTACCATACTTTAAACATACTTTGCATAAACCTGCTACAAGAACATAATTGCAAGCAGAAATACACTTGGCACAAGTCTCTGTAATCTTATTAAAGGGAACAGTGCATAAAATATTTACTTTTGCAATTTTTCACCTTATTTAAAATGGACTCACCAGTCCTGCCGCAGGAAACTGCTATAAGCAAGAATCCAATCCCTTCACAGGGAGCATTGTCTTAGAGACCTTCAAGGACTGGGTCCCGATATATATAATAGGGGCCTCGGCCTTGGACCTGAAGAGCACACTGCACGGAGCGGCTTTGGGGTTTGGTATCTCAAGGGTCCGAATCCCAGGGTCCAGCACCTAAAAATGACAGCCTTACAGGCAAAACCTTGTGCCTGCTTCCCGAGGCTCGGGTACCATCCTTTCAGTCCATTGACTGTTTTAGATCTTTGCTTGGGGTATGTTAGCATAAACTTCTTTCTTCTTTGAAACAAACATGTGGAGCACCTCTCCACAGTGACCTTCACCTTTTAGACACTGGCGAAAAAACGGAGGTACTTCCTGCGTGGGAGGAGTTATATAAAGGTCATCAGTTCTGATTGTCTGCCAGTGTCCTTCACCTATAGGTGGACATATAACAGATATGTTACGATTTACGGTTCTCTGTCCCGTGATGTACGAAAATAAAGACTACTTTCTGTGGCAGTGTAAGCAGAGGAATCTTCCTAAGTTTTCAAAGGGAGGTTTTTGAAGAACAGACAGTACCAAGATTGGCCCTTGAGACAGCAGATCGTTCCTGAGAGGAAGTCTCCAAGGAGCATCGGCGACCAACCTAACCAGATCTGCATACCAAGACCAGTGAGGCCAGTGTGGGACCACCAGAATTACTGGAATCCCTTCCACCTCAATCCAGCGCAGAAGCTTTTGCAGAAGTTTCAGCGGAGGAAGCATATAGATCAGCCGATACTAACCCCAAGGAGCCACCAGTGCGTCTGTGGTGTCGGCCAGAGGATCCCGAGACCTGGCTACAAACCTCTGTATCTTCTTGAGCCGAGAAGCAAACAGGTCTACATCGGGTGTCCCCCACCGGACACACAACAGGTGAAACACCTCCGGGTGCAGGGGCCATTCCCCCTGATCCAACACCTAACGAATCAAGTTATACACCTGCCAGTTCTCCGCTCCGGGCATATGCACAGCGGAGAGGGCTGGAAAAAAATTTTCGGCCCAAATTAAGATCTCGGACACCTCCCGGGCCGCCAGGACACTCTTGGTGCCCACTTAATGATTGATGTAAACCCCAGCCCCGGCATTGTCTGATTGCATCCAAACTTGACAACCATGCAGACGATTTGTCCAGTGACTCACGCAAAGCTTTATCGCTCCAAGTTCCAGAATATTGATCGGAAGTCTTGACTCTTTCAGAGTCCAGGTCCGCTGGACACAATGCATTTCAAGTACTCCAGCACCCCCCCCCCCCCCCCCCGCCGGACAGGCTGGCATCCGTGGATACTACGGTCCAATACAATGGAAGGAAGGGCTTGTCCTGACACAGGGCCAAGGAACAGAACCACCACAGAAGAGCACTTCTTGCGTTTTGACTCAACCAAACAGATTGTCCAAAGATTTTGGATCCTTGTTCCACTTGACAAGAATACCCCTTTGCAGAGGTCTCGTGTGGAACTGAGCAAACAGAACCGCCCTGAAGGTAGATACCATCAGGCCTAGAGCTCGCATGAAAGTCTGCAATGAGGACAGAGTGCTGGATAACAGCGACCAAATCACCCTCTGCAACTTTTGCAGCTTTTCCGGGGGAAGAAACACCCTCAAAGAGGCTGAGTCCAGAGTCAGTCCCAGATAAACCATTTTGGAGGCTGGGACAAGAGCAGATTTTCTGAAATTGATGTAGCATCTCGTAGCTCCCTTAACCAATCTAAAGATAGGCGTAGATTGGACGTAAAGAATCTGTCCGACGGTTGGGAACTGAATTTTGATCTTGCAATCTGATCGGAGCAGCTTGTTGGCCCATTTGTCCTGATTCAAAGAGGTCCCTGGTTCTGGACAGAAAATGGAGACGTCCCCCCACCCCAGATACACGTGACGGCGTCCCTTCAGGCAGACGGAGATTTGTCTGCAGATCTGGAGGGGCCTGTTCTCGGCTTACCTGTCCACGTCTTCTTGGAACCCCCGGATGACCTAAATGGCTTAGGTCCTTTCACCTGCGTGCAGCAGGTGTGACGGTACTCACCGTCACTGGGAGTGAAAGACAGAAACTTAAAGGACATTGAGAATATGGTTTGGATCGCTTCAAATGGGACAGTGATATTTGTCAAACATGTATCTCCAGAAACATGTGAAGACTGCTTCACAGAGTCAGACTTCTAGCAGATGCAAATATCATCACCTCAACCACCTGTCTTCCAAACATTGTTGAATATGCTGATTTACTCACCTGTTATCTACAACGGATTCTGTGTTTACACTTATGATAATGTGCATTGTATTTCAGGAGCTTGAGGTTCCTTAACTTGTACAAGCGAAAGTTGTCGGCTAGCTTTGTATGGGGGAGGCTAGGATATTTGATATCTAGGTCCATGATTGGGAGGAAGCGGTATACTGACAGAACTCCACAGAGACAGTGTGGGTCGCGGTACACTTACAGATGGCACGAAGGGGCCGTCTGTGTGCTGAAAAATAAGGGCCCCGTCTCTTACGCGGTGACTTGCCCTTAGCGGATAGAGGAAGAAGAGTACTCTTCCCACCAGTTCATCCAAAAAAGATCCAAATAGGTGGTCCCCCGTAAAGAGGGGATCTGATAGAGCCTTTTTAGAAGCCTGGCCTGCACACTAGCTTTTTAGCAACACCATGCATGGTTACCATTATTGCGTTTTGGAACAACTCCACTGACTCACAACAATTTTGTCACAGTAGGCAGGAAAAGGGAGTACCTTTGCCGCTTTTAGGAGATCTGCAGTAAAACAAAAAAGGAATCATCCTTACAGCAGAGCACACGAATGCGTGGACGCAAACCCAGTAGAGTCTCTATATGCAAAGCTCACTGTGAGAACATAACAAGCAAGGGAGGTCGCTGACCACATTCCCCCAAGGAGACACAAGCTAAAGTTCTACAAAAAGACCCCTATTAGACCTACAGTAAGGGTCGCTCACCTTAAATGACATAAAAAAACATAGCCCCCTAAAAAGGGGAAGACGGGTTCCGCCGTGACGCAGATGCGCAGGTAGAGAACCCCCACACAATGCCCCCTTGGCGCCAAGAGGCAGTCCATATGGCCACCCCCCTGAGGGGGGGGGGGGGGCGGATGCACATCTGCTGCTTTTTCACCCCAGTCAGCAGCTCAAACAGCCTGGTCAACAGCTCGGTCAGCAGCTCGGACAGCCAGCCAGGAGTTGGCCGCAAAGCCGCAGCCTAAATTTGGGGTCCGATCCAGTTGCGAGTCCGCCGTCAGCTTATTCAGCAGCTCGGTTAGGAGCTCAGTTAGGAGCTCGGACAGCCTGGTCAGTGGCCCAGACAGCATGGTCAGTCACTCAGACAGCCAGCTCCTTCAGTCGCGAGTAGGCCGCTAGCCGCGGCCTCAATTTCTCGCCCGATCCGGCTGCGTGAGGCATCCCCCAGTCAGCTTGGTCAGGCACCTCATCTCGGTCAGGTACCCGGAGAGCCGCAAGTAGGCCGCAAAGCTGCAAACTAAAATTTCGGCCCGACCCAGACACGTGAAGCGCAGACCCGCGGATGAAGAAACATCAACTACCCCCAAGCCGATAACCACTACAGGGAGCCCAAAGGACATCCCTGCCCCATTCACTAACCCCCAGGGGGACAGGAACTTGCTCAAAGACCCCCGTGTGCGATTCGGACAGCCAAGACAGCGACAACCCCATCCCCCCCTTATTGGAGACGTTAAGGATTTAGGATATCAAACCTGAAACCCAGTCCGGCTGTTCATTGCAGTTCTCTCAGGAAAATAACTAGCTAAAAAATGAATTTGTGGCTGGTGGATGTCAGCGTTTCCTGCGCCATTCACCACCACGAGGTGACAGACGCCATAGCTGGCGTCTGCACGCTCCTTCGAACCACTTGGCATGGCGTGCAGGTCTATAGATGCTCTCTTTTCTCTGCTATCATCATATAATGCAGTATTCTACTTGTACTCTCATATCTATTATACTCACACATATTTGCTTCAGCAGCAGTATACATGGACATCAAGGGACATTTCTTCACACATACCGATTTCATCTGTCCCCCACCTGCTCTCCATTGGGGTGTCCTCAACCCCACACCTCCAGCTCCCGGACCATACCTTTCACCACTGCCACAAAATAACAGTACCTTTGTATTCACCTTGGCTCAACTTACTTGTAAGTACTGATCCCTAGGATAGGGTCCTTCATGAGTTTTTACACTCCACTAGAAATTATGTATACTCCTATATTAGACAATGATATTTTATGTACCTTTCAGATATGTCTATGAGCATCTACTCTTGAAGAGGTGAGCTGTGTTCTCACGAAACGCGTTGAGTTTCAAGATGCTTTTATTTCCATTATATGCTATTTCTACTGTATTTACAAGCATGTATATATTCATGTATTTATGATTGAATTATCTGACATTTATATGTGGTCATATATGAATTTTTTTTTTTTTTTAATTTCCAAAAAATCCACTATTTTCAGTATATATCTAGTGGCCCCTTGTGTTCACCTCAATTAAAGTCCCAGGGCATTTTTTTCCTTTTTGTAAATTTATATTAGGGATGGCACTGTATCACTGGCAGTACCGGACCATTTTATCCTTTTTTGTAGCTAAAAAATTAAAACATTTTTAACAAAGGTTCCATTTAAAATAAAAAAAACACGCTAAGACCGAAGTGGGGGCAGCATAACCCATTGGTTAAGAAGAATATGGAGATGCGTCTGTCAATGAACGATAGAGAAAAATTGTTTTGGTAGAGTTTTTCCAGCAGAAAAAAACAACAAATGCTCCTAAATGCTAGTAACACCTTTTTTGAGCTTTTTATTTTTTTCATGTTCGGCAAAAATTGCCATTAAAATGCTAATGCTTCAAAAAGTTATTAAAATGCTACTGAAAGCGGTCACAAAAATGCTATTATCACCATTTTATTCAAGCTTTTTATGAGCTTGTGAAAATCGCTAGAGTGCATGGAGCCTTAAATAGGCTTTCTGCCAAAACAAATATTTAGGAATCTTCACGATGTCGCTATTTTTCTTAATTTTGCTCCATTGCTTCCTAAATTTAGAAGTGAATTTAAGACCTGGTCTACCCTGTTTTTTTGTGAATAGGAAGATGTAATGTCATAAAACAAAATGTACTTCGCAAAAACTTTCGAACAATCCCTACAATCACTCCTTCATTTTTTTTTTTTTTTTTTTGACATAACATCTATATTTAGCACTGTACATTCATATTGGCATCCAAACCTGCTAGAATTAGCCACACTATTTTCCACAGACCAAACATTTTCAGTGGAATACCTATACCAGATATCAAACTATCATCTAGCAGCCCATCTTGCCCGAGCTTTGGACTGGTGCCGACACACTGGGATCAATGAGTTCCCTTTCTGGGACCCCACTCCCTGACCTTTTATGGTGCTCAAAATGTATACAACCAGATATTTGATCTCAGCCGACTATCACCGCAACATGGAAGTATTGTACAGTAAATCGAGCTTTAATACATATGAAATTGCTCCTAGCCCATCACCTCTTTTACTCAAATTGATTAAACAACCCTAATTTCGCCCAGGGACACTATAACCCTGCTTTTTCTACCTCGTTTAAACAAGATACATTTTTAGCACAACATTTTATCAAAAATTCTAGTTGGTTATCTGCTAATCAAACTTTATTTTTTTGCATTCTCTGCCAAAGGCCAACCGATTCGGACATCTTGCTAAGTTTGAGGGAGAAAGCCTAGCTTCAGACCGTTCCCCAAATACTTATTTCCACAAACTTCTCATTTTAGGATCACAGACTGCACCTCGATTCCTATATTTATAGGAATGTGACCTTAATATGGAACTCTCACCTCAAGGTAAGGCCAAAATTCTAACCTTTTCTTTTCATTCCTCAATTAGTACCATGTTAGGAAGCTGGTTACAAGTTAATGTCTAGATGGTACCGTACTCCCAAATGATTACATTCCATTTTTCCATTCCCCCCCAGATATTTATTGGCGCTGTAAGACACCTCAAGCACACCTGTTCCACATATTCTGGTCTTGCCCCAAGTTCATAACCTTACACAAAAACTCGCTTCTATCCTTCAAGATCCAGGTTTTCCAGGCCATTACCTTTGACACCAGTTGGATGAGTTAACCTTTTTAAGATGTCAATTTTACCCAGGTTTCTATATCTGTTTAGACAGACACCAACACCTATACTGAGTGCCTTTCTTCGTAAACTAGAGAATATAAATATGTCCTTTATATGGAAGGGTGCTATACCCGGAATAGCCAAAGCTACATTACAGTTACCTATCAACCAGCATTACCATGTTTTAATAAACACTATATTGGGAGGCGGTTCTTGTTTTAGTTACTATCAAGTGGTGGTTCTCAGATGAGCTGGCTATCCCTGCAGCCACCTTGGAGGCAGCTCTACTTGACTCCTCAGTTACCTAACTTGGTCCATCGAGGTACAGCTCTAGCCCTAACATCACCTTCCCTATTAGGAAAACTCTTAGATTATGGGAAACTGTCAGGGCTAAAGTAGAGAAGTCTGACTGCTGGTCCCCCATATACCCCACTGTGGGGCAATCCGCTATTACTACATTTCAGATCCATTCGGGATCCTGTGCTCTGGGCCCGATTTGGCTTTAAAATCCTTGGTGACATTGTATCCCAAGGGTAGTTACTAACTTCCGATGATCTTAAGCTGGGGCGTGGCCTACCTAATCGAATGCTGTTTAGGTATGTCCCACTACGCCATGCCTTCAGGGCTCAATTCCCCTGTCCTATAACACTGGTGTGGTACATGATGTTAAAGGCCTCCTAAGGTCAGTTGATGGGGACAAACCTCTTTCGGCTCTCTACTCTTTTAGCAGGTTTGGACAACTCGAAGGAGTCACAACTATTTCCGGTTTGGAAAACTGATACACCTACATTGGCCGATGATGATTGGGAGGGGAGCATAAAGCAATACCTTCTGTTGATGATCTCTGCACAGGATAGATTTGCCCAACTTAGGTCATACATAGGGCCTACTACTCCCCTGTTTGACGTTCAAGAATCTATGCCTTTAGGGAGGCAGGCTCTACCCAAATGTGGCTCTGATCCTGGTGCATTTCTCCATATGGTCTGGTTGTGCCAGACCATATGGAGACCATACTGAATATGGATGCAATCATCTTATTGATTGGAATGTGTGACACTTTAGAGGCTTCCCAAACTAAAAAACAATTTGTATTTTTAACCGCCTTTAGTGCTAGAATGAGGATCTTCAAATGGAAAAAGGCTAACTTCCCCCCGAGAACACAATGGGAAACCGTAGTTAACGCAGCCCTGCCACTGTAAAAGTTAACGTACATGGGACAAATCTACCCCAAAAAATTTAATAAAATTTGGGTGGAGTGGGTCAAGGCAAGAATCTAAAAAAAAAAAAAATCTGCAATGAAGTCTGGTCTCCCAATCTACATAAATAACCTAGAGGGGATATTTTTGTTTTTCCTAGGAAAAAGGGAAGTTTTTTTTTTTTTTTTATCTTGCTGTTCCTCTTACTCCTCCTGTACCCACAATCTGCAGTATACAGTAAACCCCCGCTCCATCGCGGTTCAGTTTTTGCGGTCCCGGTATATTGCGTTTTTTTTTTGTAATGTTATTATACTATATAAATCATTAAAAATGAAATATTTTTGTGTTTTCCATAGCTCTTGCTATGTCTCTCAGTATCTTTTATGTGTTTAAATGAGTTTCTATTGTTTTAAAAGTGTGTTTAAAGACCTTAAAATGCTTTTACACGTACAGTGACAGTAAAAAAAACATGCCTACAATGGGTTTTTCTATTTCGCGGATTTTCACTTTTCGCGGCTGGGTCCGGAACGTAACCCCCGCAATGGAGGGGGGTTTACTGTATCTTTAAAACCCTTGTTACAAAGGCCAAACCGGATCACAGGAGATTGCTTTACTTAGCAATGGCTGTATACTCTCCCTAAATTTCATACAAGTTACCCTGTACTATTGTTAGTAGCACGCAACTTTAATATTTATTCATATTATTTACATTACTAAAAACTGCTATACACTAGCTATACTCTTATGTTGCTTCAGTGGACTATATTCTTATTCCAACATACAATAATTAAATCAGAAAAACAAACTAAAAAAGTAGCCATAGTAGTTTCAAAACAGAAACTAGGATGAGCTTTGTTTGTCTTGTACTGCTCCTGGATGTAAGCTACACTTGGAGTCTCAAGCAGCGGGCAACTATTATTAGGTGTTGCTACAGAGATCAGTTGCACCAATGTGCATAATCTCTTAAGAACTAATGCCACAATGTTTTTAGCCTTTACTTTACCTCTGAACTACTGATTGGAGTCTTCTCAGCTACCGTCACCAGCTTTGATTCCATTGCCATCATCTGCATATAAAGAAAACATTTATAAACTCTGGCTACTGACAAAATATGTAATGCATGTAATGTCCAGGATTTCTCAATAAAACATTATAAAGGTAATTCGCAACAAAGACATTAGACGCAATGAAGACTAAAAAGTTCCCTTTTTTTTAATATAAATAATGTTCTATACTATTCTCTCTCTCTACTGTTCTATGCAGACTAAGCCATCCAGCAAAAGTGACAGGGGCTGGGACAAACTAGCACCGCAGGGCTGAGCAGTTGGTGCAAATGTTTGAATTAAACATTGTATAGAATACTTTTTTGTGCCCTGTTAAATATGGACAAGATGTGTAAACCTGTATTTTTATATTATATGACTATATTCTCTTCACAACCAGGTCACAATAATGTATCTCTATCGTCCGACAGACACAGATCCATATTCATTACTACTGGTAGTAGGGTTATGCTCCTCCTAGGAATAGGCACTAGGCAGGCAAAAAGCTTAACCACACCTATGGGTGCTGTCCCTGCAGGCATAACCTCTCACACTTTGCTATCATCAAACAGTTTTGTTCTGCCTAGTGTTAGGAATAGGACCTAGCTCCCTGCTGGGACTTCGGTCTTGGCTGTAACAAGGAAAGTTTGTGATTTTTTATTTTTTCACCAGTTCGTTCCTGAGGACCAGGATCCAGAGGAACTACAAGCAACAGTCGGCTGTGGTTTTCGCACTGGATAATCTAGACCCTAAAGGTCTCCCAGCCCGGCCATTGAGCATGAGCAGGTTATAGTCCAGAACTAGGCTTCGCCATGACAGTGCCCCGATGGATGGCGACGAGCCTACGCGTGGACAGTTTCGCTGAGACGCACATGACCTGGAAAGCCCTGAGTCGCAGATTCCCCCTTGGCTGACAGCACCCCAATCCCAGGTGGGAGTTGATCTGTCTCAGAGTGGCACCCACCTGGTACCATGATATGGTGAGTAAATGTTGCCCCCTAAAATCCCTAGTGGTCCCTGGGTGGTCGTGGGCCCCTCCCTGGAATGGTCTGACCTCAGGAGCTCCCTCGGTTCCCTGGCACCTCAGAGAAATAGTCTGGTATTCCCATCGGCATTCCCCCACCCCTAACAGGTTCTTACCTTGAGGGGCGGAAATAAAACAGCCGTTATGGCGCTTATTTGAGGGGTGTGGGTGGTTCTGTGTGGGTCCCTGGTCAGGGACCTTTATATGCCTATTGTTCTGGGACCTCTTTTGGGAGGTCCTAGAAAACATGGCGCGCCGTGAGGGCTGCCGTTTTGCTGTGGTTTATAAATTCTATGTTCCCATTATGATTGCATGGGCAGTCATTTTATAAAATTCCCTATTGAGAATGTATGAGCAGCCATGTTTTTGAGGTCCATGGGCTGGACAGGTTTGCGGCACGGCTTCTTCCTGTTCAGGAATCACACTGGTTCATTATCACACACTGATCGTGCTGGCAGCTTCTTGCAGTCTGGTAACGTTTTTCCTGAGGTTTTTCCTCATCTGCTTTGCTGTTATTATAGATTTATCAGGGATTGAGAGCCCGCAGTGTTAGTGGTGGGACCGCGTTTTTCGCAGTCTGAAAGGGACAGTACCCTAAAAAATTTGATTACATAACTTGGAGTCCCAGGATACAATTTCACCTGCAGACCCCCTTGGGAGCGATTGTGGGACCTTCAAGTTTCCAGTCTCAGTCAGATTGCAGGTTTTTTTTTTTTTTGCAAAATTAGATCTCCAAGTTAGATTTGGTCATTACTGGTGCTGCCAGCCGCAAACTCACCTACTTCAGCAGGGTCTTCAAACTCTGAGATAGATATGGTCGGCGCGGACGCAGACCACCTTAAGAGGTCGATGTCTTCGCATTCGGACGGAAAAAAGGACCTGTTCTCATCAACCGCAGTGCGGGAATGCACATTAGTGGAAGCTCTGATAGTTTTTTTCCGGGAAACTCTAAAAAAGGCTGATAAACCTACAGCATGTCTTTTGGCTCCCGCAAATCCCCTAAGTCTGGGAAAGTGTTTCCTTGCCCAGAATTTTTTCACTCCATTGTAGATGAACAATGGAGACGCATTAAGGACATGTTGGTGGTGCCTAAGCATTTTGCACACCGTTACCCCTTTGCTGGGGAACTGCCCAATAGGTGGACTGTTCCACCAAAAGTAGATTCTCCGGTGACTAGGTTGAATAAAGTGACAATGGTACCGGTGGAAGAATCGCCACTTTTTAGAATCCCATGGATAGAAGGGTGGAATCATTATTCCGCCCTTTACACGTGGTGGCAGGTCACAGGTTAAAGACTACCTTTGTGAATGTTTTGGTAGCGCAGACTGATGTTGGACTTAAAAGTAACTTGGAAACTGCACGGCTCCCCCCTTGGTGCTGGAATTACTAGACCAGTTGGCTCAAGCTCTGGACTTCATGTGTGATACGTCCCTGGATTCAATTCCATTAGTGGCAAGAACGTCAGAAGTGGGGAATGCGATTAAGAGCTTGGTATGGCTGAAATGATGGTCGACTGACCAGGCCTCAAAAAAGGCTGTGGCTGATCTCCCGTTTACAGGGGAAAGGCTGTTTGGATCCTCTTTGGACAAGTTGATCAAAGGTATCATGGGGGGTAAGAACCCCAATCTTCTAAAAGTAAGGCGCCATGTCCTAGGCGGGGCCTTTCTTTAATGCTCATTAATGTTTTTTTCGTGCTTCCCGGGTTGCAAGAGAAGGAAAAATTTTTCAGGTCTTCTGGGGGTCCAAACTAAGTCCGGGAAATCTGGGCCTGCAGACAAGTCCTCAGCTGCATGAAGGGTCGCACTTACCCTGTTCAGGGGAGGGGGGGGGGGCATCTTCGTTTCTTTCAGGAACCCTGGACTTCCTTGATTCAGGACAAGTGGGTTCACTAACTGATCCAATCAGGGTACAAGATCGAATTCCGGGCTGGAAGCACAGGTTCTTTACGTTGAATGTACAATTATCAGTCTGGTTACGGGACCTGCATGGGGCGGTACAAGATTTGCTGTCAGGAGTGATTGTACCAGCTCCATCTCAGGAACGGTTTAAAGGGTTTAATCAAACCTATTCACAGTGCCCAGAAAGGAGGGCAAGGTGTGTCCCATTCTGGATCTCAAGGCTCTGAATCGCACCGGACGAGCACAGAGGTTTCAGAATCCATCCGCACAGTAGTGGCGTCTCTTCATCAGGGAGAGTTTTTAGCCTCCATAGCTATCAAGGACGCATATCTACACATCCCTTTTTACGCTGGACTCCAGTGTATTCTTTGCTTTAAAGTAGCAGAGGAACATTATCTATTTGTGGCGTTACCCTTTGGTTTAGCCTCCACTCCCAGATTGTTTACCAAGGTTCTAGCGCCGGTATTGGCATTGTTACGCCAGCAGAGGATTGGGGTACTAGGGTACCCGAACAGTTTCCTGTTGAGAGCGGACTCTCGCTCAGCCTTGTTGGGGGATTTGGAGATCACTTTCAGGATTCTACAAGAGTTCGGTTACATACTGTAGTTACATAGTAGTTGAGGTTGAATAAAGACAATAGTCCATCCAGTTCAACCTGTGTAGGTGTGTGTGGCCGTAATCATTTCTCATACCCCTTAAAGTTCTGATCCTTGATATGCATGTCCAAGAGTCTTTTGAAAGTAGCCATACTTCCTGCAGAAACGACCACTTGTGGTAGAGAATTCCACAATCTTGTAGCCCTAACAGTAAAGAACCCCCTGCGTTGCCTGAGGTTAAAACGCTTCTGCTCTAATCGCATTGTATGTCCTCGCGTCCTCATGAAATCCTTGCAACTGAATCGTTTTTTTTTCTATGCTGAGATCACCACTGAGGTATTTGTAAATTGCTATCTTGTTCCCTCTCAGGCATCTCTTCTCTAGGGAGAATAAATCAAGCAATTGTAAACGCTCTTCATAATTAAGGTCCTCTAATCCCCTAATTAGTTTAGTTGCCCTTCTCTAGACTCTCTGCAGCTCAAACACATCCCTCCTGAGGACTGGCGACCAGAACTGGACAGAGTACTGCAGATGCAGTCAGACGAGAGTTTTATAAAGTGGTAGGATTATAGTTTTATCTCTGGAATACATCCCCCTCTTTATGCATGCTAATATTCTGCCAGCTTTGGCAGCTGCAGCTTGACATTGCATGCTATTGCCTAGTCTATCCTCTACTAAGACTCCCAGATCTTTCTCCATTTTTGACTCCCCCAAAGATCCCCCCCGAAAGTGTATTGTGCTTTTACGTTTTTAGTCCC
The DNA here is from genome assembly GCF_965119305.1 of Pelophylax lessonae. Taxonomy (NCBI): domain Eukaryota; kingdom Metazoa; phylum Chordata; class Amphibia; order Anura; family Ranidae; genus Pelophylax; species Pelophylax lessonae. The sequence continues at coordinate 60,838,457 of NC_138780.1, forward strand.
CAAGTGCAAAACCTTACACTTCTCCACATTAAACCTCATTTGTCATGTAGTTGCCCACTTGGTTATTTTGTTCAGGTCATTCTGTAAGATATCTGCCTCATGTTGTGAAGTTATTGCCCTGCCCAATTTTGTGTCATCTGCAAAAACTGAAATCGAGCTAATGATCCCGTCCTCAATGCGGTTTATGAATAAATTGAACAAGGTTGGTCCCAGTACTGAGACTTGGGGGACCCCACTTACCACCCCAATCAGGTCTGAGTATGCACTACAGGTCCCTCTCAAAAAATTAGCATATTGTGATAAAGTTCATTATTTTCTGCAATGTACTGATAAACAGACTTTCATATATTTTAGATTCATTACACACAACTGAAGTAGTGCAAGCCTTTTATTGTTTTAATATTGATGATTTTGGCATACAGCTCATGAAAAAACAAAAGTCCTATCTCAAAAAATTAGCATATTTCATCCGACCAATAAAAAAAAAAAAAAGTGTTTTTAATCCAAAAAAAGTCAACCTTCAAATAATTATGTTCAGTTATGCACTCAATACTTGGTCGGGAATCCTTTTGCAGAAATGACTGATTCAATGCGGCGTGGCATGGAGGCAATCAGCCTGTGGCACTGCTGAGGTGTTATGGAGGCCCAGGATGCTTCGATAGCAGGCTTGAGCTCATCCAGAGTGTTGGGTCTTGCGTCTCTCAACTTTCTCTTCACAACATCCCACAGATTCTCTATGGGGTTGAGGTCAGGAGAGTTGGCAGGCCAATTGAGCACAGTAATACCATGGTCAGTAAACCATTTACCAGTGGTTTTGGCACTGTGAGCAGGTGCCAGGTCGTGCTGAAAAATGAAATCTTCATCTCCATAAAGCTTTTCAGCAGATGGAAGCATGAAGTGCTCCAAAATCTCCTGATAGCTAGCTGCATTGACCCTGCCCTTGATAAAACACAGTGGACCAACACCAGCAGCTGACATGGCACCCCAGACCATCACTTACTGTGGGTACTTGACACTGGACTTCAGGCATTTTGGCATTTCCCTCTCCCCAGTCTTCCTCCAGACTCTGGCACCTTGATTTCCAAATGACATGCAAAATTTGCTTTCATCCGAAAAAAGTACTTTGGACCACTGAGCAACAGTCCAGTGCTGCTTTTCTGTAGCCCAGGTCAGGCGCTTCTGCCGCTGTTTCTGGTTCAAAAGTGGCTTGACCTGGGGAATGCGGCACCTGTAGCCCATTTCCTGCACACGCCTGTACACGGTGGCTCTAGATGTTTCTACTCCAGACTCAGTCCACTGCTTCTGCAGGTCCCCCAAGGTCTGGAATCGGTCCTTCTCCACAATCTTCCTCAGGGTCCGGTCACCTCTTCTCGTTGTGCATCGTTTTCTGCCACACTTTTTCCTTCCCACAGACTTCCCACTGAGGTGCCTTGATATAGCACTCTGGGAACAGCCTATTCGTTCAGAAATTTCTACCTGTGTCTTACCCTCTTGCTTGAGGGTGTCAATGATGGCCTTCTGGACAGCAGTCAGGTCGGCAGTCTTAACCATGATTGAGGTTTTGAGTAATGAACCAGGCTGGGAGTTTTTAAAAGCCTCAGGAAACTTTTGCAGGTGTTTAGAGTTAATTAGTTGATTCAGATGATTAGGTTAATAGCTCGTTTAGAGAACCTTTTCATGATATGCTAATTTTTTGAGATAGGAATTTTGGTTTTTCATGAGCTGTATGCCAAAATCATCAATATATGAAAGTCTAATGTTTATCAGTACATTACAGAAAAGAATGAACTTTATCACAATATGCTAATTTTTTGAGAGGGACCTGTATTTATTACCACCTTTTGGACACGCCCTTTTAAACAGTTCCGTATCCAAGAGAAAACCTTCTGGTCGATGCTTGCAGACCTTATTTTATAAATTAAGCACTTGTGAGGAACTGTATCAAACGCCTTAGCAAAATCCAGGTACACCACTTTCACTGGTCTGCCCCTACCTAGCTCACAGCTCACCACCTCGTAGAATGTTAAGAGATTGGTTTGACAAGAACGCCCATTTGTAAACCTGTGCTGATTACTGCTTATGATGTTGTTGTCTTTAGCAAACTCTACGATATAGTCACTTATCATTCCCTCCAGAAGTTTACATACTATCGATGTCAGGCTGATCGGCCTATAATTTCCAGGGACATGCCTCTGCCCTTATTTGAACATCGGTATCACGTTAGCTTTCCTCCAATCACCTGGTACATTTCCTGTCATAATACTGTCAGCAAAGATCAGTAACAGTGGTCTAGATATAGTTTTAGTATAGTCGAGTTCTCTCGGATGTATGCCATCCGGGCCTGGTAAATTAATTTGTGTTAATTTTATCCAGTCTTTCCCTGATTTCACCCTCTGTTTGTTGGAACATCAATTTCAAGAAATCCACGCTGACTCCTGTCCTGAGACTGGAGTATCTGGGCTTGACTCTGGATTCAGCCTTGGTGAAGTTCCCCCCCCCCCCCGGCGGTCCCCTTTGCTCAGTTCCACACAAGACCGTTGCAAAAGGGAGATTCTGGTCAAGTGGAACAAGGATCCAAAGTCCTTGGATTCTATGATTCGGTTGGGCCACAACACGAAGTCTGCGCTGTTGTGGTGGATTCAGTCTACAGCTCTATGCCAGGGCAAGTCCTTCCTTACGTTGTTTTGCACAGTAGTAACCAGGGACGCTAGCCTTTCGGGCTTGGTCGGGGTGCTGGGGAAGTTCTGTGCCCAGGGTACCCAGACGATAGAAGAGTCAAGACTTCTGATACATTTTTGGAGCTCAGAGCAATAAAGCTATGTCTGGGTCATTGGAGGACTCATCTGCAATATTGTCCGATTCAGACTCAATCAGACAATGCCACGGCTGTGGCTTACATCTATCACCAGGGGGGCACCAAGAGTGTCTTGGCAGCCAAGGAGGTGGCCAAGATTCTGGCCTGGGCAGAAAGCTTTGTTCCAGCCCTCTCTGCTGTACACTTTCCAGATGAGGAAAACTGGAATGTGGATTACCTGAGTCATCTGATGTTGGATCAAGGGGAGTGGTCCCTGCACCCAGAGGTGTTCATGTCCTGTGTGTTCGGTGTGGGGACTGCTCAGGTCGATCTGTTTGCTTTTCGACACAACAAGAAGGTTCAGAGGTTTCGTAGCCAGGTCACAAGATGTTCTGGCCAACAACACAGATGCACCGGTGGCATCTTGGGGTCGGTATTGGCTCATTTATGCATTTCCCCCATTTAAACTTCTGCCGTGACTGCCGTGCGCAGGATAGAGGTGGAAAGCATTCCGGTCATTCTGGTGGCTCCGGACTGGTCTCCCCAGTCTTGGTACACGGACCTAATAAGGATGGTCACCGATACGTATTGGAGAATTCTTTTCAGGGAAGATCTGCTGTATCAAGGCCCGATCTTCCAGCCTATGAGGGATAGCGGTCTTTCTGACTAGCCTAGGAAGTCGACTTCCAGGAAGACTTATCGTACGTGGAAGTTATAAATCTCATGGTGTCAATCACTGAAGGTGCATCCTCGCATGTTTTCTATGGCTAGGATTTGGGCCTTTCTGCAGAAAGGAGTTGAACAGCGGTTGGCTTTGGGAACAAAGGCGAAGTCTCGGCTTTAGCTATATATTTCCAAGGCCCATTAGCTACACATGCATTGATTTGTACTTTCATCCAGGGAGTGCGCCATATGGCGCCTCCAAGACGATCTCCGCTGGCTCTGTGGGATCTCAATATGGTGTTACCCGTTCTTCAAAAGCCTCCTTTTGGAAAAATTCGGGAGATTTCTCTGACTTTGTCTCAGAAGGTTGCCTTCTTGGTGGCTATCACTTCTGCTCGCTGAGTATTTGCATGGCAGCTTTGTCCTGCCGCTCCCCTTATCTGGTTGTACACAGACCTAAAGTGATACTTCGTCCTATTCAGTCGTTTCTCCCTAAGGTGGTTTCTGATTTTCATTTGAATTAAGACATTGTGTTGCCTTTACTCTGTCCTAAGCCCATGTATCCTAAGGAATATGTTTTGCATTATTTGGATGTGGTTCGGGCAATCAAGGTTTATGTTTGTGACTTTGTCTTTAATTTTGTTATTTGGATACCGGATCAATGATACTGGGGTGAGGGGCTCCTTCTCTTCCCACATGATGACTGGCCATTTGCAATCTCTCCTATGTCCGGCACAAAAAGCTCCAGTGTCAGGGGGCTTTATATACCTCTATTATTTTTTTTGCGGGCTTTTCCCGCAGCCACTAGAGGTGGTCTGTGTCGGTGGTGTTTTCTGTCCTCAGACCAGATGTGGGAATGTCTCCGGATACCATCGGGTGGGGACTTGTTACAGCGCAGCTTCAGCCGCCTCTTACATCCGTGTCGCGTTTGACGTCATCGCATTGTGCATGTGCCTTAATTCGAGGACACCGGAGACCGCAGCCGACGACATTTTGTCTCTCTGCTTTGTCGGGGAGAGATATTTGTGGAGATCCCAGCTCAAAAGCACCATTTTATTGGTAACTTAATCTTTTCCAGCATATTTTTGGGAATGGCAGTCGGGGATAAGCATCTCCTCTCATAGGTAAGCATGAACACACTTTTTTGTCAGTATGTCCCCTCACTCAGATTAAATGGGCCAATACGATCCCTAATTTTGGAGAGACATACTTATTGAGATATATATACTCATGCATGTATATATTACTCCTTAAGATAAAAAGGTCAGCTATTCCTTTTTTGGATGACATTTTTCCAGCGGTCTTACATGGAGAGAGATTTGGCCTTTTATTCATACTTTGGGAGGATTATGTGGTACTCCTTCAGAGATCTGGGAAACATTTTAGTGAATTTCAGCATGTTGCATTGTTTTTTATTGAAAAAAATAGATTTTTTGTAAGAACTTACAGTAAAATCCTTTTCTCTGAGTCCTTTGACAGATGAAGCTCTTAATGCTTCTTCGCTAATGGGTAATGCGCCATCTACAGGAGGAGACTAGGTAATGAAAAGTTTTCACTCGACACACCTATAGGAGCTGTCCCTTACAACATAAACCCAGACACACTGTGCTCTCAAATCTGTTTCATAGCAAACAGTGGAAGAAGACACAACCAACCCCAAAAAAGAGGGGCGGGAGCTGCGTCTGTCAAAGGACTCAGACAAAAGGATTTTACAGTATGTTCTTTCAAAAATCCAATTCTCTCTTACGTCCTTTGACAGACGCAGCACTTAATGCTTCTTCACTAATGGGAAGTCCAAAAGCAGTATAGACATGAGGGGTGGGAAGAACGCAACCAAAAATTGTTAACGTATTTCCAAGGCTAAAAACGTAGCCAACTGGGCAAAAAAAAGCTCAACCAATACCAACAGGAGCTTACCCACAAAAGAAAAAAATTCAACCCCTTAAAGAGAAAAAAACAAGTCTCTTTAAAACAGCAGCCTGCAAAACCTTGCAGCCAAAAGGAAGCATACGAGGATGCCAATAAGTCCACTTTATAGAATTTTGTAAAAGTTTGTACAGACGACCAAATCGCTTTTTTACACACCTGAGCAACGGAAGCCTGATGGCGAAAAGCCCAAGAGGCACTCAGCGCTCTAGTAGAATGCGCCCTCACAGGGAAAAGAGGGACCTGACCCTTCAATGTATAAGCTTGAACAATGGTCCGCCTGATCCATTTTGATATGGTCGCAGCAGACGCAGCCGAACCCTTGCGAGATCCCTCAGAAAGGACAAAGAATCAGATGTCCAAAAAAGACTCTGTAGCGAACAGATAAGCCCTGATCGCCCGAAACACTTTCAGCGAATGCAAGGCAAATTCCTTGGGATGCTTGGGCTTAGCACAGAGCGAAGGGAACACAATATCTTCGATGATGTGGAAAGAAGACATCACTTTATGGAGAAAAGATTGATTAGGTCGAACAACCTTATCCCTATGAACGACCAAATAAGGCAAATGGCAGGACAGAGCCGCCAACTCAGACACTCTGTGGGCAGAAGTGATAGAAAAGGCAACCTTCTGAGACAACAAGGGCAGAGATATTTCCCTAATATTTTCAAAGGAAGGTCTTTGAAGAACGAACAAAACCAAATTCAGATCCCACGGCGGTAAAGGGGATCTCCTTGGCGGAGCCAGATGACGCACCCCTTAAATAAAGGTGTGGATCAAGGAATTAGTCACCAGGGGACGTTGGAAGTAAATGGCTAATGCCAACACCTGACCTTTTATCGTGCCTAAGGCCAAGCGGTGCTCAATGTCTCTCTGCAAGAAGGCGAAGACCCTCGCCACCGAAAACGAGCGAGGATGCAACTTTTGCAATGCACACCAATCAATATACATTTTCCAAGTGCAATGATAAATCTTCCTGGAAGTTGCATTCCTAGCTCTCAAGGTAGGAATCACAGAATCAGAGAGACCTATGTACTTCAACACCTGGCCTTCAACAGCCATGCCGTTAAAGGCAGTGACCGTAAAGCAGGATGGAAGATCGGCCCTTGAGACAGCAGATCCTCTCGCAGAGGCAGCCGACAGGGAGGATCATTGACCATCTTTACCAGGTCTGCATACCAAGACCGGCGAGGCCAGCCTGGGGCTACCAGAATCACCGGCACCTTTTCCACCGCCAACCTGCAAAGGAACCGTGACACGAGTTGAATCGGAAGAAAGGCATAAATCAGCCAATAATGGCTCCAAGGCACCACCAACGCGTCTGTGGCGTCAGCCAGAGGATCTCGAGCCCTGGCCACAAACTGCTCTACCTTGTTCAGACAAGATGCGAACAGATCCACCTCCGGAGTTCCCCATCGGACACACAGGAGGTTAAAAAACTCCTGAAACAGGGACCATTCCCTCTGATCCAGAACCTGACGACTCAGGTAATCAACCTGCCAGTTCTCCACAACTGGAATGTGAACTGCAGAGAGAGCCGGAACATGTGCCTCTGCCCAAGTCAGAATCTCGGCCACTTCCCTGGCTGCCCCCCTGATGATTAATGTAAGCCACAGCCATGGCATTGTTGGATTGCACCAGAACCTGAGAGCCACGCAGCCGAGGCGATCAATGGAGAAGGCAGAGTTTGATCACCCTGAGCTCCAGGACAATGATCGGTAAGAATGATTCCTCAATTGACCACACACCCTGGACACAGAGATTGTTCAGCACTCCACCCCAGCCTGACAGGCTGGCATCTGTGGTTACCATTGTCCACAACAGTGGCAGAAAGGACCTGCCCTGGCTCAGAACGGACGACAGAAGCCAGCACGAGAGCTCCGACCTCGTGAGCAGGTTTAGACATATTCTGTCCAAGGACTGCCTTGTGTAGAGGCCTTGTGTGAAATTGAGCAAATGGGACCGCCTTGAAGGTCGACACTATCAGCCCCAGGGACCTCATACAAATCCGCAGGGAGGAGAGATCGAAGTCAATCAGCAGCCTGATCTCACCCTGCAAGGTCTGAAGCATTTTCTCGGGGAGAAAGACCACGTCTGAGAGGAGTCCAAGATCATGCCAAGGTAATTCAGATGCACTGACGGGGTCAGCGCAGACTTCTGGAAGTTGATGGTCCACCCGAACTCCTGAAGTGTCCAAACTGTGAATGCCAGGTCCTCCGACAGGGTGGCAAGAGAGCTTGCCCTCAACAGGAGATCGTCCAGATACCCGAGGATCACAATCCCCTTTCTGCAAAGCAAAGCCAGCACTGGGGCCAAAACCTTGGTGAAGACCCTGGGAGCAGAAGCTAGACCAAAGGGTAATGCCACAAATTGAAAGTGCTCCTCCGCCACCGCAAAACTGAGATACTGCTGATGACACTCGTAGATAGGGATGTGCAGATACGCATCCTTCAAATCGATGGAGGCCAGAAAATCCCCTTGATTCAGAGAAGCCACCACCGACCGGATGTATTCCATCAGAAACTTCTGCACCCGCACAAAGCGGTTCAGTGATTTGAGGTCCAGAATTGGATGCACCTTGCCCCCCTTTCTGGGCATCGTGAATAGGTTTGAATAAAAACCTTGAAACCTGTCCCGCTGAGGAACCGGGACAATTACGCCCTGTGCCAGGAAATCCTGCACTGCCTCCCTGAGATGCTTCAATTGATCCGGAGACAGACTGAGATTTGATGGAAAGAACCTGTCTGCTGGGCAAGACTGAAATTCGATCTTGTACCCTGAACGAATCAGTTCGTGAACCCACTTGTCTTGAATCAGAGATGTCCAGGGTTCCCGAAAGTAACGCAGACGTCCCCCCCCCCCCCACTCCTGAACCGGGTGAGGGCATCCCTTCATGCATAGGAGGACTTGGCCCACCGAACCGGACTGGACGTCCTTACCCGACCAAGCCTTTTTGTTCCCTCAGGAAGATCCGAATGGTTTGCCTTTCCTGCACCCCTGAGGCACGAAAAAGCCCCCTGTGAGCCTTGAAGGAAGGCCCCCGCTTACTCCAAGGCGCTTTACCTTTTGAGGAATAGGGAAGAAGAGTTCTCTTACACCCCGTCAAGCCCTTGGTTAACTCATTCAAAGATTCACCAAACAGGCGTTCACCCAAAAAGGGAAAATCAGTTAAGGTTTTCTTAGAAGCCTGATCCGCCGACCAGCTCTTCAGCCATACCATGCAGCGTATGGCAATCCCCACCGCAGACACCCTGGCATCCAGAAGAGCCGCATCTAGGGCCGCATCATACAGGTACACCATGGCCAGGGCCATCTGATCCGAGAGTTCAATTACAGTCGGGGGAACCAACTCAGCATTCAAGTTACCGCGAAGTACCTTGACCCATTACGTAACCATCTGAGAAATCAGGACGGACGCAAAAACAGGTTTCAGAATCGAGCCCACCAACAAGTGCAGGTAGCAGGAAAGGGATTGAATTTGTCTGTCCACCAGGTCCTTAAACACCGGGGAGTCTTCCACCGGTACCACAGTCGATTTTTTCAACCGGGAAACAGTGGGATCCACCTTAGGTGACACCGTCCAACGATTTGAAACCGAATCAGTGCCGCCATTGGTCATTCACAACATCGTGAAAGTCCTTAGGGCAAGGAAACACCTGACATGACTTCTGGGTTTATAAGGAGCCAAAGACCACCCGCTTTCCTGACTGTGTGGGTTCATCATCCAGTTGCAAAATTTCCCTGACTGAACTAATCAGTGCTTCTACCAGAGCGCGTTCCCGCGCTGCAGCCGAGGAGGACACATCCTCCTCACCATCAGACTGTGAGGAAGATCCCTCAGGTATGGGATTGTCTGGCGACCATATCAGGCTCTGAATCAGAAGATTGAGAAGAAGATTGAGAAGGCAACGGCCGTTTTTGGGTAGATACTTGTTTCATCACAAGGTCCACCTTTGATGCCAGAGTTTCTAAAGCAGCAGAAAAAGAAAGAGATGGCGATCCGGATGGCCCCTATGCACAAATAAAATCAGAGGGGAAATTTTCGCCTTGGGACTCATTTTGCAAGAAAAGAAAAAAGTTAGTGTACTGCCCCTTTAAATCGCGGTCCGCATCGCTGTACCGCGCTATATCTGGAGTCCCCCTTTAAAGGTTGGCAGGAGCAAAGTGAGGAATGCCCAAAGGACCAAAAAAAAAACCCCTTACTTTACCACCCCTGAGAAGCAGCCGGTCTGCAGTAAGTCGTCAGCCGTGAGAAACATCTGACAGGAAGTGACACATCACCACTAGAGGCCGAACACCGCCTGTGGAGCCCCAGGCTACAAGAAAAAAAAATGGTGCCAAAAGAAAAAGGTATTGGAAGCTAAGGGAAAATGGCCACTGCCCTTAGATCGGCCTATGCCCAAACTTAAGATAGCGGCCGAAAATGGCGCCAAGTGCTCAGGGACCCAGGGATGAGGCCACCGTGGGAATCCACCTAAAGGGACTCACCAGGACAAGGTAACATCTTCAATACCACCCCCCCCCCCCCCAGGCATAAGACACCGTCTACAGAGCCCCCTGCGGGAGGGCAGGACATGTACTGACAGAAACGAAAATAGTGATGCTGAGCACCCTTCTCCTGCACTCAGAACTAGGTCCTCAGGCTACCTCTATCCCCGAACTCACACTTGGTATCCACTATGGCTAAGCTTTGCTGCCCTCTACGACCGGGGTGGTCAACAACACTGCAAATACAAACACAAAGAAAGGGCACACCAGCCTAGCGCATTATCCTCAGCAGGCTTTTAATAACATAAGTTTAAAATCAACTACTCACAAATATGCGTAATAATCCAGCATATCAATTCCATAGAGCAGCATCATTCGAAAAGTCCAATGTCTCATGAAGACGGAGGGCTGGCGCGTTTCGAGGCCGTGCCTCTTCCTCAGAGCCTGAAGGCCATGACTGAGTCCATGGTTTAAATACAGTGGACAAGGCCCCCCTTATGTTATTAAAAGCTCGCTGAGGATAATGCGCTAGGCTGGTGCGCCCTGTCCTGACAGGCCTGGGGGATCTTTTAGAGAAAACAGTTCTGTTATCCCCAGGAGAGGGCTCAGGGGTCTGCTACAGGGACATGGGGGGGCGTTGCATCACTCACCATACCATGGAGCGTGTGGGCCCCGCTCCGAAACAGCTCGCCTCCCACCATGAGTGTGGGAGCTGCCAGCCAAGAAGGGTACGCTGCGACTCAGGACGTTCCAGGTCGATGCGTCCCTGCAAAACATCCGCGCACAGGCTCGTTCCCATCCACCGCGGCTCCATTGTGGCGAGGCCTGGGCAGACCACAACCTGCTCACGCTCGTTGGCCAGGCTGGGAGACCATAAGGATCTAGATTATCCAGTGCGAAACCCCAGCCCGGCTGTTGCTTGTAGTTCACCAGGAGGATCGCACTGACACTAGCAAGCGATAGTGAGTAAAGAGAAATAAACAAACATTCTTAAAAGAAACAAAAAACTGAGACCGGAGTCCCAGCAGGAAACCTAGGTCCTACTCCTTAACTAGGCAGCAAGAAACAGATTAAAGAGCACAGTGTGTCTGGGGTTATGTCATAAGGGACAGCCCCTATAGGCGTGTCAAGTGAAAACTTTTCACTGCCCAGTCTACTCCTGTAGATGGCGCATAACCCATTATTGAAGAAGCATTAAGAGCTGCGTCTTTCAAAGGACGTAAGAGAAATTATTATCTTTGTAATAAATTCTCGTTTCTATAATGAATTAAATTGTGTATTTCAGAAGTTGATATAATATCCCTGAGGAAGAGGACTATTTATTATTTCAAAACGGGTTGGTTATCCCCAGTTACTGTACATGAATTTGGGTATAGGCATCCATTCGGAATATATTCAACAGTAGTTGGGGAACACCACTTCTCTACAAACACTCTAGTACCAGTGAAGTATTTGTACAAGTGATGCATTGAAATATGTATGGAATTACATTTTCTATGTTTTTAAATTGTATTTATTGTGCATATAAAATGGAATTAACAAAAAAAAAAATATTTTTGATATGCATATGTAATTTCTTAATTTTCCTTTAAAATCCCACCTCTAGAGGAGAACAAATTTCCCTATAAGGGTTTTCTGGTTTATCTACTCCCAGCAGTCCACCGCACTTGGAAAAGGGGTGCTTCGGCCTGAGGTGCGCTGCGACTTTGATCATGACTATTGTTGTGACCAGGGCTATGCGACCTTGCAAGTTGTTTCACTAGCCAGCCAGCCCTTGTCCACTGGGGCTAGGTTGCGGCCAACCTAGCACTGAGCTAACAGTTGGGTCACGCTCGCAGGCCAGACTTGGGAAGACCATAAGGATCTACAATATCCAGTACGTCACCCAGTCCGGTTGTTGATTGTAGTTCACATAGGAACAAAATAAAGAAAAAGTAAAAAATTCCATTTAAAAAATGAAAAAATGCCAGAATCGCAAATCCCAACAGAGAGCCAGGTCCTTACTCCTGACTAGGCAGAAAAAACTGAAGTCCAATAGCAGGAAGTGATGGTATACCCTCTGGGACTGCCCCAGGGGCGTAACCAAAACGTTTTCCACCTAGTCCTAATTCTAAAGAGAGCAGCATAAAGCCCAATGGTCTGAAGAAATGGAGCCGTGTCCATCAGTAAACAAAAGAGAAATTCCTTTTAAAATGGGAAAAATGCTAGGACCAGAGATCCCAGCAAGGAACTATGTCCTTACTCCTGACCAGGCAGAAAAAAAAAACTGAAGACCTATAGCAGGAAGTAGGAGTATACCCCCTTTAGGCGCCCTTTAGGCATAGTCAAACTTTTTTCGGCCTAGTGTCCTACTCCTGTAGAGGGGAAGCATAAACCCAAGGGTCAAGAAGATATGGAGCTGTGTCCATCAATGAACGAAAGAGAAACTTTTTTTTTTTTTTTGTTAGATCTATTTAACATGGGCAAACACCAGCATACGCCTGGCAAGGCTGTTTACACCTGCAGGGGGATGCACAGAAGTTCTATGCATTCCTGTGCAGGCAGTCCCAATTTATATCAATGTGCATCTCTGTGCGGGTTATCAAAACCCTAACACAGGCGTATGCTGTAGTACTTCCAGATAGCGTACTACAAAATATAATCAATGCAGTTCCAGCAAAAGGATCCCAAAGGGTCAAGAGCTGGATCTGCAAAGTATATGAAAAGCATGCAGTAGTCAGAACCTGGATGTATGTAACAAAGAGAACAAACTTTCAATAAATATGATTGGAAAACAAAATAACTGGATTTTTGACTTACCATAAAATCCTTTTCTCTTGTTCATTGACAGACGCAGTTCTCTGATCCAAGACAGTAGGGTTATACTGCCCCCTACAGAAGTAAGACACTAGGCAGAAAAAAAAGTTCTGGCTACACCTATGGGCAGTCCCAGAGGATGTCAGTTTTGTATCAAAGTAATGTCAGAAAAGTAACACCAACCCAACTCAAAATAGAGGGGCGGGTACTGTGTCCGTCATGAACTTAAAAGAAAAGGATTTTACGGTAAGTCAAAACTCCAGTTTTCTCTATCGTTCATTGACTGATGCAGTTCTCTGATCCATATCAGTAGGGACATCCCAAAGCAGTGCCATAAAATGAGGGGTGGGAACAGAAGAAAAGAACAAGTCTCCAAGGCTAAACATAGCCAACCAGGCAACAAAGGACTCCTCAGAACAAAAGATGAGGCCCACCTGAAACAAACAGTAAACACCCTCAAGGAAGGCCAAAAGCCAGCAAAAACTTTGCAGCCAAAAAGAGGCATCTGCAGATGCCAGCACCTCAAAAAATTTGGTTAAAGTGTGAACAGACGAGCAGGTAGCCTTTTTGCAACCTGAAGCACAGATACCTGTATGGCGAAAAGCCCAGGAAGCACCAGATGCCCGGGCTAGAATGCGTCGAAACAGGGAACGGTAGGACCTGACCCTTAATTGCATAAGCCTGCACCACCGACTGTCCGATCCATCTGGAAATAGTCGCAGCAGACGCAGGCAGCCCTGTTCTTGGGCCATTCATGAGTACAGACAGCGAACCTGACTTACGAAAAGACTCAGTAGTCGCCAAGTACACCTTGAGTGCCCGAACTCCATCCAGAGTATGCAACACACATTCCTTTGGATGTGGGGGCTTAGGACACAAGATGGTAATACAATGTCCTCGTGCAAGTGAACACTATAAACCACCTTCAGAGGGAAGGACGGATCCTGACGAAGTACCACTTATCTCCATGAAACAACATATAGGGAGAAGGACAGGACAATGTCGCCACTGCCGACACCCTGCGCGCAGAGTGACAGCAACCAAGAAGGCCACCTTCTGTAATAAGGTAGGCAGGGGATACCCTCGATACTCACAAATGGAGGGTCGTCCAAAACCGACTGCACCAAATCAAAGTCCCCAGTTGGTGACGGAGGTCGCACCGGAAGAACCAAGTGACGCACCCCCTGGAAGAAGTTACGCACCAGGAAACAGGCGGCCAACGGTCTTTGGAAGAAAATTGCCAAAGCAGAAACCTGACCCTTGCCAGTACTCAAGACCAACTTTTGATCAACTCCACGTTGAAGGAAGCCAGGATCCGGGCCACCGAGTAAGAGCGCGGGGGAGCCCAAGGAGACTCACACCATGCAATATATGACTTTCTCGTATGATGAAAAAATCATCCTAGAAGATGCTTCCCACTCTTTAAGCAGGGTGGGAATCACTGAAGCAGACAATCCTCGGTCCTTCAACACCTGACTTTCAGCCGGCAAGCCAGCGACCATAAAGCCAGATGGGAGATTGGCCCTGGAGACAATAAATCCTCCCCTGAGAGGAATTCTCCAAGGAGCATCAGCGGCTAGCCTGACTAGGTCGGCGTACCAAGCTCAGCGAGGCCAGTCCGGAGCCACGAGAATGACCAAAATCCCTTCCGCCTTCGATCCTGCACAGGATTCTTGGCAGCAACTTGAGAGGAGGAAAGGCAGACAGCAGCTGATACTGACCTTGGCCCATCCGTGAGCACTCTCACACGACCATGACAGCGTCAGCCTTGCGCAGGTGAGCATGCCAAACTTCTCAGCATCGTTCATGTTGAACCTAGCCAATGTTCTTGCCTAGGACAGAACCCATGGTGCCACCATTGCACCTGCCAAAGGGACCCGGGAGTGGGCCACAACCTCTGCAATATCCTGTAGATGCAACGCCAACAGGTCCACGTCTGGAGTGCCCCAACAAAGGCACAACTGCTGGAACACCACCGAATGCCGGGACCATTCCCCTGCATCCAATGCCTGTTGATTGAGGCAATCTGCCTGCCAATTTTTCCACACCTGGAAAGGGAACAGCAGAGAGAGCTGGAACAAGGTGCTCTGCCCAATAAAGCAATAAAGAATGGTCACTTCCAAGGCCACAAGGACACCCTTGGTGCCCCCTCAGTGAATGACATAAGCCACGGTCGAGGCATAGTCGATTGAACGTGCACCAGACAGCTGCAGGTGCCCGATCCAGTGAACCAGGCAAAGCCGGATCGCTGTCAGCTCCAGGACAGTAATCAGTTACCTGGATCCTCCAGGGACCATACTCCTGAAGCAGAGAACCTGCCGAGGACTCCACCTGACCCGGACAGGCTTGCATCCGCGGTGACTATTGTCCAGGAAAAAAGGAAGGAAGGATTTCCAGATCAAGACTCCTTGGTCACCTGGCTCAGCCAGATCCACAAGTCCAGAGAGTTTGGATTCTAGTCCCATTTGAGGAGGATTGCCTTTTGGAGGATGCCCGAGAGGGATTGAGCGAAAGGGACCATCTTGTAAGACGACACCATCAGTCCAAGAGCTTGCATGCAGGTCTGAAGGGACGACCACCGCAGTCTGAAGTTCCAGGAGTTTGTTCCCTGGAGGGAGAAACACCCTGACTGAGTATGAGTCCAAAGTCAGGCCAAGATAGTCCAGTCTCATGGAAGGGACTAGGGATGATATCTGAAGGTTCAGAACCCACCTGAACTCCTCCAGAGTTCTCGTGGTGACTTCCAACTTCATTGTCAGCACCGTAGGGGAACTCCACACGGAGAAGCAGATCTGCCAGAAAACCAGGACGGATGCACCCTCCGCTGCAACAGCGCCAGGATCAGAGCCAACACCAATGTGAAGACCTGAGTAGCATAAGCAAGACAAAGGGGTAGCGCCACAAACGGATAGAGATCCTTCCCCACGGCAAAAAACAGAGAACCCGTAGGTGTCCCAAACATAACGGGATGTGAAGGTAGGCAGCTTAATGTCTATGGAGTCCAGGAAACCCTCTCATGTAGGGAAGCCACCATCGTGCGAACCGACACTATTTTAGATTTTTGATCCGCACGGAACCATCAAAGTTTCAGTAGGTCCAGCTTGTGGAACCAGAGCCTGAACTGACCCACAGAGTGCCTGCAAGAGATCAGGGGAAAGCCGTACATTGGAAGGGAAAACCTTATCGGAAAAAAACAGATCGAAACTCGATCTTGCAACTGGACCCCAAGACCTCCTGAACCCAGCTGCCTGAGATCCGGGCCAGACGCAGGTCCGAGAATCGGCAAGGACGCCCCCCTCCCACCCCCTAGATGGGTGAGGAAGCACCTTCAGTAGGCCTTGTCCGCAGGTCTGAAAAACAACAATCTCTTGTTCCCCAGACCAGGGACATTTGGAACCACTCGAGGGAGTCTTGAAGGACTTTACCACATTGACTGTCCCCAAGGGACAAAGAAACGGTTTGTGAGCCGAAACGGAGGAACCCAGTCTGTGACGAAGGCCCTTACCCTTGTGCCTGTGGAAGAAAAGCACTCTTCCCCCCAGTGAGACACTTATACAAAGTCATCCAGGGCAGCGCCAAACAGGCAATCCCCCAAAAAAGGGAGATTCATTAAGGCCTTCTTAGAAATCTGATCCACAGACCAACACTCCAGTCAAGTATATGCCGAAACCGACAGGTGACCTATACAAAGGAGCCTCGTCAAGCGTGACATCGCAAACAAATTGCAGCCCCTGCACCAGCTGGTCCAACAGCTCCCCCAGGGCAGGAGAGACTTGCCCCACACCAAGTCAAGGCCTTGGAACTCTGCCCATCAGGCAGAGTCTGCGTGGCAAGGGCAAACATGAACACTGTTTCCAGTGCATACTCAGCCAGGGAGTACAGATCGAGGGCCACAGCCCGTGCCATCTTATCCCCCAAGTCCTTAAAGGACGGAAATTCCTCCATCGGAACAACGATAGTTCTATTCAGCCTAGAGACCGTACGTACGGAACAGTCCTCCATACCAGAGACTCCCCAAATGTCTCAGACGGTCCCATCCCACATGAGCATGCTAGCAAAAATAGACGGCTCCGGATGGCATGTGGGTGCCAGATGCTACTTGCCCCCCAGGTGCAGCGGCCGCTGCATCCTCCAAATTGCAGGGTGTCACGCACCGAAAAACAGCCAGTGCATCCACCAGCGCCAGCATCAAGTGAAGCAGGGGAAGTAGAAAAGTCATCTTCATAATCCAAGGAGTCAGGGCGTGAGGTAACAGACCCAGCAGGGAGGCCCACGTCTGCGGCAGCTGAGTCAGACTCAAAATCGGAGACATCAGATGAGGCAGGGGTAGGTGGAGAAAACATTTCAGCGCACCTCCCACCTCCACCAAGGCCCAAATGCTTCCCGAACCGCCAAAAATGCATTGATGGACAGTGGAGATCCGGAAGGCCCCTGCAGCCTCCGTGAGGGGATCAGGTGGGGACACATGACCTGAAAGGTCCGTGCTGAACCTGAGGAAACCACCAGCAACAGAATAGAGGGAAACCCAGGAGTGTGAGTGTCCGACCATCCAAGGGAGGGGGTCTGTGTCCACCCCAAAATCCGCCAGAGAAGGAGGGTGGACATTTACTCACCATACCAGGAACAAAGGCGGGCGCCATCTCCAGACAGGACCCCACGCCACCGAAGTGGGGGGGGGCTGTCGGTCAAATTGGAACGCTGTGACATAGGCCAGTCCCCGTCCAGTGGGACTATGTCGCGGCCGACCCAGCACAGAGCTATGGCCTGCACATGCTCGCTGGCCAGACTGGGGTGGCCACTGGATATAGAGATCCAGTAAGTCGCCCAGCCCCGCATAGTTGCTTGAAGATCTCACAGGAAAAAATTCTGGAGAAAAAAGCTAGCTAAAAATAAAATCCTTTTCTCTGAAGTCCATTGACAGACGCAGCTCTTATGTTCCTTCACTATTGGGTTATGTGCCATCTACAGGAGTAGACTAGGCAGTGAAAAGTTTTCACTCAACATGCCTATAGGGGCTGTCCCTCACGACATAACCCAAGACAAACTGTGCTCTCATATCAGTTTCAGTGCAAGCAGTAAAAAAGAAGACACAACCATGCCCAAAAGGGGTGGGTGCTGCGTCTGTCAATGTACTTCAGAGAAAAGGATTTTACGGGAAGTTCTTACAAAAATCCAGTTTTCTCTATCGTCTATAGACAGACGCAGCTCTGATGCTTCTTTACCTATTGGGACGTCCCAAAGCAGTGAGGGGTGGGAAGAAAGCAACCAAAACTGTTAACGTATTTCCAAGGCTAAAAACATAGCCAACTAACAAAATAATCAACCAGTACCAACAGGAGTTTACCCCCAAAAGAAAAATTAAATCCCTTAACCACTTGCCTACAGTGCACTTTCACCCCCTTACTGCCCAGGCCGATTTTCAGCTTTCAACGCTCTCACATTTTGACTGAGAATTACTCAGTCATGTAACACTGTACCCATACAAAAATTGTGTCCTTTTTTAACACAAATAGAGCTTTCTTTTGATGGTATTTAATCAATACTGGGTTTTTTATTTTTTGTGCTATAAATAAAAAAAGACTGAAAATATCGTGAAAAAATGCATTTTTCTTTGTTTCTGTCATAAAATTTTGCAAATTAGTCATTTTTCTTCACAAATTTTGGCCAAAATTTATACTACTACTTATCTTTGGTAAAAATAACCTAAGTAAATGTATATTATTTGGTTATAGAGTCCACAAGCTATGGTGCGAATCATTGAAAATTGATCACACTTGATCACACCTGATGTACTGAAGGCCTATCTCATTTCTTGAGACACTAAAAAGTCAGGAAAGTACAAATACCCCCCAAATGACCCCTTTTTGGAAAGTAGACATTCCAAGGTATTTATTAAGGGGCATGGTGAGTTTTTTAAAGTTGTAATTTTTTCCCACAATGCTTTGCAAAATGAAGATTTATTTATTTTTTTTTTTTTTCAAATTGCCGTATTAACAGGTTATTTCTCTCACACAGCACATGTATACTTGCAACTACACCCCAAAACACATTCTACTACTCCTCCTGAGTATGTCGATACCACATGTGTGAGACTTTTTCACAGCCTGGCCACATACAGAGGCCTAACATCCAAGTAGCACCGTCTGGCATTCTAGGAGCACAAATTACACATATAATTTCCTGACAACCTATCGCACTTTTGAAGGCCCTGGAGCACCAGGACAATGGAAACCCCCATAAAATGACTCCATTTTGGAAAGCAAACACCCCAACGTATAATTTTTGAGGCATAATGAGTCTTTTGAAAATGTCATTTTTTTCCACAAGTTTTTGGAAAATGTGGAAAGAAAATGAAAACGCATTTTTTTTTTTACACAAAGTTGTCCATTTATGCAATATTTCTAACACATAGCATGTACATAGCAAAAATTTCACCCCAAAATACATCATTCTGCTATTCCCCCTGAGTATGGCGATACCACATGTGTAATACTTTTACACAGCCTAGCCACATACAGAGGCCCAACATCCAAGTAGCTGTTTACACAAAGTTGTCCATTTATCCACTTTAAGACTGGGCCTATTTTTGACACTTGGTGTTTGCAAGCTAAAATAATTTTTATGCTAGAAAACTACTTAGAACCCCCAAACATTATATATTTTTTTTTAGCAGAGACCCTAGAGAATAAAATGGAGATCGTTACAATATTTTTTATCACACCATATTTGCGCAGCAGTCTTCCAAATGCAATTTTTTTAAACAAAAATTCACTTTTTTTAATTAAAAAATAAGAAAACAGTAAATTTAGCCCAATTTTTTTCCATAATGTGAAAGATAATGTTACGCCGAGTAATTAGATACCCAACATGTCATTCTTCAAAATTGGGCACGTTCGCGGAATGGCGCCAAACATTGGTACTTAAAAATCCCCATAGGCAACATTTTAAAAATTTATACAAGTTACCAGCTTAGAGTTACAGAGGAGGTCTAGGGCTCAAATTATTGCTCTCGCTCTAACGATCGCAGCGATACCTCACATGTGTGGTTTAAACACCGTTTACATATGTGGACGGGACTTGCGTATGCGTTCGCTTCTGCGCGCGAGCTAACGGGGACAGGGCGCTTTAATTTTTTTTTTCCTATTTATTTTATTTAATAATTTTTTATTTTTACGCTTTTTTTTTAAAAAAATGTTTTGATCATTTTTATTCCTATTACAAGAAATGTAAACATCCCTTGTAATAGAAATAGGCATGACAGGTCCTCTTTATTGTGAGATCTGGGGTCAAAAAGACCTCATACCTCACAACTACACTAAAAAAGAAAAAAAAAATGGCCCTTTAAACCGGTTGCTAGGCAATGACTTTTGACGTAGCTCCGGTCCTCCAAGACCATAGAGTCGAGTGAGGGGCATCTTGCCCTCACTCGACTTCCTGTCTCTGAGGATCCGGGACCGGATAATTTTCCCCGCTGCCGGCGGGTCCGGTAAGCAGAGAAAACGTCTAGGACGCGGCGGGAGGGGGGCACCTCTTCCCCTGCACCGTTGCGGCGGATTCCGCCACTGAGACCACCCTTATCTGAAAGCCGACCGCCCGCCGTTTAAAAAAATACCAGGGTTATGGCAGCTATCTGCTGCCATAACCCCAGTATTTAGCATTAATGGCCGATGTATAAATGACAACCTATCATTTTTGAAGCCCCCTCATATTTTTTACACATAGCATGTACATACCAAGAATTACACCACAAAATACATTCTATAAAGGAAAGTGTAAAAAAAAGTATTACCTGTGGTTTTAGTAGTGCAGTTGTCCACAGAGGAGAGCATTAGTCCAGGCAGCAGGCAGGGATATGCTTAGCGACTACAATAGCAATTTTCCAGGCAGCAGGCAGGAATATAGTCTATAGTCAATACTGGGATATTGTCAGCACAGCCGCAGCATTTGTCCAAAGGAATTTTCCAGGCAGACAATCATTGTACCACTCTCCAGCTAATATCATGCAGCAGGCAGAGGCATGATGGTAGTAAGTCAGCTGAGGGCCTCGTTTAGGTAAGACCTGGGGACAGGGGTAGAGGCTTCTCCCACCCAAATCTCTTTAAAGCCTCCGGACTCCAGACCCTAATCCGGAATTTACGAAACCCAGAGAGAACCAAAAAAAATGGATTTTTGTAAAATCTTACCGTAAAATCCTTTTCTCTTAAGCTCATTGACAGACGTAGTCCTCCTTGATTAATATCAACTCGGGTTATACTGCCCTCTACAGGAGTAGGACTAGACAGGAAAGAAAACGTTCTGGCCACACCCTAGGGGCAGTCCCAGAGGGTATATCCTCTCACTTCCTGCTACAGCAAATCAGTTATGTCACAAAGCAGTGTTTAGAGAATTTAACCCAACCCAACTCAAAAACAGAGGGGCGGGTACTACGTCTGTCAATGAGCTTAAGAGAAAAGGATTTTACGGTAAGATTTTACAAAAATCCATTTTTCTCTGTCGCTCATTGACAGACGTAGTCCTCCTTGATTAATATCAACTCGGGACGTCCCAAAGCAGTGCCACAAATGAGGGGTGGGATAACAGAAATCAAAATCCAGAAGGCCCAACCGGAGCCAACCAGAAGCATCAAGGACTCATCGAGCAAAAAGATGAGACCTAAGTGAAAAAACCCAACAAACCCTCGAGGTAGACCAACGATCTCCTCAAATTGCGGCCTGCAAAACCTTGCGGCCAAATGAGGCATCTGACGATGCCATCACATCAACTTTATAAAATTTTGTAAAGGTATGAACCGACGATCAAGTAATCACCTAGAAAACCTGGACCCCTGACGCCTGATGGTGGAAGGCCCAGGAAACACTAAGCGCCCGAATAGAGTGCGCCTTAACAGGGAACGGAGGATTCCGACCCTTAAATAGAATAAGCCTGTACCACCGTCTGTCTAATCCATTTGGAGATAGTCGCGGCAAAGGCAGGCAACCTCTTTCTGGGGCCATCCGTGATCCCAAAAAGTGAATCAGTTTTACGGAACGATTCCGTAGTCTTCAGGTATACCCTGATTGCCCGAACTACATCCAAGGATTGCAACGCACATTCCTGAGGATGATTGGGCTTAGGACACCAGGAAGGTAGCACAATATCTTCATTCAGATGAAAATCTGAAACCACCTTAGGAAGTAAGGATAGCTTCGGATGAAGAACTACCTTATCCCTATGAACCACTAGATATGGGGAATGGCATGATAATGCAGCCAGTTCTGACACCCTGCATGCAGAAGTGATAGCCACCAAGAAGGCCACCTTCTGGGATAATGTAAGCAAGGGATTCTCCCTGATATTTTAAAAGGGAGGTTTCTGCAGAACCGACAAAACCAAATTAAGATCCCAGGGCGGTAAGGGCGCGCGCACTGGCGGAGCTAAGTGCCGCACCCCCTGGATGAAATTCCGCACCAAGGAATGAGTAGCCAGCGGCTTCTGAAAGAAAATTGCTAACGCTGAAAACCTGACCCTTGATAGTGCTCAAGGATAGTTTCTGCTCAACCCCCTTTTGCAGAAAAGCCAAACTTCGGGTCACCAAATAGGTACGTGGGGGAAATCCCAACAATTCACACCACGCAATATAAGTCTTCCATGTGCGATAATAGACTTTGCTAGAAGTCGCTTTCCTTGCTTTAATTAGAGTAGGAATAACTGAAGCTGACAATCCCCTGTCCTTCAGAACCTGGGTCTCAATAGCCAGGCCGTTAAAACCAGCGACTGTAAAGCACGATGGAAGATCGGTCCTTGAGACCGCAGATCCTCCCTGAGAAGAAGTCTCCAAGGAGTGTCTGCGACTAGCCTGCCCAAGTCGGCGTACCCGGCTTGACGAGGCCAGCCCGGAATTACCAGGATAACTGGAGTTCCCTCCACCTCTATCCTGCGGAGAAATCTCAGCAGTAACTTGAGAGGGGGGAAGACATACAGTAGCTGATACTTCCCCTATGGGGCGCTCAGCGCGTCTGCTGCGTCCGCTAGAGGATCGCGGGCGTGAGCCCTGTTGAGCCAACCTGCCAACAGATCCATATCCGGGGTGCTCCAATGAAGGGACAGCTGGTGAAATACCTCTGGATGAAGAGAGTTTTCCTCTTGATCCAGAATCTGACGGCTGAAATAATCTGCCTGTCCACCCCCGTGATAAATATCGAGGAGAGAACTGGAACAACTGTTCCCCCAATAAAGAATGTTGGCCACTTCTATGGCCGCCAGGGCACTCTTGGTGCCCCTTGGTGATTGACATAAGTCATGACCGTGGCATAGTCCGATTGGATCCGAACCGGACTGCCCTGGAGCTGCTCGGTCCAGTAAATCAGACAAAGTCTGATCGCTCTCAGTTCCAACACCTTTATCGGTAACCTGGAATTTATCAGAAGAAATGACTTCCCCTGGCTGAGCATCGGAGACCGAAGCCACCAGACCAGAGCCTCCCTGGTCTGCTCGCTCAATCGGATCCAATTGTCCAGGGAATCGGGATTCCGATTTCATATGAGAAGAATCTCCTCTTTGGAGAATTTGGGTATGAGACTGGGCAAACGGTACTGCCTCTAAGGAGGCGACCATCAATCCCAGCCAGTTGACGGACGGCAACATCCGAATCATTGACTGAATCTTCTGGAGTTTCTCCGCCTGGAGAAACACTCTTGCCAAGGATGTATCCAAAATTAGGCCCAGATAGTTCAGTCTCCTAGTGGGAACCAGGGATGATCTTTGGGAAAAGCAAAGAAAACGCTGATGTCCTGCGAAGATGGGGATATGAAGATAGGCATCCTAAATATCTATGGACGCCAGGAAATCCCCCTGATGCAGGGAGGCCATCACTGTATAGATGGACTCCATCTCTTCCAAGACCAGAATTGGACGCACTTAGCCCTTTTTCCTGGGCATTGTGAACAGGTTCGACTAGAACTCCTCCAAGGAATGGGAACTACCACTGCTTGTTGCATCAAGCTGTTCCCCGCAAAGCTTTTTAAGCGACCCGGGGATGTCGAATATTGGAAGGGAAGAATCGCACCGGTGGAAGTGATCGAAACTCGATCTTGTATCCTGACCATATGACCTTGCTAACCCCTTTATCCGGGATTCTGGAAAGCCCTGGATCCAGAAACCGGTGAAGAAGTCCCCCCACCCTAGAGATGGGTGGGGCCCATTCTGTCAATCCAACGAGATAACAGTGGCTTTATTTAGTCTGGAAATCGGTGAGTCCACTATTGGTGGTACCGTCCATCTTTGTAATGAGGGATTCCTCAAAATGATAGCGCCTAGCAATGCGTTTGGAAATAGCAGGGGCTCCTTTACAGGAGACCCCATTTGGGCAAGGGAAACCCTTCACCATTTTGGTAGGCTTGCTAGTACCAAAAAAGGAATATGAGTCTCAGCTACCTCTGCCGGTGTAACCTCAAGATTTAAGGTTTCCCGGCAATGACAAGCTCAGAATCCGTATCTGAAGTATCAGATGACATAGGGGTAGGCGGGGGTCACTTTACCTCCACCCGGGATACCAAAGACTCCAAAACTGCTGATAATGCATCATCACAAGTGGGGTACTGGAGGGTCCTGCGGCCACCCCGAGGGGATCAGGTGGGGATACATGAGTGGCAGGGTTCAAGTAACAAGACACTTGCCAGCAAACACAAAAAAATTAATTGCAAGAAAAAAACTTTTTTTTTTTTTTTTTAACTTGGTCCCCCAGCGCAGTAGCGCCCCTCAGTCTACCTGCTTGGACCCCTCAGAAAGAGAGAGAGAGACCCCAAGGCTCACCTGATGCACAGAAGTTTCTTATCAACCTGCTTCCAGCACTGTCTGTTACAGACAGGAAGTCTTTGGCTTGCTTTCCCTGGGCCAAGGAGGCGGCTCCGCCCCTTTACACGCCTTCCGGCGCCTCCCAATTACTCCACGAGGTGTTTGGTCACCTCAAACATGGCCGCCCCCATGTGTGCATTCGGCCTGTGCGGCCTGCGGAAGTGCCTCGGCCTGCGGGAGGCTGTGTGGCCTGTGGAAGTGACCGGCTTTCTGGAGGGATGGCGATCTGTGGCTGCAGTAACTCAGGCATAGGCATCGGCCTGTGTACACACTAGACAGGTAGGATACCTCTATACCTCAATAGTAATGCCTTTTAGTAGTCTGCCACCGACTTCAGTCACCCTTACAGTCATATAGTGACTTTAGATAGTCAGCTCCCAAACCAAGCCTCCTGGTTTCTATTCACAAAAATCACACTCAAATTGGGGGATCTGTGACCTGTTATAGGATAGAGGAGAGACCCAGAAAACCGAGTGTCCGACCATCCCAGAGGGGCCCGCGTCCACCAACAAACCCGACAGGGGGAGAGGGGGAACATTCTACTCACCATACCGGAACCAGGCGGGCGCCAACTCCTGACAGAACCCCTCTCCACCGGGGTGGGGGGGCTGTCGACCAATACGGACGCCGTGACTCTGTTGGTCATTGGCGTCCAGGCGAGACGTTTAACTCACAGGGTCAGTCCCCGTCCAGTGGGATTAGGTCGCGGCCGACCCAGCGCGGAGCAATGGCCTGCACGCGCTCGTAGGCTGAACTGGGGTGACCACTGGATCTCAACATCCAGCCCGTCGCCCAGTTTCAGCGTACTTGATCTCACAGGAACACTGGAGAAAAAAAGTTGTCTAAAAAAAGTATTTCTAAAAAAAAATCTTGCCAGGACCGAAGATCCTAGCAAGGAATCTAGGTCCTTACTCCTAACTAGACAGAAAAAAACAGATTTGCTGTAGCAGGAAGTGAGAGGATATACCCTCTGGGACTGCCCCTAGGGTGTGGCCAGAACGTTTTCTTTCCTGTCTAGTCCTACTCCTGTAGAGGGCAGTATAACCCGAGTTGATATTAATCAAGGAGGACTACGTCTGTCAATGAGCGACAGAGAAATTGGTTTTCTCCATCCGGAAAAACAACTCTGGAGCCCCTCACATATGTGAGACCCCTGTGTACTACAGTAGCAGGGGGCGACAGATCAGTTCAAGCGGTAGGCAGAATCATAGTTGGTAAAACAAGCCAGGGTCAGTTCACGTGCAAGCAATCCAAGCGGCAGGCAGAAGGGTAGTTGAAAAACAGGCCAGGGTCAGTTCACAGGGAAGCAATCCAAACAGTAAGAAGAAGCGTAATCGGTAAAACAAGCCAGGGTCAGTTCACGTGAAAGCAGTCCAAACAGTAGGCAGAGGCATAGTGGAAAAACAGGCCAGGGTCAGTTTATGTGGAAGGCAGTGGCATGGTGATATGAGGAAAATTGGTCAGCACAGATGAAAACGGGGAAATGGGCTAGTAATTTACCAATGTATGGTAACGTGTGAAGCATTCTCCAATGCACAGGCCAGGTTGGGAGGGACAGTACCGACAATAGAAGCTGGTATCCTTACGAAACCCCCTTTTGCTGCATACACGGCATCTTTTTTGGCGTCTTCGGCCTGCTTCAGACGGTGGAACGTAGTCTGGAAAGTGGCGCTCACTAAGTCGGCTAACAGCCTCAGAGCGAAGGTTTTCTTGGGGGAGTCCTTGTGGGTAGATGAGGGTCGTGACAGTTTCCTCGATGAATTTTAGGAAGGAGATGGGGCTTTCAGTGGATTTGGTGTAGATTACATAGGCGTTATAAAAGGCCAATTGAAATAAATAAATTGCAACTTTCTTATACCAGAATCGGGACTTCCTTGTGGCTAAGTAGGGCTGAATCATTTGGTCGTTAAAATCCACCCCCCCCCCCATCCCCATGTAAAGATTGTAATCCTGCACACATGTTGGTTTTTCAATGGGGCCTCTTCTTCTTCGAACCTCAACTGTGGTGTCGTTATGAATGGTGGACATCATGTACACATTTCTGTTATCCTTCCATCTCAAGGCCAGCACTTCGTTGTTTCTCAAGGCTGCTATTTCCCCCTTTCTCATTCTTTTATTTACTAGGGATTGTGGGAAGCCCTTCCTGTTCTTCCTGGTGGTTCCGCAGGCCAGGGTTCCTTCAAGGTACAGATGTTTGAAGAGGGGCACGCTGGTATAACAATTATCCAGGTATATGTGGTACCCTTTCCTCAGCAGTGGGTACGCCAAGTCCCATACAATCTTTCCATTTGTGCCCATGTAGGCCGGGCAGTCAGGGGGATTGAGCTAGGAATCTCTTCCTTCGTATATGCGGAACGCATACAGATATCCCGTAGCTCTGTCGCACAGTTTATAGAATTTGACCCCATATTTGGACCTTTTGCTCAGAATGTATTGCTTTATTCCTAGCCGGCCTGTGAAGTGTAGCAGGGACTCATCTACACATATGTTTTGATCAGGGACGTAAAGTTCTGCAAAACTTTGGGAAAGAAAATTTATGAGGGGGTGAATTTTATATAGCTTGTCAAAATTTGGATGATTTTGGGGGGGGGGGGGGGGGGGCACTGGCTGTTGTCACTGAAATGAAGGAAGCGCATGATAATTTCATACCTGGACCTGGACATTAGGGCAGAATATATGGGCATACTGTGTATGGGTTGGGTGGACCAATGGGCATGTCCTTCATTTTTTTTTTTTTGTAACCCCCATGTTTATGGTGAGGCCCAAAAACATTTTGAACTCCTCCAAGGTTAACTCTCTCCACTCAAACGGACGGGAATAGGAAGATTGGGGGTTGTTTACAATAAACTGCTGGGCATACAGATTTGTTTGGTCCACGATGTATTGCAGAAAATTGTTGGGCAAAAATAAATGGAGAAAATCAATTAACGAAAATTTTTCTGTATTGGCCTGCACACCTGGCTGTGCGGTAAAAGGGGGAATATTTGCTGATCCTGAGTTGGAGGGCAGCCATCTTGGGTTGGCAAGAGCATTTGGGAGGTGGATAGTGGCCCTGGCTCTTGGGGGATGTGACACTCCAGTGCTGGTAGAAGGGGGATTTGAAATTGGGAGTGATGCCGCAGCGCTGGTGCTGGGCCTGGACATTCGCTCCTGGGGTGTATCGCTGGTGGCAGTGCTGGTACTGGGCCTGGGCATAGGATCCTGGGGTGTACTGCTGGTGGCAGTGCTGGTACTGGGCCTAGGATCCTGGGGTGTATCCCTTGTGGCTGCCTGGTTTCCAGAGCGCCGTGCCCTTTTGGGAGGGACCCATTCTTCCTCCGAGTCCATCTCCGATCCGCTACTATTAGCGACTTCAAATTCCGAATCGGATTCGGAATTGGATTCGGATACTGATGAGAGCGCCCCGGTGCCCTCATTAGTCAGAGAGGATCTCAAACACCTCCTCGCTGCTGTACATCCTTTTTGACATTCTGGCTGTGCGATGGGTGACTGCCGATGATCACTGATGGGTGGCAGGTGACGGATAGGTGGCAGGTGACGGATAGGTGGCAGGTGACGGTCACTGATGGGGTGACAGATGACAATCACTGATGAGGTGACGATGACTGATGGGGTGACAGGTGACGGTGATTGATGGGGTGACAGGTGATGGGCGCTGGTCACCGATGGGAGACAGGTGCACCGCTGGCGATACTGATGGCAGTCTCTGGTGACAGGTGCACTTTATAGCGATTTTTGGGCACTGATGGTGACAGGTGACTGTTGGGTGACAGTTGCAATTGGGGGGGGCTGATGACACTTTTTTTTGTGCTTTTACACTGACAGGTACACAGATCAGTAACTCACTGTTTCTGGCTCTGCTCTCCTCACACTGGAAACGGTGTGTGAGGGGAGAAGAGCTAGTAACAGTGAGTTACTGCTCTGTGTTTACATTTGTGATGGGCTGTGAATGGATTCACAGCCCATCACGTGGTAATCAGCCACTGTCATTGGCTGTTTTACACTGTCGGTGACTAGCTGTGTTCCTAGGGAACACATAGCCACCGGCATGACCGCGCTGCGCGCTCCCGATCGCGCATGTGTGGTCATTTTCTGCGCTCCTGTATTGTGATCGGCTGTGTCATTGGAACACAGCCGATCACGTGGGAAACAGCCATGCCCATTGGCTGTTTCCCCCCTGCCGGTGACAGGCTGTGTCCTGGAGACACGCCGACACCAACAGTGCAGGGCGGCGCGCACACGATCGCGCGCCTGCCCTGCTGAAAGTGCCGCCGTCATATGACGGCGGCCCAGAACAATGGTCGCACCGCTCCGCCGTAATATGACGGCGGGCGGGCGGCAAGCGGTTAAAGAGAAAAAAAAAACAAGAGTCTTTAAACAGCAGCCTGCAAAACCTCTACTTTGTAGAATTTTGTAAAAGTATGTACGGACGACCAAGTCGCCGCTTTACACACTTGAGTAACAGATGCCTGATGGCGAAAAGCCCAAGAGGCACCCAGCGCTCTAGTAGAATGTGCCTTCATGGGGAAAGAAGGAACCTGACCCTGCAATAAATAGGCCTGTCTGCCTGATACATTTTAACAAGTTTTCAGCAGACGCAGCCGAAACCTTACGAGGTCCTTCTGTAAGGACAAACAGAATCAGATGTCCTAAAAGGCTCTGCGGCCGACAGGCAAACCCTGATTGCCCGAACCACATCTAGAGAGTGGAAGGCAAATTCCTTGGGATGTTTAGGCTTAGGACAGAGCGAAGGTAAAACAATATCTTCGTTGAAGTGGAAAGCAAACACCACCTTAGGAACGAAAAATTGATTAGGTCGGAGAACCACTATCTCTATGACCGACCAAATAAGGCGGACAGGAAAGTGCCGCCAACTCAGACACACTGCGGGCAAAAGTGATAGCCACCAGAAAGGTGACCTTCTGAGACCACAAAGGCAAAGATATGTCCCTAATAGTTTCAAAAGGAGGCTTTTGAAGAACAGACAAAACCAAATTCAGATCCCATGGAGGCAAGAGGGATCTTGTTGGAGGAGCCAGATGATGCACCCCTTGAATAAAGGTGCGGATCAAGCAATAAGTCCACAACGGGCGTTGGAAGTAAATGGTTAAGGCCAACACTTGTCCTTTGACCGTGCCTAAAGCCAAACGTTGGTCAACACTTTTCTGCAAGAAAGCCAAGAGCCTTGCAACCCGAAAAGGAGCGAGGATGCAATGTTTGCGATACACACCAAGCAAAATACATCTTCCAAGTACGATGATAAATCATCCTGGGAGTCGCCTTTCTAGCCCTCAACAGGGTAGGAATCACAGAATCAGAGAGACCTCTGTCTCACAACACCTGGCCTTCAACAGCCATGCCGTTAAAGCCAGCGACCATAAAGCAGGATGGAAGATCGGCACTTGAGACAGCAGATCCTCTCTCAGAGGCAGCCACCAAGGAGGCTCGATGACCATCTTTACAAGGTATGCGTACCAAGACCGGCGAGGCCAGTCTGGGGCTACCAGAATCACTGGCACCTTTTCCACCGCCAACCTGCGGAGGAACCTCCACAACAGCTGTATCGGAGGAAAGGCATAAATCAGCCGACATTGACTCCAGGGCATCACCAATGCGTCTGCTGTGTCGGCCAGTGGGCCTCGAGCCCTGGCCACAAACCTCTGTACTTTTTTGTTCAGATGAGACGCAAACAGATTCACCTCTGGAGTTACTCATCGGGCACACAGGAGATGAAAAATCTCTGGATGCAGGGACCATTCCCCCTGATCCAGAACCTGATGACTCAGGTAATCCGCCTGCCAGTTCTCCACACCAGGAAACGTGAACTGCGGAAAGAGCAGGAACAAGTTCCTCAGCACAAGTCAGTACCCGAACCGGAAAACAGTGCAGCCGAGTCGTCCAGTGGAGCAAGCAGAGCTTGATCCCCCTGAGATCCCCCTGAGCTCCAGGACATTTATCGGTAAAGAAGATTCCTCCATTGACCAGCTTCCCTGGGCACAGAGATTGTCCAGCACTCCACCCCAGCACGACAGGCTGGCATCCGTGGTGACCACTATCCACAACAGTGGTAGAAAAGACCTCCCCTGGCTCAGAGCAGGAGAAGCCACCATGAGAACGTTGACCTCGTGAAACGGCTTAGACATATCATTCTGATTAACCGCTTGCCAACCGCCGCACGACTATTTACGTCGGCAGTCAGCCCCTCACAGGCAAAGCGACGTAGGGCTACGTTGCTAGCCTGTGAGGGTCTAGGGAGAGAGCGCGCGCCGCTGGAGGCATGCTTCCGCACGGTCACTCGCGATCGTCCGTTAGAGCAGGAGAAAGGCAGGCGGCTAATGTGAACAAGCCGCCTGTCATTCTCCCCTGTGTATGAATAGTGATCATACGGTTCTACTATGTAGGACCGTTGATCACTGTTCCTACACCTCAAGCCACAGCCAATCACAGTTAGAATCACGCCCCTAGGGACACACATAACCCCTCCCTCTCAAAAAAAAAAAAAGTTAACCCCTTCACTGCCAGTGTCATTTTACAGTAACAGTGCATATGTATAGCACTGATTACTGTAGTAATGTCACTGGTAACCCCAAAAGTGTCAAAAACGTCAGTCAAGGGTCCGATCTGTCCACCACAATGTAGCAGCACCGTAAAAAAAAAAAAAAAAATAACAGATCGCCGCCATTACGCGTAAAAAAAAAAAAAAAAAAACAAAAATGACAGAAATCTTTCCCTAAGTTAGTAAACGCAATAACTTTTGCGCAAACCAATCAAAATACGCTTTTTGCGATTTTTTTACCAAACATATGTAGCATAAAACAAATTGGCCTAAAATGTTAAAAAAATTTAATTTTTACATTTTTTGGGGGGGAATTTCATATTAAAAAATGTGAAAAATATTGTTATTTTTGCAAAAATGACACTCTTTTTTTGTTTATAGCGCAAAAAGTAAAAATCGCAGGGGTGATCAAATACCACCAAAAGAAAGCTCTGTTTGTGGGGAAAAAAAAGGACATCAAATTCTTTTAGGTACAGCATCACACGACCGTGCAATTGTCCGTTAAACTCACGCCGAATTGCAAAATAGGCCCTGGTCAGGAAGGGGGTAAAATCTTCCGGGGCTTAAGTGGTTAAGGACTGCGGCTCCACTTGACAAGAATCTTTTTGTAGAGGTCTTGTGTGAAATTGAGCAAATGGGACCGCCTCGAAGGTAGACATCAGCCCCAGAGACCTCATACAAGTCCGCAGGGAGGAGAGATCGGTGTCCATCAGCAACCTGATCTCGCTCTGCAAAGTCTCACATTTTTCCCCGGGGAGTAAGACCCTCGCTAGAGGAGTCCAAAATCATACCCAGATAATTCAAGCGCACTGACGGGGTCAGCGCAGACTTCTTGAAGTTGATGGTCCACCCGAACTCCTAAAGGGTCCGAACCGTGATTAACAGGTCGCCCAACAGGGTTGGATAAGAACTTGCTCCCCACAGGAGATCGTCCAGATATCCGAGGATCGCAATCCCCTTTTTTGCGTAAAGCTAACACCGGGGCCAAAACCTCAGTGAAGAAGCTGGGAGCAAAGGCTAGACCAAAGGGTAATGTCACAATTACAAAGTGCTCCTCCACCACTACGAAACGGAGATACCTCTGATGACCTCCGTATATAGGGATGTGCAGATTCGCATTTTAGATCGATGGAGGCCAGAAAGTCCCCTTGATTTAAATATGCTACCATCGACCGAACGGGTTCCATCCGAAACTTCTGCACCCGCACAAAGCAGTTCAGTGATTTGAGGTCCAGAATTGGACGCACCTTGCCCTCCTTTCTGGGCACTATGAACAGGTTTGAATAAAAACGTTGAAAGCTTTCCTTCTGAGGAACCGGCACAATCACTCCCTGTGCAAAGAGATCCTGCACTGCCTCCCTGAGGTCCTTCAATCGATCCGGAGACAGATGGAGATTTGATGGAAAGAACCTGTCTGCTGGGCGAGACCGAAATTCGATCTAGTACCCTGAACGAATTAGTTTGTGAACCCATGTGTCCTGAATCAGAGACCTCCAGGGTTCTTGAAAGTAACGCAGACGTCCCCCCACCCCCAAATCGGGTGAGGGCATCCCTTCATGCAGAGGAGGATTTGTCAGCCGAACCGGACTGGCTAGTTTTGGGCTTACCCGACCAAGCCTTCCTGTTCCCTCCAGAGGCTCTGAACGGTTTCTTGCACCCCCTGAGGAACAAGAAAAAAAAACACCTGTGAGCCATGAAAGAAGGCCCCCCACTTACTGCGCGGTGCCCTGCCTTTTGAGTATTAGGGGAGAAGAGTACTCTTACCCCCTGTTAGGCCCTTGATTAACTCATCCAAGGAGTCACCAAACAGGCGTTCACATAAAAATGGGAGATCAGTTAAGGCCTTCTTAGAAGCCTGGTCTGCCGACCAGCTCTTCAGTCACACCATGCGGCATATAGCAATCCCCACCGCTGACACTCTGTCAACCAGAGGAGCCGCGTCCAGGGCCGCATCACACAGGTACACCATGGCCTGGGCCATCTGGTCCGTGAGCCAGAGTCGGAGGAACCGTCTCAGCATTCAAGTTACCCCAAAGTACCTTAACCCATTCAGTAACCGTCTGAGAAATTAGGACGGACGCGACCGGGATAAAGGGTGATCCACCTTAGGCGACACTGTCCAAAGATGTGAGACTAAGTCAGCAAAGGGCTAAGAGCGTTTAAAGCGCTTTGGCACCACCAGCACGTGCTTAACGCACCGCCATTGCTCATTCACATATCGTGAAAGTCTTCGGGACAAGGGAACACCAGACCCGACTTCTGGGCTTTGAGGGAACCTAAAACTACTCGCTTTCCTGAATGTGTGGGCTCATCATCCATTTGCAATGTTCCCCTTACTGAACGGATCAGTGCTTCCACCATAGCGCGTTCGCGTGCTGCAGCCGAGGACACATCCTCCTCACCATCTGACTGCGAGGACAGAGATCCCTCAGGGATGGGATTGTCCATGGCGACCATATCAGGCTCTGAACCAGAAGACTGAGAAAACATTGGCCGTTTTTGGGTAGCAACTTGTTTCATCACAAGGTCCACCTTTGACTCTAGATTTACTAAAGCTGCAGACAGAGACATGAGAGATTGCGATCCGAATGGTCTGGCATGCGCACAAATGAAGTCTGAAGGAGAATTTTCACATTGGGACTCAATTTGCAATTGTAGAAAAAAAGGAGGGCACTGCAAATCTCGATCACGGTCCGCACCGCTGTACTGCGCCATATCCGGAGTCCCCCCTTTAAGGTTGGCAGGAGCAGAGTGTGCCCCAGGAATGCCCAAAGGAGCAAAATCCCTTACTTTACCACCGCTGAGAAGCAGCTGCTCTGTAGTCAATCTCCAGCATTAAAAACATCTGACAGGAAGTGACATATCATCCACCAAAAGGGAACCCCAGGACAAGGTAACATCTTTAAACCCCCCCCCCCAGGCGTCAGGCGCCAACTATAGTGCCCCCAGCAGGAGCAGGGAGGGTAGGTGCTGTCCTGATAGGCCTGGGGGATCTTCCAGAGAACACAGTCCTGTTATCCCCAGGAGTGGGCCCGCAGCTCCCCCTCAGAGGTCTGCTTCAGGGACACGGGGCGCGTTGCATCACTCACCATACCATGGACCGGGTGGGCTCCGCTCCGAAACAGCTCGCCTCCCAACCTGAGTGGGGGTGCTGCCAGCCAAATGAGGTACCCTGCGACTCAGGGCATTCCAGTTCGATGCGTCCCTGCGAGCCATCCGCTCACAGGCTCGTCCCTATCCACTGGGGCTCCATCGTGGCGAGGCCTGGGCAGACCACAACCTGCTCACGCTCGTTGGCCAGGCTGGGAGACCATAAGGATCTAGATTATCCAGTGCGAAACCGCACCCGGCTGTCGCTTGTAGTTCACCAGGAGGATCCCCCTGACACTAGCTAGCGATAGTGAGTAAAAAGAAATAAACATTCTTAAAAGAATATAAAAACTGAGACAGAAGTCCCAGCAGAAAATCTAGATCCTACTCCTTCACTAGGTAGCAAGAAACTGATATGAGAGCACAGTGTGTCTGTTTCAGGATCAGTGTCATTACGTGGGTCACCTGCTGGTGGCACTGCTGTTCCTGGATCTGAAGGGCGCAGTTCCAGTGGGTGTCTCTCAGTAGCTGGACTGTACTTAATTAGGCTGCATCTGAGTAGGACTGCTGAGGGAATATAAGCCCGCCCTTCACTGAGGTTCAGTGCTTCAGTATTTTCTCAGCTAGCCGTGTCCCTGTCTGAGCCTGATCCTGAACCCTGTGTTCTGATCCTAAATCCTGTTCCCTGTACCTGGCTCCCTGCTTTCCTTGTTTCCTGTCCTAATATTGTTTGCTCCATCTTTTTGTATATAGTTTGATAGGTTCTATTGGGGTTTTGTACTCTTGAAGTGCGTAATTTTGCTTAATAAATTTATTTACACCTTTATCCGTCTGGGTCCCGATTCCTAGGTGCAGCCAACTGATCTGATCACCCTTGCTGGATACCTGCATGTGGTATCCCTGACAGTCTGGGGTTATGTCGAGAAGAACAGCCCCTATAGGCGTGTCGAGTGAAAACTTTTCACTGCCTAGTCCATTCCTTTACATGGCGCATAACCCAATAGTGGAGAAGCAAAAGAGCTGCGTCTGTCAATGGACGATAGAGAAAAATAATTTTATGCCAGGACCAAAGATCCCACCAAGGAACTAGGTCCTTACTCCTGACTGGGCAGATTAAAACTGACATCCTATGCAGGAAGAGAGAGAGCGTACCCTCCGGGACTGCCCATAGGCGTAGCCAGAACTTTTTTTCAACCTAGTGTCCTACTCCTGTAGGGGGAAGTATAACCCTACTGATATGGATCAGAGAACTGCGTCCGTCAATAAACGATAGAGAAACAAGATTTTCTCTTGTACTCACCGTAAAATCCCTTAATGATGAACACAACTCTTCGGAATCCTGGCGCCACCTACAGGAGTAGGACACTCGGCAGAAAGGAAAAAAATGCACCGCCTATGGGCAGTCCTAGCTAGTATAAAACCTCCCCTCTGTTATAGGCAATCCAGGTCGTAACAAAGCAGTGTCAGAGGATAAACTCCAACAAAGGGGCGGGTGCTGTGTCCCTCATTAAACTCAGAAAAGGGGATTTTACAGTAACCAAATACAAAAAAAAATGGATTTTTGTACTTACCGTAAAATCCTTTTCTCTGAAGTTCGACAGACGCAGCTCCATATCTTCTTTAGACCACTGGGTTATGCTCCTCCAATCAGGAATAGAACACTAGGAAGGAAAAACCTTTACCATGCCTATGGGGGCTGTACCTGCAGGTATAACCTCACACACACTGCTATAGCATCTAGTTTAGTTGCACGCACTATTTAGAAGACAAAAAAACCCCATTCACTCAGAAATAGAGGGGCGGGTGCTGCGTCTGTCGATTAACTTCAGAGAAAAGGATTTTACGGTAAGTACAAAAATCCAGTTTGTACTAGTGTTCACCGACATATGCAGCTCCATATCTTAGACCATTGGAATGTCCCAAAGTAGTATTTTCATGAGGGGTGTGAAGACAATGCAAAGAAGAACGTAACTCCCCAAAGGCTAAACTTAGCCAACCAGGTAATAAGATTTTTCTAAAATCTTACCGTAAAATCTTTTTCTCTGATGTCCGTCGACAGACGCAGCCTCATCTCCATGAGCTGAGTGGGTTTATGCTCCTCCCAACAGTAGTCGTCTAGGCATAAAAAAAGTGAATACACATGCCCAGGGGACTGTCCCTCTCGGCATAAACCCCCACTGCATGACTCAGCACATCAGTTTAGTTTAAAGCAGTGAGAACAAAGAACAAAACCCAAACAGAGGGGCAGGTGCTGCATCTGTCGACGGACATCAGAGAAAAAGATTTTACGGTAAGATCTTACAAAAATCTTATTGCCTAGAAGATTTTGATCTCTATCTGCCTATCAGAAATATGGGTTTTGCCATCGTCTCCATTAGAGTTGCATTCTGGGTTGGTACCTCAAGCCAAGTTAAATGGGTGGGGACTTTAAAGGCAAGTGATAGTAATAGTATCAAAACAAGGTAGTAAAATAAGACAGGTATTTAATGTCTTGTATCGAATGGTGTATATACAAAGTAAATAATAAGTTGTGAAGGGTTATAGACCCGGGTGAAGAGGTGTGAATAGTTTCGAGATTTGTGACAAGTGTGTATATTGTGACTGTTTAGGATAGATCTCGGTCTTGTTAGAGAGTTTCTCCTGCGTTTTTTCCAACGCGTTTCGGCTCTCAGTCAAGCCTTTGTCAAGGGTAGTAGTCACCAATTATCTATTTTTTCTCTCCATGTGTGATTATGTTTATCCCTTTAGAACAGCGAGAACCTGAGCCGCATCAATTTGCATTGGACTAGTGTTGCCAATTAGAGTATACGCTTGTTCAATCACTACTGTCGATAGTTTTCTTTGATATATCCAAATATGTATCAATATTACCCCAGATTGGATCCTAGATGCGTCCAAATCGCATCCAGGACTGTACGGTCTTTCTATAAATTTCCCATCAGACAGGGAGGAGAGAGGAGACACCTTAGCAAAGCAGCCTGAAACCATTGGAGACAAATTACAAGCCACAAACCCAGCCGTGGTGGACATCCACAGGAATCCCCCAAAGAACTAAGAGAGGTCCCACATTACAGATCAAGGATAAGACCCCCAAAACTTGGAGTAACAAAGTTATCTTTGTTGGAATTTATAGAAAGACCGTACAGTCCTGGATGCGATTGGACGCATCTAGGATCCAATCTGGGGTAATATTGATACATATTTGGAAAAACAGGATGGAAGATCGGTCCTTGAAATAGCAGATCGTCGGCGCACCAAGACCGCTGATGTCAGTCTGGAGCCACCAGAATGACAGCAATGCCTTCCATCGCCACCCGGCGAAGAAACCTTGGCAGGAGAACGAGAGGATGGAAGGCATAAATCAGCCGATACTGATTCCAAGGAGCCACCAGAGCGTCTGTGGCGTCGGCCAGAGGACCCTGAGACCTGGTCACAAACCTCTGAACTTACCTGTTGAGACGAGACGCAAACAGATCCACCTCCGGAGTCCCCCACTGGACACACAGGAGATGAAACACCTACTGATGCAGGGACCACTCTCCCTGATCCAACACCTGAAGACTCAGATAGCCTCCATAGCGGATTACCTCTTATCTGGGTATACGCCTTACCTCAGAATTAAAGTACATCTTTCCCAATAATTATACACCTTTACTACTGAAAATCAGAAGGCTTGGAAGTTCTATCACATTTCTTTTCTGGGGAGAATTACCGCTGTTAAAATGATTGTACTACCTAAATTATTGTATTTGTTTCGAGCAATCCCAAATAGAATTAATAAAACTTACATATCGAAGTTCCAGAGAGAAATAAATAAATTTGTCTGGGCTGACTCACATCCTCGATTTTCCAAATCTGTGTTGTTCACTACACAACAAAGGGGTGGAGTTGGTATCCCAGATTTCTGGTTATATTACTTGGCCTCTCGCTTCACCCAGATTGCTCAGTGGCACATCCCTGATTCGAAAATCCCATGGGTTAGTTTTGAGAAGGGATCTATTCTACCTTATCAGATAACAGGTCTAATGTGGACCAGAAATGTCCCTATTAATGTGATAGCATCACGTAATACTCTAGTTTCACAATCCTTATCTCTTTGGAGATCATTCGGTAATAAATTCGGCTTGATCTCATGTGCTCCTCCAGGTGCTATGTTTTTAGGGGATCCAAAATTTCTCCCCGGTCTCCATAATTATAGCATTTTCAAACATTGGATTGATAGAAATTTAACATTCCTACATAAATTTATAACTAACTCCACATTTACATCGTTTGAGATTTTGCAATCCAAATATAAATTACCTCATAGCGAACACTACAACTTCCTGCAGATCAGGTCATTTTTCCAAAAGCACTATCAATTAACTGTCACCCCCAGCCCAACATTCTATAAAAAGATTTGCATTAAAAATCCTAGAGGTAGGGGTATTACAGTGGGTATGGAAAGTATTCAGACCCCCTTAAATTTTTCACTCTTTGTTATATTGCAGCCATTTTCTAAAATCATTTAAGTTCATTCTTCTTCCTCATGAATGTACACATAGCACCCCATACTGACAAAAAAACACAGAATTGTTGACATTGTTGCAGATTTATTAAAAAAGAAAAACTGAAATATCACATGGTCCTAAGTATTCAGACCCTTTGCTGTGAC
Source organism: Pelophylax lessonae (assembly GCF_965119305.1). Lineage (NCBI taxonomy): Eukaryota > Metazoa > Chordata > Amphibia > Anura > Ranidae > Pelophylax > Pelophylax lessonae. The sequence continues at coordinate 60,877,256 of NC_138780.1, forward strand.
ACTCGTATATTTAACTCAGGTGCTTTCCATTTCTTCTGATCATCCTTGAGATGGTTCTACACCTTCATTTGAGTCCAGCTGTGTTTGATTTTACTGATTGGACTTGATTAGGAAAGCCACACACCTGTCTATATAAGACCTTCCAGATCACAATGCATGTCAGAGCAAATGAGAATCATGAGGTCAAAGGAACTGCCTGAAGAGCTCAGAGACAGAATTGTGGCAAGGCACAGATCTGGCCAAGGTTACAAAAAGATTTCTGCTGCACTTAAGGTTCCTAAGAGCACAGTGGCCTCCATAATCCTCAAATGGAAGACGTTTGGGACGACCAGAACCCTTCCTAGAGCTGGCCGTCCGGCCAAACTGAGCTATCAGGGGAGAAGAGCCTTGGTGAAAGAGGTAAAGAAGAACCCAAAGATCACTGTGGCTGAGCTCCAGAGATGCAGTCAGGAGATGGGAGAAAGTTGTAGAAAGTCAACCATCACTGCAGCCCTCCACCAGTCGGGGCTTTATGGCAGAGTGGCCCGACGGAAGCCTCTCCTCAGTGTAAGACACATGAAAGCCCGCATGGAGTTTGCTAAAAAACACCTGAAGGACTTCAAGATGGTGAGAAATAATATTCTCTGGTCTGATGAGACCAAAATAGAACTTTTTGGCCTTAATTCTAAGCGGTATGTGTGGAGAAAACCAGGCACTGCTCATCACCTGTCCAATACAGTCCCAACAGTGAAGCATGGTGGTGGCAGCATCATGCTGTGGGGGTGTTTTTCAGCTGCAGGGACAGGACGACTGGTTGCAATCGAGGGAAAGATGAATGCGGCCAAGTACAGGGATATCCTGGACAAAAACCTTCTCCAGAGTGCTCTGGACCTCAGACTGGGCCGAAGGTTTACCTTCCAACAAGACAATGACCCTAAGCACACAGCTAAAATAACGAAGGAGTGGCTTCACAACAACTCCGTGACTGTTCTTGAATGGCCCAGCCAGAGCCCTGACTTAAACCCAATTGAGCATCTCTGGAGAGACCTAAAAATGACTGTCCACCAACGTTTACCATCCAACCTGACAGAACTGGAGAGGATCTGCAAGGAGGAATGGCAGAGGATCCCCAAATCCAGGTGTGAAAGACTTGTTGCATCTTTCCCAAAAAGACTCCTGGCTGTATTAGATCAAAAGGGGGCTTCTACTAAATACTGAGCAAAGGGTCTGAATATTTAGGACCATGTGATATTTCAGTTTTTCTTTTTTAATAAATCTGCAACAATGTCAACAATTCTGTGTTTTTCTGTCAGTATGGGGTGCTATGTGTACATTCATGAGGAAGAAGAATGAACCTAAATGATTTTAGCAAATGGCTGCAATATAACAAAGAGTGAAAAATTTAAGGGGGTCTGAATACTTTCCGTACCCACTGTATATCTGAAATATAGCAAAGTATACACACTCCATCTCGGAGGAAAAACTCCCTTATATGCACAAATGGGAGAAAGAATGTAATTTACACCTCACATCAGATGAATGGCAGGAATGTATTTTGAACCTCAGAAAATGCACCAGATCTATCACAATTCGTGAAACCCCCTACAAACTAATAACCAGATGGTACTTTACCCCATCTAAACTGCATGCCATCTTCCCATCTTCTTCCCCTAACTGCTATAGAGGATGTGATGCCCCGGGATCATTTACCCATATTTTTTGGGAATGTAACAAGATATCCTTTATTTGGCAAAAACTGGATAATTTTGCCTCCAAAATCTCTAACAGGCAAATAAACCTCACTCTCCCCAATTGTCTTTTATTCACTACGATACCTGGTTTGTCTGTTCCTCAGATGAGACTTATTCACACTATATGTGTTGCAATACATTGGCTGATTGCAGTAAATTGGAAATCCTCTTTGTTCCCCCAGGCCCAATTAAAGGCTAGACTCTCTTCGATTAACCAAATGGAAAAAAATTTCCATGTAATTTATAATTCAACAAAATTCTATGATAACAAATGGGAACCTTGGTTTGATCACTCTAACATTCTATTCCCACCGATGGGTTCCTAATCACAAATATATCTTTACGACATGATTGTGAAAGATGTAGTTGGTAATTTGTAGTCATTTTGTACTTAACGATATGTTCTCTATATACTCTTGTATGTTTACTGCTTTATGCAGTATTATGGAAATTGTCATAGGTCCGCTACTCGGCACCACTCATACGAAGTCTTATTTTTTTCTTGATCCTGTTGTTTAATTATATCTGACATAAGAACTTATACATACTTTCTGTAACAATGACTATTGTTTATTGTTGTTTACCTCACTGTTAATATACGCTTTTGTACCACAATTTTTTCACCCTAATAAAAAAGTTTGTATACAAAAAAAAGACTCAGGTAATCCGCTTGCAAACTCTCCACAGCCTTATGTTGGAGGAATTTTGGCGAATAGGGCACATTGTTTCATATAACATGGTCATGTAAATCCTTTAGGTCATTTTGGAATAAAATATTATCCGTGATCTCAGAGATTGTGGGATATGGTATGGTTTCTAATCCTGAATTAGCTATTTTACATTAGAATATACATGAGATTCCGTTTAAGTATCAAGTAGTGATAATACATTTCTTGTTAGCGGAAAAGCTCAATTACTAGGCAGTGGAAACCTCAGAATGTTCCATCTCCATCTGACACGGTTATGCTGCTTAATCAACAGTGTGAGATGGAAAACATTTTGGCTACTATAAGCTTGGTTAAGAAAGTATTTAAAGATAGATGGAGCGCATGGCTGAATCACTTTAGATGTACAGTGGTGACTGATTAAGGTAGTCAGGAACCTTACTATAGATGTGATGACCAAACGTATGTGACTGGTTCTTGCTGCTGGTGAGGATATTTTAGAAGGGAAGCAGCCTTGCCCCCCCCCCCCCCCCCCCACCAACCCTTATTTTTTTTTTTTCATTGTCTGTTTTTGCTTTGATAGTAATTTGGTATTCAGCGGGGTTTTTTTGATTATCAATAATGGATTATAGGTATTGATGAGTGGCGTTTATGATATTGTATGACATTGTGTTCCGCCCAAAGCAGAATCTCAGCCTGCTCCTTGGCCACCAGGGCACTCTTGGTGCCCCCTCGATGATTGATGTAAGCCACGGCCATGGCATTGTCCAACTGGACCTGAACCGGAGAGAGGCGTAGCCGACTCGTCCAGTGAAGAAGACAAAGCTTGATCGGTCTCAGTTGCAGGATATTGATCGGTAAGGAAGACTCTTTCGTCGCCCAAGTTCCCTGGGCACAGAGCTTCTCCACCCCAGCCTTATAGGCTGGCATCCAAGGTAATCGCTGTCCAAAACACCAGCAGGAAGGACTTGCCTTGGCATAGGACAGATGACTGGAGCCACCAAGAGAGTCGACTTTGAGAGATGGCTCAACCGAATCTTCCGAACCAATGACCGAGGATCCCAGTCCCATCTGGACATCATCTCCGTCTGCAGCTGTCTCGTGTGAGATTGAGCAAACGGGACTGCTTCAAAGGTAGAAACCATCAGACCCAGGGCCCTCATGCAAACCCACAAGGTGTATTGCTTGGTCTCCATCAGCAACCCGATCGCCCCTTTCAAAGTCTGAAGCTTGTCCGAGGGAAGGAAGACCCTCGCCAGGGCAGAGTCGAGGATCAGCTCCAAATAGGAGACCCACACAGACGGAGACAGGGCAGCTTTGGAGACAATGATCATCCACCCGAATTCCTGCAGGGTCCGGATGGTGATGGAGACGTTACCCAGCAGATCCGAATGGGAACCTGCTCGCAACAGGAAATCGTCCGAGTACCCCACAATGGAGATACCTTGGCGACGCAACAAGGTCAGCACAGGGGCCAGGACCTTGGTAAAAACTCTGGGAGCCGAAGCAAGACCAAAGGGTAACGCCACGAATTGAAAATGCTCCTCTGCCACCACAAAGCATAAGAATCGCTGGTGTCCCTCAAATATGGGGACGTGGAGATACACATCTTTGAGATCAATGGAGGCCAGAAAATCCCTCTGATTCAAAGATGCCACCACCGACCGCATGGACTCCATTAAAAACGTTTGCACCCACACAAAGCGGTTAAGAGCCTTGAGGTCCAGGATTGGATGCACTTTGCCCTCTTTTCTGAGAACAGTGAACAGGTTTGAATAGAAACCTTGAGATCGTTCCTGTATGGGAACCGGCACAATCACACCCTGAGCACAGCCTCCCGCAGATCCGTCAAATGCTCCAGAGACCGGTGAAGATATGACTGAAGAAAACTGTACCCTCGCCAGGACCGGAATTTGATCTTGTACCCGAAACAAACCAGGTCACAAACCCAATCGTCCTGAATGAAGGAAGTCCAGGCTTCCTTGACTGAGACAGGTGAGGGTGCCCCTTCATGCTGAAGAGGACTTGTCTGCAGCACCGGACTGACCAGCCTTGGTCTTGCCCCAGGGATTCTTAGCACCTCCAGAAGCTCAGAACGTCTTACCTTTTTCTTGGGCTCGGAAGGCACGAAAAAAACATTTGAAAGCAGAAAAGGAGGGAACCCACTTAACATGGGGTGTATTCTTCCCGCCAGTCAGTCCTTTGATCAACTCATCAAATGAGTCGCCAAACAACCTGTCTACCAAAAAGGGGAGATCAGCTAAGGCTTTTGTAGAAGCTTGGCCAGCCGACCAGTTCTTCAACCAAACCATGTGCCTTAAAACAATGCCCACAGCTGAAACCCTGGCCACCAGGGAAGCCGCATACATAGACGCATCACACAGGAACACCAGAGCCTGGATCAACTGGTCCAACAGTTCCAGCTGTTCCAGAGTAACAGTGTTGGGGGAAAAAAGCTCCTGCAACCTCCTAATCTATTCCGTCACCGTATGTGAAACCAACACAGACAAAAAAACGGTTTCAAATGGAACCCGCCAGCATGTGAAGATGGCGGGAAAGGGATTCCACCCGCCTGTCCACTGGATCCGTAAAAACTGGAGAATCTTCCATAGGCACAAGAATAGATTTATTAAATCTGGAAGAAGGATGGTCCACTCTATGTGGCACCGTCCAATGGTTGGAAACCTTTTTCAGCAAAAGGGTATCAGCGTTTAAAGCATTTTGGCACCACTAACACGTGCTTAACGCGCCGCCATTGGTCATTCACGATATCGTGAAAGGTGTCGGGGCAAGGGAAAACCTTGTCAGATTTCTGGAACTTTTGGGAGCCAAAAGCCAACTGCATCCCTGCCGGCGTGTGCTCATTAGCCAATTTTAAAGTATCCCTCACAAAAATAATCAGGGCTTCCACTAAAGCACGTTCCCGCGCTGCAGCTGAAGACAGGTCCTCTTCACCATATGACTGCGAGGACAGCGACCCCTCAGGAAGGAGGGCGTCCGAGGCGATCTCATCAGCCTCTGAATCGGAGGACAACTCCCTAGAAGGAGAAGGTAGCAAATGTTTACCGCTATCAACCATTTTTTTTTACTAAATCAACTTTAGTCGCCAGGCTTTTCAGTGCAGCTGAAATCAAGGCCAGCGACTGCGATCCGGACTGTCCGGGAGTCGCACAAAGTGGGTCTGGGGGTGATTTTTCAGCTTGGAACTCCATTACGCAAATCGCAAAAAATGGAGTATCGTCTCTTTAAGAGTGCCGATCATGGTATACACCGCCAAGCGCAGCGTTCTGCAAGGGACCCCCTTTAACACAAACTGATATCAAAAAGCGTAGTGATATGCCCGCAGGGACCCTCAATACATTACCACCTCAGACAAACTTCCTACTGAATCCATCCCAGCATGAGAGAAAAGCAGAAGTGACCTCTGCACTGCAGCAGAAAATGAGCACACAGGAAGTGATGTCGGCTGATAGGGAAGTACTGCTGAGTATAGCACCGGCCTACACAAAGACGGATGCCCATACAAAGTAATAGGAAGATACAGGGAAAATAGATGCCCCACATAAGTCTAAGGGGGAAAAAAAACATTGCCCACTCTTAAGATGGCGGTGCCCATGGCTTACAATGCGGCTAGAGACTGGCACATGCAGGCCTCAGGAACAACAGGGACCAGCAAGCCCAAGATACCATTTTACCCCCCCAGAGTGCAAGGGCACTCCAGACACACAGACCCCGTAGGGACAGGGAGAGGGAAGGACACAAAACCGGGCAGACCAGGGAGATCTCTTGGGAGGCCCCACATCTCCCCAAGGCCTGCAGGAGCAAGGGAGGCAGAGTTACACATCATACCATGGACCGGGTGGGCTCCGCTCTGGGCAGACTGCCTCCCACCCGGAGTGGGGGTGCTGCCAGCCGATGGGTACGCTGAAACTCAGGGCGTTCCAGGTTGATGCGTCCCGGCGAGGCATCAGCTCGCTGGTTCGTCCCCCTCCGGGCCAGGGGGCACCGTCGTGGCTAGGTCTAGGTCGGAACTATAACCCGCTCACGCTCATAGGCCAGACTAGGGGAACCATAAGGATCTAGATTATCCAGTACGAAGCCCCAGCCGGAATCGTTGCTTGTAGAAAACTCTTCCCTGAACACTAGCTAGCAAGTGAGTAATGAGAAATAAAAGAATATTCTGAAAAGAATAAAAAAAAAAAACTGAGACCAAGGTCCCAGCAGGAAACCTAGGTCCTACTTCTTCTATAGGCAGAAACAAGTTAATGTGCTGAGTCATGTAGTGGGGGTTTATGCCGAGCGGGACAGCCCCCTGGGCTTGTATTCAAATATTTTCTATGCCTAGGCTACTTCTGATGCGAGGAGCATAAACCCACTCAGCTCATGGAGATGAGGCTGCGTCTGTCGATGGATAATAGAGAATAATATAATTTTTGTAAGAACTTTGACAGTCGCCGCCCATTCAGTTAGTCTTCACGAGTGGGATGTCCCAAAGCAGTGCAGGTGTGAGGGGTGGGAAGACGCAACCAAAGAAAAGGCAACGTGCAACCAGGCAAGAGTCTGAAAAACTGAGCCAAAATGGCAACAAAAGCTCAACAGGAGCCAACCCTGGACAAATACACCCCAAGAAGAGACAGAAACACACGTCTCTGCAAAACAACCACCGCGCACCAAACTTCACGGCCAAAGGAAGCATCTTATGATGCCAGTACATCCAAACAGTGGAATTTTGTGAAAGTGCGCACAGACGACCACGTCGCCGCTACACACACCTTAGCCACAGGAAGCCTGAAGGTGGAAAGACCTAGAGGCAATGATGGCTCTAGTAGAACGTGCCCTCACAGGAAAAAGGAGGCACCGGAGCCTATAGTGAAGAAGCCCAAAACCAAAATCCGTCCGACCCAATTCGGAAGAAACTGCAGCGGACGCAACCAAACGCTTCCATGGGCCCTCGGAAGGACAAACAGGGAATCAGACTTCCCAAAAACCTTACCGCCCATACCACATGCAAGGAACGCAGGACAAAGTCCTTGGGACGCTTGGGCAACGCCCAAGGCTGAAGCAACGGAAGAAGCAACGATGAGGTGGAAAGCAGACACCACCGCAGGTAGAAAAGACTGAGTGGGTCGCCGGACCACGTTATCCCTATAAACGAACAAAGAAGGCAACCGACAAGACCGACACTCTGCGAACAGAGGTGACAGCCACCAGTAAGGCAACTCTCTGGGACAACACAGGCAGAGATGGTTCTCTGATGTCCTCAAAAGAGAGGTCACTGTAAGAAAAGGGACAAAATCCCAAAGTCAGTGCCCACGGAAGCAAGGGAGCCTTCCGTGGGGAGCCAGATAATACACCCCTTGAGTAAAGGTGCGAATCAAGAAATTGGTCGCCAAGGGACGCTGAATGAAAACTGGTAAAGGCTGACAACTGACCCACGACCGTGCCCAGCGCCAATCGCTGATCCACATCTTCCTGCAGGAAGGCCAAAACCCTTGCTACCGTAAAGGAGCGTGGATAAAACCCTTGCGACTCACACCAGGCAATATACACACTCCAGGTACGATGGTAAATCTTCCTGGAGATAGCTGTCCGAGCCTTCAGTAAGGCAGGAACTGAAGCATTCGAGAGACCCTATCCTCTCAAAAACTTGGCTTTCAACAGCCATGCCGTCAAAGCCAAAGACTGTACAACAGGATGGAATATCGGCCCCTGAGACAGTAGAACGTCTCACAGCGGAATCCGCCAGGGCGGCTCGACAACCATCCACCCAAGGTCTGCATACCAAGACAGACAAGGACAGTCTGGGGCCACCAGAGATACTTGAACCCGTTCCGACGCCACCGGCGGAGGAACCTGGACCGCAGTTGAATCAGGGGGAAAACCGATACTGGTGCCAGGGCACCACCAATGCATCCGTGGTGACTGCCAGAGGACCGCGGGCTCTGGCCACAAAACTTCCCGCCTCCATGTAGAGACGGAACGTGAACAAAACCACGTCCGGAGACCTCCACCGAGCACACAGGAGGCGAAACACCCCCGGATGGAGGGACCATTCCCCCTGGTCCACGGACTGGCGACGAAGACAGTCTGCCTGCCAGTGCACCACTCCCGAAACATGAACAGCCGAAACGCTGGAAAGCGCAAATCGGCCCAAGAAAGGACCTCGGCCACCGCCTGGGCTGCCCGGGCACCCTAGGTGCCCCCTTTTGCAAATGACGTAAGCCACTGCCGTGGCGTTGTCCGAGTGAAACACGAACCGTGCGAATCTGAATCCGGGTCGTCCAAGGGAACAAGAAAACTTGATTGCACAGAGCTGCAATATGATATCGGCAAGGAGGATCCCTCCACCAACCACGTCCCCTGGGGACAAAGTGTGCCCAGAACTCCACCCCAGCCTGACAGGCTGGCATCCAAGATGTCCTCTAGTTCAACGACTGAGGATTTTGTCCCACCAGGTAAGAACCTCTGCTGACAGAGATCTCGTTGGAAACTGAGCAAACAGAAAGGCTTCGAAGGCCGAAACCAGCAGACTCAGGGACCGCTCGCAGGCCCGTAGAGAGGAGAGATAGTTGTCCTTGAAGGACCCAATCCCGCCCCGCAAGGTCGGAAATTTTCCTACCCTGGGAGAAAAAACCTTGCGTAAGCGGAGTCCAGGACCAACCCCAGGCAACTGAGACCAACTGACGGGGTCAGCGCCGACACCTGAAAGTTGATGGCCCAACTGAACTCCTGGAGCGTCTAAAACGCAACCTGTAGATCGCTTGACAGAGCGGCACACAAGCTCGCCCACAACAGAAGGTCGTCCAGAAAACCGAGGACTGTAATCCCCTTCACGCGCAGCAAAGCCAGCACTGGAGCCAAAACCTTGTCGATTACCCTGGGAGCGGAAGCGAGATCAAAGGGTAATGCCACAAATAGAAAATGATCCTCTGCCACTGCGAAGCAGAGATATCGCTGATGACCTCCATAGATCGGGATGTACAGACATGCACCCCTTTAGTCGATGGAGACCAGAAGCCCCCAGGACTCAACGATGCCCCCACCGAGCAGATGGACGCCATCCGGAACCTCTGCACCCGCATAAAGCGGTTCAGAGACTTGAGGTCCAGAAACGGACACACTTTTCCCTCTTACCTGGGAACCGTGAACAGGGTGGAATATAACCCGCTGAGGGACTGGCACAATAACTCCTACGGCGAGAAGCTCTCAAACTGCCTCCCTTGAGATTATGTAATCGATCGGGAAACCGATTGAGATCTGAAGGAAGAAAACCTGCTTGCGGGGCGAGAACGAAACTCGAACTCGCACCCTGAATGAAGCAGTTTGCGAACCCACCCGTCCTGAATTAAGGACAACCAGGGTTCCCGAAAAGTAACGCAGACGGCCCCCCACCCCTGAAAAGGGTGAGGGCGTCCCACAGGCAGAGGAGGACTGGGCAGCCGAAACATCTTGACTGGTCATGGGCTTCCCGGACCATGTCTTCCTGCAACCGCCTGAGGCCTCGAAGGAAGGACCCCGTCTGGCGCGGGGAGAATTCCCCTTTAGAGGTGTGGGGTCAAAGGGTACCCACACCACCCGTAAGACGTGCGAGCAAAGCATCTAAGGCATTCCCAAGTAGCTGAATACCCACAAAAGGGTCAAACACAGATTTTTAGAAAGCGTGGTCAGTTGACCAACATTCAGCCACAAAAAAGTGGCGGATTGCGACCCCAACCGCAGAAACCGTGCAATCAGGGGAGTCTCGCTCCAAGGCCGCATCACAAAGGTAAATCACGGCCTGGGCCATGTGAGTCACAAGGTCAAGGGCAGTCGGAGAGACTGCCTAAGCACCTTGGAACATTCCGTGAGAGCTTGAGAAAACCATCACCGAAGGATCGAGCAGGGAGCTTGCCACCAAACACGTGTCAGGAAAGTTGCTTCACGCACCTATCCGCCGAATCCGTGAACACCGGGGAGTCCTCCACGGGCATCAACGTGGATGCATTTAACCCAGAAAACAGTACGGTCCACCTTTGGTGACACTGTCCCACAATTACCCACAGCATCCGTAAAGGGATAACGATAATTAAACCGCTTAGACACCGCCAGCATATGCGTGATGCAACGCCATAGGTAGTTCACGGTTACGTGAAAACTCCTCGGGGCAGGGAAAAAAACCTGACCCGACTCCTGGGCATTGTGCGGGACCCGAAGGAAACCCGCCAACCTGACTGGGTGGGCTCAGCAGCAACATTTCAAGTCTCCCTGACGGAGCTAAGAAGCGCAACCACTACAGCATGTTTCCGCGCCGCAGTGGAGGAGGACCCCTCCTCCATCCCATCGGAATGTGAGGACTGGGACGCTCAGGGGGGAACATTGTCCGTGGCAACCAAATCAGGCTCAGAGTCAGAAAAACAGAGGACATCGGCCGTTTTTGGAGTAGTGCGTTCAGACAGCAGCAGACCATTCTGGATGACAAGGTCGCCAGTACAGCAGATAAGGAGGCCATGGAAGAGGATTCCAGGGGTTCCTGAAGCACAAACCAGGTCTGTGGGGAAATTTCTATCCTTGGACTCTAAATTTAGGACACTGGCCCTTTAAATTGGCGGTTCCCACGGTGCACACTGCAAATCTACACTGCCAGTGGAGACCCCTTTAAAACTGCTAAAGCAACAGACAAAGCTGTTTTGCAGGAAAAAAACTACCAGAAAAACTGAAAAAAATCAGCCCAACAGTGACACAGTATACACTATCACCTCACACATGCTGTTGCAGTGAACGGAGAAGCGACAGCTCGCACTAGAGGCCAATTCATGCCCTGAGCCACAATACAATTGAAAGTAAATGGGAGAAACCACTCACAAAATGTCCGCCGCCCTTACTAGGCGGCCGCCCACAGTGAGAAAAAAATGGAATTTTTGTAAGAACTTACAGTAAAATTATTTTCTGTGAGTCCTCTGCCCGATGGTATTAGCCTTCACTAATGGAAGCAGGAGCAGGCCAGGCAGATAATTATCAGGTTAATACATAAAAACTGTTAAACCTCAGCACGCCACTAGGGGGCCATCCCTCAGCCATTATCCAGAACCCAATCTGATATTACCTCAGTTTGTAGCAAGCAGTACCGGAAGGCAACACAACCCACAGATCCAAACCAGAGGGGCAGGGGCGGCGACTGTCAGAGGACTCTAGAGAAAATAATTTTACGGTAAGTTCTTACAAAAATTCTATTTTCTCTTACGTCCTCTGACAGTCGCCGCCCGATGGTATTAGCCTTCACTAATGGGACGTCCCAAAGCAGTGCAGGTATGAGGGGTGGGAAAGAAACGCAACCAATTTAGAAGGTAACGCAAATAGCCGGGCCAGTAACAACCTGAGCCCACAGGAAAAAACTGGAACAAACCCAGAAAAGAACAACCCATAAGGAGGGACAGTAAAAATAAATGTCCCCTTAAACAACTGCCGCACTCAAACCTGTGCGGCCAAAGGAAGCATCCGAAGATGCCAAAACAGCAAGTTTTTAAAAACTTTGTGAAAGTGTGCACGGACGACCCGGTCGCCGCCTAGCACACCTGAGCCACAGACACCTGGTGGGGAAAAGCCCAAGAGGAACTAACGGCTCGAGTAGAATGGGCTTTTACCGGGAAAGGAGGAACCTGACCCGTGATGGAATAGGCCTGAACAATCGTCTGTCTGATCCACTTATAAACGGTCACTGCGGAGGTGGCCGATCCCTTCCGAGGTCCCTCAGGAAGAACAAATAGAAAATCAGACTGCTGAATCGACTCCGTGGCGGACAGGTAGACCTTGACCACCCGGACCACATCCAGAGAATGCAAGACAAACTCCATAGGATGCTTGGGTCGTGCACACAACTAAGGCAACACGATACCCTCATTGAGGTGGAATGAAGAAAACCACCTTGTAAAGAAAAGACTGATTCAGTCGCAGAACTACCTTATCTCTATGAAGAACCAGATAATGAGAATGGCAGGACAAGGCCGCCAAGTGTCAGACACTCTGCGAGCCGACGGGATAGCTACCAGAAGAGCAACTTTCTGCGACAACACAGAGGAATCTCTCGGATGTTTTCAAAGGGAGGTTTTTGGAACACTGACAAAACCAAATTCAGGTCCCAAGGAAGCAAGAGAGCTCTCCTCGGGGGAGCCAAATGCAGCACCGCTTGAATGAAGGTGCAGACCAAAGAAAGCGCCACCAAAGCTCATTGAAAAAAAAGACGGCCAAGGCCGACAACTGACCCTTGACCGTAGTCAGCACCAGATGTTGATCCACGCCTTCCTGCAGGAAGGCCATGACCTTCGCCACCGAGAAGAAACGATTGTGAAAACCATGCACTTTGCACCAAGCGATATACGCTTCTCAGGTGCGGTGAGAAAACTTCCTTAAAGTTGAAGGCTTTGCGAGCCTTTAACAAGGTGAGGATGACCGCCTGAGGAAGACCTCTATCCCTCAGGACCTGGCTTTCAACAGCCATGCCGATAAAGCCAGAGACTGTAAAGCAGAATGGAAGATCGGTCCTTGAGACAGAAGATCGTCTCGCAGCAGAAGCCGCCAGCGAGGTTTGACGACCATCTGAACGACGTCCGCATACCAGGACCGTCGAGGCCCGTCCGGGGCCACCAGAATGACTGACATCCGTTCCGACGCTAACCTGCGGAGGAACCTGGACAACAGTCGAATCGGAGGAAAGACATACAGTAGCCGATAGTGGTGCCAAGGCCCCACCAACGCATCCGCGGCATCTGCCAGAGGATCGCGAGTCCTGGCCACGAACCTTACCACCTTTTTGTGGAGACGGGACGCGAAACAAATCCATGCCCGGGGTCCCCTACCGGGTGCACAGGAGGTGAACCACCTCAGGATGTAGGGACCAGTCCCCTTGGTCCAAAAGTTTGGCGACTCAGAAAGTCCGCCTGCCAGTGTTCCACACCCGGAATGAGAACGGCCGAGAACGCAGGTCCTGCGATCCGGCCCAGAACAGAATCTTGGCCACTTCCTTGGCTGCCCGGCCACTCCTCGTGCCCCCTTGGTGATTGATATAAGCCAAAGCCGCGGCATTGTCCGTCTTTACCTGCACCGGACACCCCTAAAGCTGAGATGACCACCGGAACAGACAAAGCTTGATCGCTCGGAAGCTCCAAGATGTTGATTGGTAGTGAAGTCTCATCCGCCGACCACGTCCCCTGGGCGCAAAGCGTGCCCAGAACTCCTCCCCAGCCCGACAGGCTGGCATCCGTGGTGACAAACGTCCATAATAGAGGCCGGAAGGACTGACCCCGTGTCAAGGACTGCGGCCGGAGCCACCACAGGAGATCCGACCGCACCGGATGACTCAAGAAAATACTAATTTCCAAGGACTGAGGTGTCCTGTCCCACCTGTCCAGGATCTCCACTTGCAGAGACCTCGTGTGAAATTGAGCAAACGGAACTGCTTCGAAGGCCGAGACCATCAGGCCCAAAACCCGCATGCAGGTCCGCAAAGAGGAGAGATCGTCGTTCCTGAGAGTTCTGATCTCTTCCCACAGGGTCCTGAGTTTGTCCTCCGGAAGGAAGACCCGAGATTGAGCAGAGTCCAGGACCATCCCTAGGTACTGGACACAAGTCCAGTCAGTGCCAACTCCTGAAAATTGACGGTCCACCCGAACTCCTGAAGTGTCTGAACAGTCACGGCCAGATCCTTCGCCAAGGTTACACATGAGTTGACCTCATCCAAGTAACCGAGGACCGCAATGCCCCATAAACGCAATAAAGCTAGCACCGAAGCCAATGCCTTGGTGAAAACCCTGGGAGCCGAAGCAAGACCGAAAGGCAATGCCACGAACTGGCAAAGCTCCCCAGCCACCGCGAAGCGGAGATATCTCTGATGACCCTCGAAAATAGGGATGTGGAGATACGCATCCTGCAAGTTGATGGATGCTAGGAAGTCCCCAGGCCTCAACGAGGCCATCACCGACCGGAACGGATTCCATCCTGAACTTCCCGCATAAAACAGTATAGGGACTACAAGTCCAGAATCGGACACACCGTGCCCTATTTTCTGGGCACCGTGAACAGGTTGGAGTAAAAACTGTGAAACCTTTCCCGGAAAGGAACGGGTACAATGACTCCGTGGGCAAGCATAGACCCCATGAGGTCTCTGAAACAATCAGGGGACAGCTGGAGAATGGACGGGAAGAACCTGTCTGCGGGGCGAGATCGAAACTCGATCTTGTACCCTGAACGAATCAGTTCGTGAACCCATCTGTCCTGAATGCCGGACAACCAGGGTTCCTGAAAGGAAAGCAGACGTCCCCCCACCCCGACAACGGGGAGAGCTTCCCTGTAGGGAGAGGTGGACCGGGCCGCCGAACCAGACTGACCGGTGTGTGGCTTACCCGACCTCGGCTCCTCGTGGCCACCGGGAAGTCAGAAGGGTTTACCTTTCTCCTGCGTCCCAAAGGCACGAAGGCAATTATGTTGAGTCTTGAAGGAGGGCCCCCTTAAGTAACTCAACTAGAGCTATCCCAAAAAGACGACCACCCTGCATAGGGGACCTCAGACATTGTCTTTTTGGACACGTGGTCAACTGACCAGCGCTTTAACCAGGTAGTGCGGTGGATCACAATCCCCCACCGCCGACAACCGTGCTACCAACGGAGCCAAGGCCAAGTCGCACAGAAACATTGCAGTGTGGATGAGCTGATCCTGCTGCGAAGCCCCTTGCACAATGTCGTGAGCGCCCGAGAGGCCATCACAGAGTCAAAAAACTGGTTTCAACAGGGAACCCACCACTAAATAAATGTGGCGGGCAAGCGCTTCCACACGCCTATCAGCCGGATCCCTGAATACCGGGAAATCCTCTACTGGCAACAAGGTGGACTTATTCAGCCTAGACACAGTGCGATCCCCTGCTTGGGGACACCGTCCAACGTTCGTCTACTGCCTCCAAAAAGACAGGTAGCGGATGGAAAAACCACTTAGGCACCACCAACATGTGCTAAATGCTCCGCCACTGGCCATTCAAAATCCCGTAAAAACCCTACTGGCAGGAAAAAAGCCTGAACCGACTTCTGGGGTCTGCAGAACCCAAACAAAACGGACCTCTCACTTGATGGAGCGGGCTCATCGTTAGGATTGAGAGTTTCTTATGACACCCATGAGTGCATCGATCGTAGCGTGTTCCCGTATTACAGAGGAGGAAGATTCCCCCTCGTCCTCTCTCTCAAAGCGGCGGACCAGGACCCCTCAGGGGAACCATCGTCCGTGGCAACCAATGCGGGCTCAGAGTCAGAGGACTGGGAGGGCACAGGCCGTTTTTGTGGAGGAGCGTGCCGACATCAGCAGATTCACCTGGGACACCAAAGTCGCCAGAGCAGCAGATATGGGGCCATGGAAGAGGATTCAGGTGTACCCGAAGCCCCCACCAGGTATGCGGGGGATTTATTATCCTGGGAGTCCATTTTTGCATTAAAATGAAAATGGGACGCTGGCCCTTTAAATCGGCGATTCCCGCGGACCCCCCCCCCCCCCCAATCTGCACTAACAGAAAGAGCCCCCTGTGAAAACACACTAGCCACAAATAAAAATAGTTTTGGTTGAAAAATGACCAGAGGGATTAACAAAAATCCTCAGTACATTTTTACACAGGAGAAAAGTAAGAAGGAGGAAGTGACCTCACATCGCTAGAGGCCAGCCCTCGATCCCAGAGAAAAGGTGCCTATTGAAAGTCTATGACAAAAGTCACAGGGAAAATGCCCGCTTGCCCTTACTAGGCATGTTGCCCACATCCAAGATGGCACCCGACCGGGAGCCTGTGCAGAAATCCTAACATGGCTGCTGTCCTCACACAGAGCTGAGATACTGCACACCATAAAACATGGTGGCCGCCCCAAACAGCGGCAAAATAAGTGTACAAACACATCCTGGCTAACATCAGAGACCCCAGGGAGACCCCTACAGCACCCCATACAGCGCCCCCAGCGGGAACAGGGAGGGAGGGAGAAAAACCACAACCTTGCCAGAAGGAGGATCCAACAGAGGCCACCAGCCCTGCTATCCCCTAAGAGTGGGCCCACAACCCCACAAATGTCCCCAGGGACAAGGGGGTATCAGTACTCACCAGTCCAGAAGCTGGCACCACTCAGATACGGAAGACCTCCCAACCTAAGTGGGGGTGCCGTCAGTCATGGAGGGACGCTGGCAACACGCGATCGATCCGGGTTGAGACATCCTCAGCGCCGGCTCGTCCCCATATGGAGGGACACTGTCATTGCAAGGCCTGGGCATACCAGTAACCTGCGACGCTCGATGGCAGGCTGGGACTCCATAAGGATCTATGATATCCAGTCCGAGGCCCAGCTCTGCAGTCACTTGTAGTCCTCCAGGAAAGGAATCCCTGACTAACTAGTGGTAGTGAGAGAAAATAAAAATCTATTGTGTAAAGAAAAAACACAAATTCAGAAAAAAAACAAAGAAAACAACCAAGACTCTAGGTCTCTGCAGGGAAGACCTAGCTCTACTCCTGATGCTAGGCAGCTTCAAACTGAGGTAATATCAGATTGGGTTCTAGATAATGGCTGAGGGATGGCCCCCTAGTGGCGTGCTGAGGTATAACAGTTTTTTTGTATTAACCTGATAATCAATTATCTGCCTAGCCTGCTCCTGCAGAGTGCGCCATTACCCATTAGTGAAGGCTAATACCATCGGGCGGCGACTGTAAGAGGATGCAAGAGAAATTGCTGGTGCCCATACAATGAGGCCAGATAGCCTGCCTTCACCCAAAATGGCAGCTGAACGACCGGCACCAAATTAGAACAAACCCAGGGACCTGGCCACCGTGGAGACACCTCAGAGGCACCCCCAAACATACAAGCCCCAACACCCTCCCATCCAGGCAGTGTGCACCGCACAGTGCCCCCAGCGGGGGGCAGGGGCTGTCCAAAATGGCCAGGGAGGTGGATACTACAGAGACCACGTTTTTTCTGCCATCCCCTAGGAGTGCGCCCAAAACCCCCATATAACTGTCCAGGGGACACGGGGGTATTATCACTCGCCATTTCACAGATTGCGGGCTCCGCTCCAACATCGAACACCTCCCACCCTGAGTGTGGGTGCCAGCAGCTAGGATGGAATGCTAGCAACACAGGGAGTTGAGACATCCCGGCGACGATGGATTCTCTGCAGGATCGCCCACGTCCTCAGGGGGGCTGTCGTTGCGAGGCCTGGGCGCACCGATAGCCTGCGACGCTCGTTTGCAGGCTGGGACTCCATAAAGGATCTATATTATCCAGTGCAAGGCCCAGCTCTGCTGTCGCTTGTAATCCTCCAGGGATACTTCTGACTAACTAGCGATAGTGAGTGAGGAAAGCAATAAAAAGAAAAAACTTTTTGCAAAGAAAAAGAAAAAAAACTAAGACATAGGTCCCAGCAGGAAAACCTATGACCTACTCCTATGCTAGGCAGCAGAAAACTGAAGAGCAGCTCCTAGTGGCTGATGGGTAATAGCTGAGGAACAGCTCCCTAGAGGTGTGTTATGTGTAAAAGCTTTAGTTTATTAACCTTTTCACTGCCTAGACAAAGATAAATACTTATTGCTAAATAAAAGATTGCGCTCAACTAAATCACAAATATAAATAATAGTTCAAAATAAAAGCAATTTGGTGCAAGTTGTGCAAGATAAATACCCAGGGTCAGATGACGTCAGATTACGAGCAGACGAAACACGTTGGGCCGTAGGACCTGTGACTGCGCCACTACATCATATCCGGCTCCCGGTGGAACGCATATGGAACACGGAAGGCGTTCCTGATCCGGGGGACTGCGATTCTTACCCTTAAGCCCTGATTTTGTCTACCAATTGTAAGTTCATCCGTCTATTAATAAAAATGGATTTTTGTAAAATCTTACCGTAAAATCCTTTTCTCTTAGCTCATTGACAGACGTAGTCCTCGGTGATACAGCACCTTCAGGTTATGTTGCCTCCACAGGAGCAGGACTAGACAGGAAATTAAAAAGCTCTGGCCACACCCCAGGGGCAGTCCCAGAGGGCATATCCTCTCTCTCTCTGCCTCAGCAAATCAGTTATGTGAAAAAGCAGTCTTTAGAGATTTTAACCCAACCCAACTCAAAAAACAGAGGGGCGGGGACTACGTCTGTCAATGAGCTAAGAGAAAAGGATTTTACGGTAAGATTTTACAAAAATCCATTTTTCTCTAGCGCTCATTGACAGACGTAGTCCTCGGTGATACAGCACCTTCGGGACGTCCCAGAGCAGTATCACAAATGAGGGGTGGGAAAATGGAAATCAAATCCGAATCTAGAAGGCCCAACCGGTGCCAACTAGAAGTTTACAATGCTCATCCTTAATGATGAGACTCAACAAAAAAGAAATTTTTCAAACAGAAAAAAACTCTCGAGGTAGACCACCGGTCTCCTCAAATTGCGGCCTGCAAAACCTTGCGGCCAAATGAGGCATCCGCCGATGCCGTCACATCAATTTTATAGAATTTTGTAAAGGTATGTACCGACGACCAGGTGGCCGCCTTACATACCTGGACCACTGACGCCTGATGGCGAAAGGCCCAGGAAGTACTGAGCGCTCGAGTGGAGTGCGCCCTAACAGGGAACGGAGGACTCCGACCCTTAATAGAATAAGCCTGTACCACCGTCTGTCTAATCCATTTGGCAATGGTCGCGGCAGATGCAGGCAAACCCTTTCTGGGGCCATCCGTGATCACAAAAAGTGAATCCGTCTTACGGAATGATTCCGTAGCTTTCAGGTATACCCTGATTGCCCGAACCACATCTAAGGAATGCAACGCATGTTCCCGATGATGCTTGGGCTGAGGACACAAGGAAGGTAGTACAATATCTTCATTCAGATGAAAATCTGAAACCACCTTAGGAAGAAAAGATGGCTTAGGATGAAGTACTACCTTATCCCTATGAATCACTAGGTATGGGGACTGGCATGATAATGCAGCCAGTTCTGACACCCTGCGAGCAGAAGTGATAGCCACCAAGAAGGCCACCTTCTGGGATAAAGTAAGCAAGGGAATCTCCCTGATGTTTTCAAAGGGAGGTTTCTGTAGAACCGACAAAACCAAATTAAGATCCCAGGGCGGTAAGGGCGCGCGGACTGGTGGAGCCAGGTGCCGCACCCCCTGGATGAAATTCCGCACCAAGGACTTGGTAGCTAAAGGCTTCTGAAAGAAGATTGCTAATGCTGAAACTTGACCCTTGATGGTGCTCAAGGCTAGCTTCTGCTCAACCCCTTGTTGCAAAAAGGCCAATATTCGAGTCACCGAATAGGTACGTGGAGGAAATCCTAAAGATTCGCACCACGCAATATAAGTCTTCCATGTGTGATAATAGAAATTGCTGGAAGTCGCTTTCCTTGCTTTAATAAGGGTAGGAATGACTGAAGTAGACAAACCTCTGTCCTTCAGTACTTGGGTCTCAATGGCCAGGCCATTAAAACCAGCGACTGTAAAGCACGATGGTAAATTGGTCCTTGAGACCACAGACACTCCCTGAGACGAAGTTCCCACGGAACGTCTGCGACTAGCATGTCCAAGTCGGCCAGGCCGGCTTGACGAGGCCAGCCTAGAATTTCTAGGACCACTGGCGCTGATTGGATCTGAACCAGGCGTCCCTAGAGGTATCTGGCCCCGACCATCCGAGAAAGTCTGGTCGTTTTCTGTTCCCACACATTTATCAGATACCTGATTGTTATCAGGAAGGGTGATCTTTTCTGGTTGAACCTCAGGGACCGAAGTCACCCGACTAGAGGCTTCTTGGCCTATCTGGTCAACCAGATCCGATTCCTGTGAGGTATAGGGACTAATCTTAGGAAAAGGTAAAGGAAAAGATCTATTCAGGGAACGGTAACTACCGCTTCCTGTAGTACTTAAATGTTGGAAGGGAAGAATCGCACCGGTAGTAGTGGTTGATGCTCGATCTAATGTCCTGAATACTGGTGAAAACGTCCCCCCACCCTGAAACCGGGTGGGGGCGCACCTTCAGGCTGTGTACTCCTTTGCTTCGGGTTTGGCTGGGTTGGTCCTTTGCTTGTCCGACCAGCCCTTCTTGAACCCTCCTGGAGGAGTCTTGCCTTTCCCGCTTGTTCCAGCCGGGCGCCCTTTATGGGCGGTAAAGAAAGGTCCTCGCTTGTTGCGAGGTCCCTTAGCTTTAGCAGCCTGTGGCAAAAAAGTGCTCTTGCCCCCAGTGGCATCCTTAATGATTTCATCTAGGTTGGCCCCAAATAGACGATTCCCCTGAAAGGGGAGATTTGTCAAGGTCTTTTTGGAACCTAGGTCAGCTGACCAGCATTTTAACCACAGCACACGTCTGAGGATGACCGCTGACATAGATGCATGCCCTAATAGGGGAGTAGTGTCCAAGGCTGCGTCACAGATAAACTGTAGCCCTTGTATAATCTGTTCCATCAAATCAGATGTCTCCTGGGGAATATCTTTTCCCCTAAGGTCTTGGCGTACCATTCTCGCCCATTCCGTAAGTGTCTGGGAAACTAGACCAATAACAATTACTGGTCTAAATGCTGACCCTATCAGAGAGAAGATGGTGCGTGACTCTGCTTCCATCTTTCGATCCACCGGATCCTTAAAGGACGAAGTGTCCTCCACTGGGATAACCGTGGCTTTATTCAGCCTGGAAATAGGTGGATCCACCACTGGTGGTACCGTCCATTTCTTAATGATGGATTCCTCAAACAGATAGCGTCTAGCAATACGCTTGGAAATAGTAAAGGTACGTTTAGAATGCTCCCATTCTCCTTTAATCTTATTACCGAAACACTTGGGTACAGGAAAAACCTTCACCGTTTTGATGGGCTTGTTAGTACCAAAAGGAATCTCTGTTTCAGTTGCCTCTGCCGGTAAAACCTCAAGTTTTAAGGTTTCCTGCACTGCCACAACTAGTGCGTCCACCAATGCTTATTCCTGAATTATAGCGGGAGAAGAAACGTCCTCCTCACTGTCTGAGGGAGCTTTACCTGAGATAACAGCCCTTGCAGAGGGACCTGCAACTGCAGTGACCATCTCTGAATCTGAGTCAGAGGTGTCAGATAGTATAGGGGTAGGCGGGGGTCGCTTCCTTGACCCCCGTCCCTGACAGGCCGCCTCCACCCGAGCCACCATAGACTCCAAAATTGCTGTAAATGACTCTACACTCTGTGCACCGGCGGGTCCCGTGGCCCCCTCGAGGGAAACAGGTGGGGGAATATGTGTGGCAGGGTCCATGATAATTCCAGTCACTTCCTGGATAATATAATTCAAAAATAAAAAACTTTTTTTTTTTTTTTTCAGACCCCCAGCGCCACAAAAAACCCCTTAGTGTTACCTGCTAGGGATCCCTATCGATCGAGAGAGAGAGAGATAGACCCCCAGGCTTACCACTTGATGCTCAGAGTTTAACTGCAACAGGTTACAGCGCTGTCTTGACAAACAGGAAGTCTTTTGGCTGGCTGCCCAGGAAGAAAAGAGGCGGCTCCGCCCCTCTGCACGCCTTCCGGCGCCTCCCCTAGCTCCACGAGGTGTTTGGATCACCTCAAACATGGCCGCCCCCATGCTGGAGACACGAGGCTACGCCAAAATGGCGGCTCGTGCGATCCAGCAAAAAAAAAATGGCGGCGGCCTGTACTGAATAGCGGTGTGCTGCAGGGCACACAACACTCTCTCTGCATGGGGATTTGGCGTGGTTGGCGGTACCGGCCCTGGCGGACCGCATGGCCGTTCGGGAGGCCTGCTTATAGCTGGAGATCTGATTTAGGAAGGCAGTCTACATGTCCGTGGCTTCTGACTGGTAGGTAGCTTATTCTTATCACAGTAAGATTCCCAGAATGCCACTGATTACAATCTTTTAAACATGTATACAATTAGATTGTTAGCTCCCAAATCAAGCCTCCTGGCTTTTTGCACATAAAATCACACTCAAAGTAGGGGGATCTGTGTCATGTTATAGGATAGAGAGGGACTCTATCTTACCATACAGAGAGGGGCCCGCGTTCACCACAAGACCCGTCAGGGGAAAAGGGGGAACATACTACTCACCATACCGGAACCAGGCGGGCACCAACTCCTGACAGTACCCCTCTCCACCGGGGCGGGAGGGCTGTCGACCGATATGGACGCCGTGACTCATGGTCTTTGGCGTTTCAGCGAGACGTTTAACTCGCGGGGTCAGTCCCTTAATGAGACTTTGTCGCGGCGGACCCAGCGCGGAGCTATGGCCTGCACGCGCTCGTAGGCTGAACTGGGGTGACCACCGGATCTCAACATCCAGCCCATCGCCCAGTTCAGCTTTCTTGCTTGAAGATCTCACAGGAACACTGGAGAAAAAAAGCTGTCTAAAAAATCTTTTAAGAAAAAAATCTTGCCAGGACCGAAGATCCCAGCAAGGTATCTAGGTCCTTACTCCTAACTAGACAGAAAATAACTGATTTGCTGAGGCAGAGAGAGAGAGGATATGCCCTCTGGGACTGCCCCTGGGGTGTGGCCAGAGCTTTTTAATTTCCTGTCTAGTCCTGCTCCTGTGGAGGCAACATAACCCGAAGGTGCTGTATCACCGAGGACTACGTCTGTCAATGAGCGCTAGAGAAATATCATTTGTCAAAACGTACTTCACTATCGAGACCCTCTTTCTTCTCCCGGGTGTATTGTTATAGGAGCCCATCCCCAGGTTAACATTGGAAGGGGAATCCCCTGTTTGGAGTACTTAGGAGCCGTTGCCTTGTCCGACTTCTGGTGTAGGTTTTATCTATCTGCTTTACTGACCCCCTGTAACTGAAGGGGTCCACGGTTTCTGGTTGTAACGCTCTGGGTTCTTAGTTCAATGGGGCTGGATCTACAGCTGCAGAATTCCACTCAGTAGTCTTGTAGAGATATGTTAAATCACCTGATCCAACACTCTTGACTCATCACAGTGGTTCAGCCTGATTCAGTATGCACATACACAAACACTCAGTTAATGATGTTGCAGGAGTGATAGGTAATTATGCAAGTAGCAGTGAAATGATACACTGAAGGTATAGGCTTTGAAGAGTGACAGTAGATGATGATAAGCATTCAGATAGTGATGTTGCAGGAGTGATAGTAGATGATGATAGGTAGAAGTAATAGTTACAATGGATAACACAGGTATGTTAGTCTCTTTGTAGGTGTGTGGAGGTAGTTTGGTAACTGATGCGAGAATCGGATATAGCTGGTAACCGATGTGAGAATCGGATAGGGCTGGTAACCGATGTGAGAATCGGATAGGGCTGGTAACCGATGTGAGAATCGGATAGGCTGGTAACCGATGTGAGAATAAGATAGGCTGGTAACCGATGTGAGAATCGGATAGGCTGGTAACCGATGTGAGAATCGGATAGGCTGGTAACCGATGTGAGAATCGGATAGGCTGGTAACCGATGTGAGAATCGGATAGGCTGGTAACCGATGTGAGAATCGGATAGGCTGGTAACCGATGTGGTGTTCAGAGGTATGCACAAACAGAGTTGCAGGGTAACAGATAGCAGTATACACAACAGCTAGCAATCTAGTTCAGGAATGCAGGGTTTAGTAAGCAGTAGGCACAAGAGCTAGCAATCTAGTTTAGTAATGCAGGTGATAGATACTAGAGAGCATGTATCCTAGAGCTAGCAACAGTTCTGTAATGCAGGTATTAGTTAGCAAGTGTTGTTGATAAGAGGGGGTCCCCTGTGGGGTACTTATCAATAGCCAGTAGTGTGGGAGTGCAGGACAAGGTAGCGAGGCTCCGGTCCATCCAGGTATAGGGTATGTAGCTGGAAGATTCGGCAGCGTCAGGTTAGGCAGGTATCAGGAGCGGTTGCACGAACAATGTGTGAGTGCAGACCGTCAGTTGAAATAGCCACTCAGTGCGGCGCCTGATGATGATGTCAGCCCTGTTAAAGGAATACACACCTATATGCGTTCCACCTACCTGAGTGGTGGAACGCAACCTGGAAGTGAGGTGATAGAAAGGCACTGAGAGTACCAGGATCTTACAGTACCCCCCCCCCCCCGTAAGGCCGGCTCCAGAAGGCCTCTAAAGCTGGTTTTTAGGGTGTCTGCTATAGGACCCCCGAGTAAATCCGGACGCATGAACATCAGTAGTAGTCATAGCTTTCAATGCTTCTTCGAACAATTTCAGATCCTCCTTACGTACCACTGTGCCATTAGAAGCGTGTGTGCAGTCAGGTGTAAGAACTTCATTATTTTGATTGGAAGCAATAAGGGTGCTTACCAAAAAAGGAATTTCTTTAGAAAGAGGTACAGGAGGGTTTTTAGAACGAGGTACAGAGTTCACTGGAGCTGAAGGAGGGGCTTCCCCAAGGTCATTGGGTTCAACAATTGCCAAAGTCTGGGTGCCCTTTTCAGACACAGAACGAGGACAGGGCTGACAACAACCTTGGCAGGTTCCAGGCTGTTTTACTGGGAAAACAGGATGGATCTGCATGGTCCCCACTGGGAGAGCCTTAGGCCAGGATGGACGAGTTGGGCAAAATGTAATAAAATGTCCCCCCTCTCCACAATAGAAACAAAGGCCGCAGTTTTCTCCTATGGTCTTTTTTTTTTTTAAAGACAGCCTGGTATGCACAGCACCAATCTCCATAGGCTCTTCTTCCTCCTCTAAAGGATCAGGACTTATTGGAGGTGTGTCAGGGTGACAAGGCTGACTGTTAAAGGCAGGCTTGTACCGTGACCAGGCAGAGCCATTATATTCATATGGTTTTCTTTTTTCTCTAGGTACCCGGGGTCTGCGGGAACCTGGAGCAGGCTTGGCAGTAACTTTCTGGGAGGAAAAACATTGAGAGTCCATAGCAGCTAAAAATGACTCCCAATTGTCCAAGATAGGACTTTTCTCCTGCAGGTTTTTGTATGCCCATGTTTTCATCTTTCCGGAAAGCAAATTAATAGCAGAATGAACCTTGATGAAATCATTGTAGTAGGTCCTGGGCTTAAGAACAAACAGGAGCTCACAATCCATCCGGAAAGTTGAAAATGCGGAACGGGAACCATCAAATCTATCAGGTAACAGGACATAGGGTTCTGGGGGTTGGGCAGCAGTAAGCTGTGATACACAAGCTAATTGCTGTGTTAGGGTGTGGTTCTCTTTTTTTACTTTAGAGACTGTGTGTACAAGTGCCTCCACTTTTTGGGTTAAATGCTTGACTTGAGTGGCCATATCTGCTGGATCCATTTTTTTCAGGTTCGTGCAATCTGTAACGCTCTGGGTTCTTAGTTCAATAGGGCTGGATCTACAGCTGCAGAATTCCACTCAGTAGTCTTGTAGAGATATGTTAAATCACCTGATCCAACACTCTTGACTCATCACAGTGGTTCAGCCTGATTCAGTATGCACATACACAAACACTCAGTTAATGATGTTGCAGGAGTGATAGGTAATTATGCAAGTAGCAGTGAAATGATACACTGAAGGTATAGGCTTTGAAGAGTGACAGTAGATGATAAGCACTCAGATAGTGATGTTGCAGGAGTGATAGTAGTTGATGATAGGTAGAAGTAATAGTTTCAATGGATAACACAGGTATGTTAGTCTCTTTGTAGGTGTGTGGAGGTAGGTTGGTAACTGATGCGAGAATCGGATATAGCTGGTAACCGATGTGAGAATCGGATAGGGCTGGTAACTGATGTGAGAATCAGCTAGGCTGGTAACCGATGTGAGAATCGGATAGGGCTGGTAACCGATGTGAGAATCGGATAGGGCTGGTAACCAATGTGAGAATCGGATAGGGCTGGTAACCGATGTGAGAATCGGATAGGGCTGGTAACCGATGTGAGAATCGGATAGGCTGGTAACCGATGTGAGAATCGGATAGGCTGGTAACCGATGTGAGAATCGGATAGGCTGGTAACCGATGTGAGAATCGGATAGGGCTGGTAACCGATGTGAGAATCGGATAGGCTGGTAACCGATGTGAGAATCGGATAGGCTGGTAACCGATGTGAGAATCGGATAGGCTGGTAACCGATGTGAGAATCGGATAGGCTGGTAACCGATGTGAGAATCGGATAGGCTGGTAACCGATGTAGTGTTCAGAGGTATGCACAAACAGAGTTGCAGGGTAACATAGCAGTAGACACAAGAGCTAGCAATCTAGTATAATCAACAGGTGATAGATAATAGCAAGCAAGATATACAGGTGTTGCTAAGCTTAGTTCGGTAATGCAGGTTGTAACAAATAATAGGCACAAGAGCTAGCAATCTAGTTTAGAAATGCAGGTGATAGATACTAGAGAGCATGTATCCTAGAGCTAGCAACAGTTCTGTAATGCAGGTATTAGTTAGCAAGTGTTGTTGATAAGAGGGGGTCCCCTGTGGGGTACTTATCAATAGCCAGTAGTGAGGGAGTGAAGGACAAGGTAGCGAGGCTCCGGTCCATCCAGGTATAGGGTATGTAGCTCGAAGATTCGGCAGCGTCAGGTTAGGCAGGTATCAGGAGCGGTTGCACGAACAATGTGTGAGTGCAGACCGTCAGTTGAAATAGCCACTCAGTGCGGCGCCTGATGATGATGTCAGCCCTGTTAAAGGAATACATACCTATATGCGTTCCACCTACCTGAGTGGTGGAACCCAACCCGGAAGTGAGGTGATAGAAAGGCACTGAGAGTACCAGGATCTTACACTGGTAAGCATATATACACTCTGGGTGTTCTGGTGGAGGTGTATATTACTACTAACCATATTGTTACCAAGTGCCTTTCATCGTCCCTATCTGGATATCCGTTGTCACTTATCACTTTATGGACTATTTTGTTGTTTACCCATTTATGGACACTTTGGCATAATTTTGCACATTTTCAATTTGCACTTTATCACTGTATTCATGTGATTTTATGTGATTTTCCTGGCGTTTTAATTATTTATGTATTTATCTTGCACAACTTGCACCAAATTGCTCTCATTTTGCACTATTATTTATATTAGTGATTTAGTTGAGCGCAATCTTTTATTTAGCAATAAGTATTTATTTTTGTCTTTTCTCACGATCACGTGTTGATTGCTGCTTCTAATTTGGGTTTTCCTGCACTAATAACATTGAATCTAATCTCATTTAATTTAAATTTATACACATATTTTTAATTATTCCGTTTGGTTCATTACCATATTTTTTTTCACTTTTCACTGTCTAGCCTACTCCTGCAGAGAGGCGCATTACCCACTCGTGAAGGCTAACTGAACAGGCGACGTACTTTAAAATCAGTTTCTCTGAAGTTCATTGACTGGCGCAGTCTTCTGATCATCATATCAGTAGGTGTTATGCTGCCCCCTACAGGAGTAGGACACTAGGCAGAAAAAAGTTCTGGCTACGCCTATGGGCTGTCCCGGGGGGGGTATACCCTCTCTCTCCCTGTTATAGGATGTCAGTTTTGTATCAAAGCAGTGTAAGATAAAATAATACCAACCCAACTCAAAATAGAGGGGGATGCTGTGTCCGTCAATGAACTTCAGAGAGAAAGATTTTACAGTAAGACAAAAATCCAATTCTCTTTTGTTCATTAACGGACGCAGTCTTCTGATCTTCATATCAGTTGGGACGTCTCAAAGCAGTGCCATAAAATGAGGGGAAGGAACAGCAGAAAAATAAGTCCCTAAGACTAAACCATAGCCAATCAGGCAACATAGGACTCATCAGACAAAGATGAGACCTGCCTAAAAAAAACGTAAACACCCTCAAGGGAGACTAAGAAACCCCCTTAAAAAGCAGTCTGCAAAACTTTTCGGCCAAAAGAGGCATCTGCAGATGGCAGCACATCCACCTTATAAAATTTTGTGAAGGTATGAACAGACGACCAGGTAGCCGCATTGCAAACCTGAAGCACAGATGCCTAATGGCAAAAAGCCCAGGAAGCACTAAGCGCTCGAATAGAATGCGTCTTACCAGGGAAAGAAGGAACCTGACCCTTAATTGAATAGCCTGCACCACTGTCTGTCTGATCTATCTGGAAATAGTTTCAGCAGATGCAGGCAGCCCTTTCTTTGGTCCATCCGTGAGTACAAAGAGCGAATCCGAATACCGAAAAGACTCAGTATATAGTTACATAGTTACATAGTTTGTGAGGTTGAAAAAAGACATCAGTCCATCCAATTCAACCTATGATGTGTGTGTGTGTGTTTGCTGTTAACCATACATTATATACCACTGTATATTGTGGTCTTTAAGGTGCCCATCTAATAGTTTTTTTAAACTATCAATGCTCCCTGCTGATACGACTGCTTGTGGAAGAGAATTCCACATCCCCACTGCTCTGACAATAAAGAACCCCTTACGTATTTTTAGCTTAAACCGTTTTTCCTCAAGTTTTAGTGAGTGGCCACGTGTCTTATTGTATTCCCTTTCTCTGAAAAGTTTGTTCTTTATGCTAGGGTCGCCAGTACAGTATTTGTACATTGTTATCATATCCCCCCTAAATCGTCTCTTCTCCAGAGAGAATAAGTTCAGTGCTTGTAGTCTTTCCTCATAGCTGATGCCCTCCATTCCCCTAATTATTTTTGTTGCCCTTCTCTGGACTCTCTCCAGTTTCAGCACATCCTTCTTGAGGACCGGTGCCCAGAACTAGACAGCATACTCCAGATGTGGCCGGACCAGAGTCTTGTAGAGAGGGAGAATAATCTCTTTATTTCTGGAGTGAATCCCCTTTTTTATACATGCCAGTATTCTGTTCGCTTTGCTTGCAGCGGCTTGGCATTGCATGCCACTGCCAAGCCTGTTGTCTACCAGTACCCCCAGGTCCTTTTCCATCCTAGACTCACCCAGAGGTTTCCCCCCCAGAGAGTAGCTTGCTTTCGCATTACTGATGCCCAGCTGCATTATTTTACATTTTTCAACATCAAACCTCATCTGCCATGTAGTTGCCCACCCCATTATTTTGTTCAGATCCTCTTGTAAGGTTTCCACATCCTGCATAGAAGATATTGGCATGCTTAGTTTAGTATCGTCCGCAAATACTGAGATTGTGCTGGATATCCCCTCCTCTAGATCATTTATGAATAAGTTAAACAGGATTGGCCCAGTAGTCGCCAAGTACACCCCGATTGCTGGAACCACATCAAAAGTATGCAGGGCAAATTCCTTAGGATGTTTTGGCTTAGGACACAAAGAGAGTAACAAGATGTCCTCATTTAAGAGAAAACTGGAAACCACGTTTGGAAGGAAGGACGGATCTGGACAAAGTACCACTTTATCCCTGTGTACCACCAAATAGCGAGGACAGGACAACGCCGCCAGTTCGGACACCCTGCGCACAGAAGTGATAGCCACCTAGAAGGCAACCTTCTGGGATAAAGTAAGCAGGGGAATCTCTCGAATACTTTCAAAAGGAGGTTTCTAGAGAACCGACAGCACCAAATTAAGGTCCCAAGGTGGCAACGGAGGGTGCATCGGAGGTACAAAGTGTCGCACCCCCTGAATGAAGTTACACACCAGGGAATGGGTGGCTAATGGCCTTTGGAAGAAGATTGCCAAGGCCGAGACCTGACCCTTGATGGTACTTAAGGCCAACTTTTGATCAACTCCCTGTTGAAGAAAAGCCAAGATCCGAGCCACCGAGTAAGAGCGAGAAGGAGCCCCAAGAGACTCACACCACGCAATATATGACTTCTACGTATGATGATAGATTTTCCTAGAAGTCGCTTTCCTCACTTTAAGCAGAGTAAGAATTACTGAAGCAGACAAACCCCTGTGCTTTAGCACCTGGCTTTCAACAGTCAAGCCGTCAAAGCTCTGAAGAAACCGGCGTGATTGGCCAGTGAAACGCTTCAGCATCCACATCACGATCACGTGACAAACGGGGAGAGACTGCGGTGAATACACTTACAGGATCGGATGTCGTAGGCAACCACGTCACGATTGTTTAATAGCTTGCTGTGTGCCCCTCACAGCCAATGACGGCTTGTAGGAGAGGCCGAAAGGACACATGATCCGGACTGGACGCCGCATAGCAGGCACTTAGTAGGCACTCGGGAATGCTATCCAGTGGCTTTAAACACAGGAACTTAACTACAGACAGAGCAGGTACGGTGTGAATGAAATGTGCCCTGGAGGGGAACCCTGAACTTATAAGCGGTGACTGACATCAGTACCTTCCATCTACCTGCGTTACCGGACTGTTATGGTAGTCATGCAAAGTCCTCTGGAATATGGTTTACAGTTATCACTTTGTTTATCTTACTATCAAGAAATCTAGAGGAAGTGGACATCTATGTATGTATGCCCTTCTACCTGGGATACCTGAGATTTGACGGTTCTTACCCAACCCCATTCTGAAGCCATTTCATCTCTGTGAACAGAATAGGTTATACTTAGGACTACTTGAACCTTCATTGAAATCATGATGAATGTGCTGTATCATGGATTAGTGGAAGGGTAAAGCATGCACAGCTGTCTAAATGCCCCATGTCTTTGGTTTCAATTAACGACGTTGTCCTGTTTAATGGTTGGTGATAGTATGTTAATGGAATTGCAGGTTTATCTTCAATAAAATTTACCTTAATACTCGTGTGTCCCTTTTGACTTCATAGAGTTCATTCTCCTTCCTCCCTTTTTTGTATATAGCCAAGCCGTCAAAGCCAGCGACCATAAAGCATGATGGAAGATTAGCCCCTGAGACAGTAAATCCTCCCTGAGAGGAAGTCTCCAAGGAGCGTCTGAGACTAGCCTGACCAGGTCGGCATACCAAACTCGGTGAGGCCAGTCAGGAGCCACAAGAATGACTGGAATCCCTTACGCCTCGATCCTACAAAGAAGTCTTGGCAGCAACTTGAGAGGAGGAAAGGCATACACCAGCAGATACTGACCCACGGGGCCTACAGTGCGTCTGTCAAAGGGTCCCAGGAGCAGGCCACAAACCTCTGCACTTTTCTGTTGATTCAAGACCCCAACAGATCTACACCTGGAGTGACCCAACGAAGGCACAATTGCTGAAATACCTCTGGATGGACAGACCATTCCCCTGCATCCAAGGCCTGTCAACTGAGGTAATCTGCCTGACAATTTTCAATTCCTGGAATGTGAACAGTGGAGAGAGCTGAAACAAAAGCGTTCCGTCCATCGAAGGATGTCTGCCACTTGAAAAGCCGCAAGTACACTTTTGGTGCCCCCTTGGTGATTGACATAAGCCACGGCCGTGGCATTGTCCGATTAAATGCGCACTGGACAACCCTGTAGGTGCTTAGTCCAGTGGATTAGGCAAGGCCTGATCGCTCTAGAACACTGATCCTGGATCCTTCCAGGGACCAGACTTCTTGAGCAGACAACCTACCGAGAACACCTCCCCATCCGGACAGACTGGCATCTGTGGCGACAACTGTCCAATATACAGGGAGGAAGGATATCCCTTGCTTGAGCATCGGGGACCAAAGCCACCATATCAGGGACTCCCTGGTCACCTGGCTCAGCTGGACCTGATTGTCTAGGGAATTTGTATTCTTGCTTCATTTGAGAACGATTTCCTTCTGGAGGATCCTCGTGTGGAATTGGGCGAAGTGGAACGCCTCGAAGGATGACACCATCAGTCCCAGAACTTTCAAACAGGTCCGAAGGGACGACCACTTGCTGGACAGCAACAGCTGGATTGCAGTTGGGAGATTTCAGAGTTTTTCCAGAGGAAGAAAACACCCTGGCTGAGGACGAGTCCAAAATCAGGCCCAGATAGTCCAGTCTCATGGAAGGGACCAAGGATGACTTCTGAAAATTCAGAATCCACCCAAACTCCTCCAGATTTCTCATGGTGATTGCCAAATTTGTTTCCAGTACTGTGGGAGACTCCGCACGTAGAAACAGATTGTCCAGGTAACCCAGGACCGATATTCCCTGCTATCGCAACAGCGCCAGGACCAGAGCCAACACCTTTGTGAAGCAGAGGCGAGACCAAAGGGTAAAGCCACAAACTTAGAATGATCCACTCCCACGGCAAAACAGAGAAACCGTTGGTGTCCTGCACATATCGGGATGTGAAGGCAGGCATCTTTGATGTCTATGGTGGCCAGGAAATCCCCTTGCTGAAGGGAAGCAACCACCGTGCGAACTGATTCCATCTTGAATTTTTGAACTCGCACAAAGCAATTCAGTGCCTTCAGGTCCAGGATCGGACTCACCTTGCCTTCCTTCCTGAGGACCGTAAACAGGTTCGAATAAAAGCCCTGAAAATGTTGCACACATGGAACCGGAACTATTACTCCCTGTTGTACCAGGTCCTGTACTGCCCAAAGAGAGCCCTATACGCGATCATGGGACAGTCGCACATTGGAAGGGAAAAACCTTACCGGTGGGATCAAAACTCAATCTTATAACCGGAACGTATGACCTCTTGAACCCAATTGCCTGGTATCCGGGATAGCCAAAAGGTCCGGGAACCGGCAAAGATGTCCCCCCACCCCAGATACTTGTGAGGGCGGACCTTCAGGCCAGAGTGGCCTTGTCCTCAGGTCTGGAGAAACTAGATTTTTGTTTGCCAGACCAGGGTCGCTTAAAACCATCCGAGGGAGTCTTGAAGGGCTTTCCCTTATCGACTGACCCTGAGGGACAAAAACATTTCTTGTGCGCTGAAAAGGAGGGACCCCGTCTCCGACGAGGGTCCTGACTCTTGTTAGTCTGTGGGATAAAAAGGTACTCTTACCCCCTGTAAGACCTTTGATAATGTCATCGTGGGTAGCCCCAAAAAGGCGATCTCCATGAAAAGGTAGATCAGTAAAGGCCTTCTTTGAAGTCTGATCTGCAGACCAGCATTTTAGCCAAAGTATACGCTGGAGGACCACTGCCAAAACAGACAGTTAGCCTAATATGGGAACAGTATCCAGCGCGGCATCGCAAAAAAATTGCAGCCCCTGCACCAGCTGGTCCAACAGCTCCTCAAAGGCAGGAGGAAGATGTTTCTCCTTCAGGTCACGGTGTAGTAACTTAACCCATTCAGTCAATGTTAGTGAGACCAGGGCAACCGTAAACACCGGTCTGAGTGCAGACCCCGCCAGGAGTACATATTGCAGGCCACAGGCTCCGCCTTTCTATCCGCCGGACCCTTAGAGGATGGGGAATCCTCCACCGGGATCATGGTAGCTTTATTCAGTCTTGAGACTGGAGGGTGCACCATAGGTGGCAAAGTCCACTTCTTTATAAGAGATTTCTCAAAGGACTAGCATCTAGCAATCCGCATAGGCACCCCAAGGGAACGCTTTGGGTGGTCCCATTCATTTTTGAGCATGTTATCAAAATATGTGGGAAAAAGAAAAACCTTTGTCGCTCCGGATAGCTTGTGAGTGCCACATGTAACCTGCGATTCCGTCGCAGTCATAGCTGCATCTCCATCTTTAGGGTCTCACACACATATATAACCAGTGCGTTCACCAGCCCCTTTTCTTGCGCGGTTGCGGAGGTAGAAAGGTCATCCTCACTGTCAGAGGAGACAGGGCGCGAGGTAGTAGACCCGGCAGGGAGACCCGTCTTGCGGTGGCTGAGTCAGACTCAATCTGAGACATTCGATGAGGCAGGAGTAGGCAGAACACATTTTTTTTTTTTAGCACCTCACCCTTTAAAGGTCACCTCCACCCAGAACACAAACTATTCCAGGACCGCCAAAAGTGCATCTATTGACAGCTGGAATCCGGAGGGGTCTGCGGCCTCCGTAAGGGGGTCAGGTGGGGTTACATGTTCTGCAAGGTCCATGTTGCACCAGGGGAACCCATCAGCAAAGAGTTCAAAAAATGTCCCACCTCGCTATAGCGCCCCCTAAGAGGACAGGCAGAGCAAACTTAAAATCCCCAGCAGAGAGAGAGAGAGATCCCCCAGACTCACCACCTTACACCAAAGATGCACCAGGAGGCCAAGAACATCTGCACAGCAGGTGTCAGCAGCGATCTTGACCCAAAAAAAAGGAACTGAAGATCAGCACCAGGGTATAGGGAGGGGCTCCACCTAGGAAAAAAGCCTCCAGGAACTCCCATTCAGTGATTCCTGTCAGAAAATCACTGTAAAAGGGCGCCGGGTGTACCAAGATGGCCGATAATTCATGCAAAGCACATGAGCTACAGGAAAATGGCTGCCCCGCACGGCCTGCGGAGCTACTGAGGACCCTAGTGGGGACCCCCCAGCCTCCTAGATGGTGGGCCCTGGAGTGACAGGTAGAAACCTCCTCCGAAGCCACCCCTCCCCGCAATCGGTAATCCGTCCACGGCACCGCACCCCCCCCCACCTGCGGCCTGAAGCTCTGACACAGCCCCCACAAGTAGTTACAAACGTCCCAATAGCCCCAGTAGTGAGAGGGGGGGGGCAGGTAGGTGGGGGGTACATGACAGGACAGAGGGGAACCCGGGGTTGTGAGGGTCTGACCGTCCTAGAGAGGTGCCTCCACCCCAAAAACCGCCAGGAGAGAGGCGGGAACATTTACTCACCATTCCAGGAACAAGCGGGCGCCATCTCCTGACAGAACCCCTCTCCACAGTGGGGGGGCTGTTGGCCAAACAAGAACACTGGGACTTGGGTCAAGACCCGGTCGTAAGCGACCAGGCGAGATGTTTAGTTTGCGGGGCCAGTCCCCGTCCAGTGGGACTATGTCATGGCCGACCCAGCCCAGAGCTAAGACCTGTGCGCCCTCGTTGGCCGGCTGGGGTGACCACTGGATCTATATATCCAGCCCGTCGCCCAGATCCAGCATAGTAGCTTGTAGATCTCACAGGAAAAAAAACCTGTGAAAAAGCGAACTAGAAAAAACTTTGCCAGGACCAGAAATCCCAGCAAGGAACTAGGTCCTTACTCCTGACTAGGCAGATTAAAACTGACATCCTATAGCAGGGAGAGAGAGGGAATACCCCCTGGGACTGCCCATGGGCATAGCCAGAACTTTTTTCTGCCTAGTGTCCTACTCCTGTAGGAGGCAGCATAACCCTACTGATATGAAGATCAGAAGACTGCGTCCGTCAATGAACGATAGAGAAATGGAGCTCAACCAGGAACAACAGAAGCTCACCTAGAAAAAACACACTCCCAAAGAGAACAAAAAAGATTCTCTTTAAACAGCAGCCTGCAAAACCTTGTGACCAAAAGAGGCATCCAAAGATGCCAACACATCAACTTTGTAGAGTTTTGTGAACGTATGCACAGACAACCAAGTTTCCGCCTTGCAAACTTGCATCACTGACGCCTGATGACAA
This sequence comes from Pelophylax lessonae, assembly GCF_965119305.1. Taxonomy (NCBI): domain Eukaryota; kingdom Metazoa; phylum Chordata; class Amphibia; order Anura; family Ranidae; genus Pelophylax; species Pelophylax lessonae. The sequence goes on from NC_138780.1 coordinate 60,912,816, forward strand.
AAAGCCCAAGAGGCACTCCGCGCGCTAGTAAAAAGCGCCTTCACAGGAAACGGAGGAACCTGACCCTTCAGCGAATCAGCCTGAACAACCGTCTGCCTGATCCATCTGGATACGGTCGCAGCAGATGCAGTCAATCCCTTACGAGGACCCTCGGTAAGGACAAATAGAGCATCTGATTTTCTGAAAGAATCAGTGGCCGCCAGGTAAACCATGATCACCCGAACCACATGCAAAGAATGCAAGGCAATTTCCTTGGGATGCTTAGGCTTGGGACAGAGTGAAGGCAGCACAATGTCTTCATTCAAATGAAAATCAGAAACTAGGGAGAAAAGACTGATTTGGTAGGAGTACCATTTTATTTCTGTAGACCACCAAATAAGGTGAGCAGCATGACAACACCGCCAATTCAGATACTCTGTGGGCAGAAGTGAGACCAACCAAAAAGGCAACTGAGACAATGAAAGAGGAATCTCCTGAATGTTCTCAAAAAGGAGGTTTTTAAATTACAGATAATACCAGATTCAGATCCTGCGGAGGTAGCGGGGACCGTCTCGGAGGAGCCATATGGCGCACTCCTTGAATAAAAGTACGAATCAAGGCATGCGTAGCTAACAGGCTGTGACGAGACCAATCTCGCCACTGGGCGTTGGAGAAGCCTGGTTGCTCGCCTCCTGCAATGGGACTATGGACCCTCTCATCAGCCCAGGCTAAACGTAAACCCCATGGCAATTTGACTGTTTGTGGCATCTGAGCGCTGTTTGGATATGTTGAGCGCTCAGATCCAGGCTATCTGGGGATGGGTTGAATGTAGGGGTTCTGTTCAGTAGACTGGGAGCTATGCATTTTTGTGTCTTTTTGTGTTTCTTTAAACATGTGGCTAATGGAGCCTTGCCTCTCCTGGAAGCTAAAACGTATTCCTGTAAACTGTAAGGAACAGGAAGCCAACTCCTAATATGGGCATTACAGGAAGTTCTGAGGAGACGGGCGGTCTATTGACATTCAAAGTGATGTGTATTGAGGGCTCGTTAGAGAACCATTGTTCTGTGTCTGACTGTTGTGTGCATTGATTGCCCCCTGGGGCTTCTGTCTCCTTGCATTGGTCAAAGCTATCTGACCAATCCCTGTTGACTCATTTTCAAGCCCTCATCTGCATATACTGGAGAGGACCTTGGTGAGAACTGCAAGTGCTTTGCAATTGACCAATGGGAAGGCGGTTGTTGGGGGAGGGATGTTCCAATTTCCGTATAAAAGTGTGCTCTGTTCTTCCAATAAAGGTTGTGCCTGTTTTACCCTCATCTCGGAGCTTTGTCTCGTTATTGGGGGAATCTGCTGCAGGGATTGCTATGGTCTTCCATACTCCCTTAGAGAATCACTAAGCTCTTGTAAGAGCTTGTGAAAGAGCTTGTTCGTGCTGCACTCTCTGGGGAAAGAGAGGTTCACCCACAGGAACCTGGGGCCTTGTCGTTGGTCCAGGGTGGGTAGGAGATGCCAAGACCCTAACCAAGCTGCGGCGGTTCGTGGAGTCTGAAGTGCTTACGGTGTCTGGTGGAGTGCTTGGAGCCCTCAGGAAGCACTAGGAGCACTGGAGAGATCCAAGCGGTTCGTGAAGAACTTAGTGCTCGGGACTCTGCTAGACAGGGCAGAGAGAGAGGGCCAGCTGGCACGTTGGGAGGAACTCCAGCGGCAGGTAGAGTTAAGGGAAGAGGAGAACCCAGTCTCCATTCCCCAGCGGCAGCCTGATTTATTGGGAATTGGGAGCCCAGTCTCCATTCTCCAGCGGCAGGCTGAGTTAAAGGGGGCAGAGACAGTCGGTCCTGTCACCCAGCAGCAGGACTCTGTGTTGGGAGGAGAGACAGTCGGTCTCCCTCCACAAAGACTGGAAGTATGTATGGGAGAGGAGATTGTTACCCCCTCTCCCCAGCGGCAGCTTAATGTACCAGGGGGAGACTGTAAGCCCCCCACCAGTGCAGATGGGACCGAGGTCTCTCCACCGGTCCTGCAGGGAATTGGGAGCCCAGTCTCCATTCCCCAGCGGCAGTGTAAAGTGCAGGGAGAGGAGAGCAGTGTCCTCCCTCCCCAGCGGCAGTGTGATGTGCCGGGAATTGGGAGCCCAGTCTCCATTCCCCAGCGGCAGAGTATCCTACAGGGAATAGAGAGCCCAGTCTCCTTTCCCCGGCAGCAGGACTCTGTGTTGGGAGGAGAGACAGTCGGTCTCCCTCCGCAAAGACTGGAAGTATGTATGGGAGAGGAGATTGTTACCACCTCTCCCCAGCGGCGGATCAATGATGGGCAGAGTGTTCTATCGGGAGAGGAGCTTGTTACCCCCTCTCCCCAGCAGCAGCTTAATGTACCAGGGGGAGACAGTAAGCCCCCCAACAGTGCAGATGGGACCGTGGTCTCTGCACTCACAGCACAGGGGGTAGGGACAGTCGGTCCTGACCCCCAGCAACAGGGCTGTTTAGCCAAAGGGAAGACAGTCGGTCTTCCCCCACAGCAGCATGGTGGTGTATCTAAAGGGGAGACAGGCAGTCTCCCCCTCCAGCAACCAGGCTCCAACCAGACTACTCCGGTTGTAGTGCTGGCACCAGGACAGAGTACCGCTGGTCTCTGCCCACTCAGCAACCCACCAAGGCAGCCTACCAGTCCCCTACACAGCCGTGGTGAGGCACCTGGACATGGACAAGTTTCTCCTCTAACCAGGTGTAGTAACCATTTATTGTGGGTGGGCCATACTGTTTTTTCTGTTTTGTGGGTGGGCTGCTGGACTAACAAGGGCACTGACCGGCAGGAGGTCAGGTACCCTGTTAGTCTTTTTGGAAAGGGGGAGAGATGTGACGAGACCAATCTCGCCACTGGGCGTTGGAGAAGCCTGGTTGCTCGCCTCCTGCAATGGGACTATGGACCCTCTCATCAGCCCAGGCTAAACGTAAACCCCATGGCAATTTGACTGTTTGTGGCATCTGAGCGCTGTTTGGATATGTTGAGCGCTCAGATCCAGGCTATCTGGGGATGGGTTGAATGTAGGGGTTCTGTTCAGTAGACTGGGAGCTATGCATTTTTGTGTCTTTTTGTGTTTCTTTAAACATGTGGCTAATGGAGCCTTACCTCTCCTGGAAGCTAAAACGTATTCCTGTAAACTGTAAGGAACAGGAAGCCAACTCCTAATATGGGCATTACAGGAAGTTCTGAGGAGACGGGCGGTCTATTGACACTCAAAATGATGTGTATTGAGGGCTCGTTAGAGAACCATTGTTCTGTGTCTGACTGTTGTGTGTATTGATTGCCCCCTGGGGCTTCTGTCTCTTTGCATTGGTCAAAGCTATCTGACCAATCCCTGTTGACTCATTTTCAAGCCCTCATCTGCATATACTGGAGAGGACCTTGGTGAGAACTGCAAGTGCTTTGCAATTGACCAATGGGAAGGCGGTTGTTGGGGGAGGGATGTTCCAATTTCTGTATAAAAGTGTGCTCTGTTCTTCCAATAAAGGTTGTGCCTGTTTTACCCTCATCTCGGAGCTTTGTCTCGTTATTGGGGGAATCTGCTGCAGGGATTGCTTTGGTCTTCCATACTCCCTTAGAGAATCACTAAGCTCTTGTAAGAGCTTGTGAAAGAGCTTGTTTGTGCTGCACTCTCTGGGGAAAGAGAGGTTCACCCACAGGAACCTGGGGCCTTGTCGTTGGTCCAGGGTGGGTAGGAGATGCCAAGACCCTAACCAAGCTGCGGCGGTTCGTGGAGTCTGAAGTGCTTACGGTGTCTGGTGGAGTGCTTGGAGCCCTCGGGAAGCACTAGGAGCGTCTGTCAACGGAGGTACCTGCTCAGGGGTGCCCTGTTCCGTAACACAGGCGTTGAAAATATATAGCCAAAGCAGATGACACTTGGCTTTTGATAGTGCCCAAAGCCAAACGAGGGTGCACCTTCAGCAATTCACACAAATGAAATGTACCATTTCCACGTACGAGGATATATCTTCCTGAAAGTCATTTCACTAGCCTTCAATAGCAGAGGAATCACAGTCGGAAAGACCTCTATCCCTCAACACCTGGCTTTCAACATCCATGCCGTTAAAACCAGTGACTGTAAAGCACAATGGAAGATCAGACCTTGGGACAGCAGATCTTCCCTGAGAGGAAGACTCCAAGGAGCATGGGTGACCAATCTTACTAGGTCTGCGTACCAAAACTGGCAAGGCCAGTTTAGAGCCACCAGAATCCCTTCCACCTCTATCTTGCATAGAAGCCTCGACAGGAGTTTCAGGGGAGGAAAGGCATAAATCAGCGGATACTGACCCCAAGGAGCAAGCCAGCACGTCTGTGGCGTCGGCCAGAGGATCTCGAGACCTCTGTACCTTCTTGTTGGAACGAGAAGCAAACAGATCGACCTTCGGTGTCCCTCACTGAACACACAGGAGATGAAACACCTCCGGGTGTAGGAGCCACTCCTCTTGATCCAACACCTGACGACGACTCTTGATCCAACTGGCAATCCGCTTGCCAGTTTTCCACACCTGGAATGTGCACAGCAGAGAGGGTTGGAACAATCTTTCCCACCCAGGCCAGAATCTCGGCTACCTCCCTGGCCGCCAAGACACTCTTAGTGCCCCCCGATGATTGGTGAAAGCCACAGCCGTGGCATTGTCCTATTGAATCCGAACAGGACAATCTTGCAGACAATTCCTCCAGCGGCTCAGACAAAGCTTTATTGCTCTGACCTCCAAAACATTTATCAGTAGTTTGGACTCTTCTACCTATCCAGGTTCCCTGGGCACAGAGCTTCCCCAGTACCCCGCCCCAGCCCGACAGGCTGGCGTCCGTGGTTATCACCGTCCAAAACAACGGGAGGAAGGATTAGCCCTGGCATAGTGCTGGAGAATGAAGCCACCATAATAGAGCACATTTTGTGTTGCGGCTCAACCTAATTAAAGTGTCCAGGGACTTTGGATCCTTGTTCCATTTAACAAGAATCTCCCTTTGCAAAGGTATGGTATGGAACTGATCAAACGGAACCACCTCTGTTACGGCACCCCAAAGTATGAAAGGGGTTACAGTCGTCTAGGATAATCCACTCCCAAACACCCGGACAGCTATCGACCACCCCAATCCGCCATACATGAAGCACATCAATAATTCCCCCCCAAGTACGAGACAAGGCTCTGTAGTGAGGTTTGATCGAGAGTAACTCTCTTCTCTTTTATTGCAAGAAACACACACTTATATATACTTTGAGAATACCACATGAACAATGACTGTGTAATTACAGCCAGGTGAGCTCATTAACATGCTTATCAATAGTCTCAGACTCTATTAACATACTGTCCTATTTTAGACAAAAGCACTGAGTTAATCAGTAGACATTCTTTAGGAGGGGGCTGCTGGAAGCAATCCCCCCCCTCAATCTGCAGCTAATACCCATTGAATTTGCAGACATAGTGACAACCTCTTTAAAGGAATTTGGAGCGTAGCAGCTAAAACATAGGGGAACAAAGTCTTTTAAAGCCTGGTCCATAGTCCAAAGGCAGCAGGCGGGCAACCAGGCTCCTCCAATGCAATGGGGCAAGATTGGTCTCGTCACAACCTCGAAGGTTGATACCATCAGACCCAAGGCCCGCATACAAGTTAGCAGAGAGGACAGATTATTAGCAAACAACAACCGGATCGCCCCTTGCAACTTCAGCAGGTTGTACGGGGGCAGAAAGACCCTCGCCAAAACTGAATCCAGAGTCAAGCCCAGATAATCCAGTTTCAAGGAAGGTATCAGGGCAGACTTCTTGAAATTGATGTTCCACCCGAACTCCTGCAGGATTGCTGACAGTGATCGTCAAGTCACACATCAGGGCTGAATGAGACACTTCTCTCAATAGAAGATCGTCCACATACCCCAGTACCGCAATCCCCCGTTGGCGCAACAAAGCCAATGCCGGGGCCAATACTTTGGTAAACACCCTGGGAGCAGAGGCGAGATCAAAGGGTAATGCCACAAATTGATAATGGTCTTCTGCTATGGCAAAGCGAAGAAACTGCTGGTGACCAGCGTAAATACGGATGTGTAGATATGCGTCCTTGATATCTATGGAGGAGAAAAAGTCTCCCTGGTGTAGTGATGCCACTACCGTTAGAATGGATTCCATGCAAAACCTCTGTACCCGCACAAAGCGATTCAGAGCCTTGAGGTCCAGAATTGGATGCACTTTGCCTTCTTTTCTGGGCACAGGTTTGAATAAAACCCCTGAAAGCGTTCCAGAGAGGGAACTGGCGCAATCACCCCTTGCGACAGCAGATGCTGTACCGCCTCTCATAGATTACTTAATGGGTCTGGAGATAGGCGCAGATTGGACGGAAAGAATCTGTCTGACGGACGAGACCGCAAATCAATCTTGTACCCCGACATCCCCCCCACCCCAGAAACGGGTAAGGGCGCCCCTTCATGCAGACAAGGATTTGTCTACGGATCCGGATTGGCCCGTCTTCGGTTTACCTGACCATGTCTTCTTGGAACCCCAAGAAGACCTGAATGGCTTTCCTGTTTCCTGAGTCCCAGGCTAACCTAGTCTGTCAGCAGTGTGAGTGAACAACACCTACAAGGGACCCCAAAAACATTACCAAACCAATCAGGAGGCTTTCAGGAACGTTCTGTGCAGCAGAAAGAAACAATCTGATACAAGAAATAGAAAAGCACCTGGGTCATGCCTAGAGTCTTTATTGTATCCCTTTGCTGTCCAGCGATCGTGGACTACAAGAAAATGGTCACCTCATGCATTCCTATGGGGAACTATCAAAAAATGGCTTCCATGCATTGCAATGAAGAAAACGTAACATTAATGCAGAGCAAAAAGTCTACAGCAAAATGGTGGCCCTGACGGCGTGCCATGAGGTCTCCAGGAGGGTCAGCAGACAAAAGACACCGGAGGGTCCCCAGAAGGAGACCCCACCAGAAAGACCCCACTGGGGAACCAGCGCAATATATCTCCCCCACCCCCACCCCCCCGAGGTAGAAACCTGCTATGGGAGGAGGGGGGAAACAGCTGAGGGAGGGGCCTGGTATACCCAAGAGGCCAGGGGAACCGAGGGATACCCGAGGGTCCGAATATTCCATGGAGGAGGCCCACGTACACCCCGAGACCGCCAGAGAAGTGGGGAGACACTTACTCACCATACCACGATATCAGGTGGGCGCCACTCCAAACAGACTACCACCAACCAGGTCGTTCGCGTCCCAGCAAAAACGGTCCACTTACAGGATCGTCCCTGTCCTACGGGGCTCTGGCGTGGCGAGGCCTAGTGCTGGACTATAACCCGCTCACACTCGCTGGCCAGGCTGGGAGACCTTAGGGATCTAATATATCCAGTCCGAAACCCAGCTAGCTGTTGCTTGTAGTTCTCCAGGAACTCTAACTAAAAGAAATTAAATTACAAAAAAAAGGTTCCCAAAAAACAGCTAAGACCAAAGTACCAGCAGGGAACAAGGTCCCACTCTTAAACTAGGCAGAAACAAATTGAGGGCTGTAGCAGAGTGTGTGGGGTTATGACTGAAGGGACTGCCTCATAGGCGTGGTTAAGTTTTTTCCTGCCTAGTGTCATACTCCTGTAGGGGGCAGCATAACCCAATGTTCAAGATGATATGAAGCTGCGTCTGTCAATAAACAAATAAAAAAGTGAGGTGTGAGGTTGGCGTTTCTCTGGTGTGTGTTCAATCAAGTATAAATCCAAAGAAAAATGTGATATCAATACAATAAATACTAATTAATAAAATAAACATTCATACAATGATAAATAATATTCATTCAATAATTGAAAGTGCTTGGTGCTGAATAAAAACTGCTACCAAGTGCTGAAAAGGTGTGATGCCCTTCCCTAGCTACTAGAGGGAGTGGCGTGCACAAATGGATAAGAGAGCAAATTAATAAGTGATTCTTAAAAGTGCCGATGTGCTAATTAAATTAAATCAATACCCACGGGCATTATAAAGGTGCTTATACAAATAAAAATGGAAACAATAAATACACTTGAAGTGACAATAATCAAAATAATTGGTGCTGATTTGTGATGTGTATTAACAGTCTGCAGTCCATACAATAATCCAGTGTGGATTGCACAGGAAATATAGAGGTGGCAGCACACTCCAACACATTGATACAACACATTCTGTCAATAAACGATAGAGAAATCCAGTTTTCTCATATCGTTTATTAACAGAAGCAGCTCCATGTTCTCTTTGACCATTGGGACTTCCCAAAGCAGTATTTGCATGAGGGGTGGGAAAACAATGCAGAAAAGAACGTCATCCCCAAAAGCTAAACTTAGCCAACCAGTGAACATGGAGCTCAACCAGGAACAACTGGAGCTCACCTAGAAAACATACACTCTCAAAGAGAAAATTTTCTCTTTTAAACTGCAGCCTGCAAAACCTTGCGGCCAAAAGAAGAATCTGCGGGTGGCAACACATCTACTTTGTAAAATTTAATGAACGTGTGCACAGACGACCAACTTGCCACCTTGCAAACTTGCATTACTGACGCCCGATGGCGAAAAGCCCAAGAGACACTCAGCCCTAGAAGAATGTGCCTTCACAGGGAAAAGTGGAACCTGACCCTTCAGTGAATGAGCCTGTAGCACAGTCTGCCTGATCCATCTGGATATGGTCCTGGCAGATGCAGCCAATCCTTTTCAAGGTCCATTCGTGAGGACAAAAAGTCTAGTTTCCTGAAAGATTCAATATCTGCCAGGTAAACCCCAAGTGCTCAAACCACATCCAAAGAAGGCAAGGCAATTTCTTTGGGATGCTTGGGCTTAGGACAGAGTGAAGGCAGCACAATGTCTTCATTTTCCTATCAGAAATTTCCCTTAGCCCAAAAAAAAAAAAAATCACCCACCTAACACACATCCTCTTTTATCTCAAATTCCCCATCCTAGCACAAATCCTCCCAATCCCTTCTTCACCTCCACAAATTCCCCCAATCTCTCCTCCTCGCACAAATCCCCCCGCCCCATCCCAGGAAAAATTTTCCCCAATCTCCCCTCCTAGCAACCCCCATTCCCCCAATACCACCACCCAGCACAAATCCCTCCAATCCCTCCTCCTAGCACAAATCCCTTGCACAAACCCATTCCAATCCCCCCTCCCAGCACAGCCCCCCCCTCAATCCCTCCATTAATTCAGAACCCACTCCCCCGAGCACAAATCCCCCCCAATCCCACCTCTTAGCACAAGTCCCCCAGCTCTGCTCCAAGCACAAACATTTCCCCCAATCCCCACCACCCCAATTCTCACCACTACAAAGCCAGGAGGAGGTGCGCTATGTTGTGCTCTCCCCTCATGTCAGAACAACACACATCTATGCAGCACAGGAGACAGAAATACTCTTACATTGCATTGGACTGTACACACACACAGTTTGATTACCAACCCCTACCCATGTTTCCGGTTTTCAGGACATAAGCAGCCCGTGGAGGAGGTAGGGGGCGGAAATCAAACTGTGTGTGTGTACAGTCCGATGCAACGTAAAAGCGATCTTGTTACCTGTGCTGCATGATCGAGTGTTGTTCTGACAGGAGGGGAGAGCCCAAAACAGCGCACCTCCTCCTGCTTCTTTCCATTCCACCACTCCTCCAGGCTGCCTTCCCCTTGTCCTTAAACTATACCCTGCAAAACCTTGCAGCCAAAAACAAGCATCCAAAGAAGTAAACTCTAACATTTTGTAAAGGTGCGTACAGACGATCAGGTAGCCTCTTCGCAACCTGAAACCAGAAGCACAGGAGGCAATGAGCTCCCAAGTAGAGAGTGCCTTTATGGGAAAGGGAGGGGGCCCAACTCTTAATAGTTTAAGCCTAACAAGAGTCTGCCGGATCCAATGGAAAATAGTAGCAGGAGGTGGCCGTCAGGCCATGCCTTAGCCGTCTGTGGGCAAAAAAAAAAAAAGAAAGCTGACCACCAGCAGGAGGTCGCAGTGGACAGGTACACCCAATTTACAATTGAGGAGTGCAACGCACCCGCCTCAGAATACGACAACTGTGTACACAAAGAAGGCAGGAAAATATCCTCAGGTGGGTAAAGGTCAGACTCCGACTTCAGTATAAAAATAAAACCCACATAATCCTTGTGAAGGACCTATAGGGATACTTGCAAAACAAGTGCAGTCCTCAATTTGTAACATCTTTCGCACCCAAAATATGCACTGCTGGCACCAGCATTTGGCCTGCACAGACAAAGAGGTGGAGGACTCTTGTCCTCATTGCTCAAGGGATAAGGGGGAAGCATCAGTAGGGCCTGCAGAAACAAAACTTAGCCTGCCATAGCCAAGGCCGACTCAGGCTTCCTGCATTGAGACATAAGCATACAGAAGGAAATCCTCAAAAGGAAGGGCTGACATGTACTGAATTTCTAATGTTATCCCCATTTTTTGTCATGTCCCTGTACCGAGGGCACTGTGTGGACATTAGAGCCTGTTTGCGTGGCAATGTAGGAGTGGTCTCGTCCTGCTAACAGAGGAATCAGGGATGTGGACCAGCAGCCCGAGACTACAAAGCTGTAAGGGGAACAATCCAGCGCCCACTGTCTCCCAAACTCCAAAAAGTGGGGCAGAATCAGCAAGGTGCCAGCAGGGAGGCCTCTGCAGCAGGACGGACCCTAGCCTTAACACACATCCCAAAATTGGACCCAACTTTTCTGCAAGGCAAAACAGCTGATAGGTAGCGCCATAGGGGGGATTTGCCTCTGCAAACGGAGCACTACCAGTCATATGGGTGAACATCAAGAATACGGTGCCTACCCCTCAGCCAGCAGTGCCTCCACAGGAGCTGTGAGAACCCCATCTCCTGAGCCAGCAAAAAGCAGCAGCAGAATCACTGAGCAGACAGCTGCAGCCTCGGTACAACCGTTGGGAAGGCCGCCCAGAGCCATCCTGATATATGCAGCGCAGTGTTAATTTTGGCAGCAAATTTCAATTTAGTTTTAGTCTTAGGACTAAAATGGCATTTTAGTTTTAGTCCCATTTTAGTCTTCTGCAAGTGTTTTAGTTTTAGTCATATTTAGTCGACTAAAACTCCAGTACATTTTAGTCGACTAAAACTCCAGTACATTTTAGTCAACTAAAACGTCCTACCTTTTAGTCGACTAAAACAAATTTTAGTCATCTATAATCAAATTGTAATTTGTAATGCATTATTTAAGCATTTCTCTACAATTTCCAAACTCATTATATACTACTGCTGGTCCTGGAGTGAAAAATCTAATATGTTATTATTTATGGTATTAAGCTTTGAGCATGCACCAGTGTTAATTTTGGCAGCAAATTCGATTTAGTTTTAGTTATAGTCTTTTGATTAAAATGCCATTTTAGTTTTAGTCGTATTTTAGTCTTAAGACTAAAATGCCATTTTAGTTTTAGTTGTATTTTAGTCATCTGAATTGTTTTGGTTTTAGTCGTATTTTAGTCTACTAAAATTGTGTTAATTTAGTCGACGAAAATGTTTTAGTCCGTTTTAGTCGACGAAATTAACACTGATGCAGCGCCATAGGACAGACTCTCCCTCCACTGTGAAAAACTGTACTGCCAGGTCCCGGCACTGCAAGCCTCCCTTCCTCCCCGCATCCATAAGACAACTCGCACAGCAAGCAAGGGAGCAGGGGCAAGTGCCCTGAAGCAAGATGGCAGCTGTGACTGGCATCCCTTCCAACTGCTTCTTTCGGGTCTGTCCCCACAGGTCCACCCAGCACTGGTCTTGCAATAGCAGGGGCAGGCAAAAAAGGGCAACCGCCCAAAATTAAAATGGTGGCGGGCACTACATGGCCGGAGGCCACGGCCTTGATTTGCGGATAGCCTGACCGCGTGGCATGGGAGGGCCCGAAACAGAAGCCTCAGGCAAGGAGGGGAGTCAGGAACATAACCACCCCCACCAACACACAAGGCAGCCCATACCAGGCCATGAGGCTTCATGCCTGCTTGGCCTGACCCCCACAGCCTCTGTACAGCAACCCTTAACACTTGACGTCTTGGCGCTAATGTCCGGACCAGACATAAGCGCATGCTCCGAAACGCGTTGTGAGTCCAGACTGCCCACACTGCCCTCTCCTACCTCAGTGACATCAGACGCCACCGCCGGCCACCGCACCAGCTTCTCCATCCTGTCCACCACGACCCGGAAGACGACAGAGCGGGCCTCTCGAGTCCTGCAGAGCTGCCGGACATTACCTGGATGCTGCGCACACTTACATCTGCCCCCGGAACAGGATACGCTGGACATGTGAATCCACTTACTTTAATGTAAGTTGCTACTGTATTATATTGTAATAAAACTTTTATCACACTCAAGAGGCGCTTTCCCCTCCTTTTATCTGTACAGCAACCCGGAAGGGGGGACGCACAGGCAGCATACAGTCCAGGTCCAAGAAGATCCCTCCAAGCCAGACCAGGGATCCGTCTGTCCACCAGAAGGTACAGATAAAGATAATCTGGGGAGACAGCCACAGGCACATACAGCCCGGAGTGCCAGCACCCACACCCTGAGACGCCACTTGGAATCTGGAGAGACTGGGGGCCCCCAACCCCACACCAAGTTTCAGAAGATAGTGCGGCCACAAAAGGGACAAGCCTGGAGGGAAGGAGGATAACCCCCACAGGGTCCAACCACCCCAAGAAGCACCCCACGCCGTGTCCGGGGAAGGAAGGGAGGGGGCATACTACTTACTGATCCAACTGGAGAATGCAGGTAAGGCTCCTATAACAGATTATCCTCTCCACCAAAGTTGAAGGGCTGTCAGCCAGGGTAACAAACTATACACGCCCAGTCATATGTGTCCCTGTGAGAGATTAACCTCTCTGGCTCTCCCAGTACAGGATGGGGCATCGTTGTGTCTGACTGAGGGCAGAGCTAGCGGTCTGCTTGTGCTCGCTGGCCAGACTGGGGTGACCACTGGATCTAGATTATCCAGCCCAATGCCCAACCCAACTGTTGATTGAAGATCTCCGCAGGAAACTGTCCCATGAAAAAACTATGGAACCATAGGTCCCAGCAGTGAACTAGTTCCTTATTCCTGAACACTAGGCAGACAAAACTGGATTGCCTATAGCAGAGAGGGATTTTATACCAGATAGGGCTGCCCATATTTACTTTTATACCTAGTGTCTTACTCCTGTAGGTGGCGCTATAATCTGATGGCCAAGTCTCAGAAGAGCTGTGTCAATCAATGAACGCAAGAGAAAATAGGACACATTTCTTAAGCTGATTGTACATTTTGTGATTTTTTTTTTTCTGCAGAAGCTGCATATTACTACTTGCTGACATTAGTTGGAAAGTGTGCCCCCATTTGTTTATTACACAGGTAATGTGTTTAACAGTTAAAATCCTAAAAATACTTTTCAAAGAAGCAGAGTTCCATAAAAACATTATTATAGGAACAGATACCAAAACTAAAAACTGTTGTGTTAAAAATTTTAATTCAAATCAATTATTTACCTTGGCTTCATGAATGGAATTGCTCACAGCATGCAGACGCTTCTGTTTTCTCTCCATGTATTTATCGATAGACTCCATTTTCTTGAAATGAGCTTCATGCAATTTTTTAAAGTCTATTATAAAAAACAAAAAAACAACAAGTTAACAGTAAAAAGTAAAACAAATCTGGGTTTTTCCACAGACTTATCCCACTACTCCAACCCTTCCCCTCGAAAAAAAGGTATGAGAGTGCTGAAAGTCTATATAACAACACAAATATATTTTCCCATTCCAAATACCCGCCAGGAGTAAGTCAAATGTGCTAGGGGTGCAACTAGCCCCCAGCACATAATTTTAAGTATCCCAGCACGTGCAGTGTTTCTGACTCCTACCACCATGACCACTTCAAATCACTAAAGTGGTCATGGTGGTTAGAGTGTTCCTTTAATATCTCTCAGAAGAAGTAAAACTCTGTATACTGATTGTATTTGATCATCCTTTAGTTGTGTTAAATTGGTGGGGGGAGGGGGCGCGGTGTGCCACCTCCCTGAAATGTGTTTTTGAAGGTTGGGATGTCTGCATAGTGAAAATTATCAGGTCACATTTGTATAGATGCTGGGATCAAGGATGTCCCCGGGATGCTGGCATCGGTATTGTGGCGGGATTGCTAAGGTAGCCGGAACCGGAGGGGAAACCGTTGGCTGCGGCGGAGTCAGCGTGGAACGCAAACGGCAGATACAGGAACTGACGCCAGCTGAGAAACAACGCGATGCGGTGGATGGGTGGTACTGCGTTTCTTCTTCAAACATAGGCCCCAGGGAAAATGCACCCCTCATCCCTCTCCATGATGTAGCCAACCAGGTAAAAGTAGGAGCTCAACTAGTAATAATTGGAGCTCACTACCAGGTAAAAAAAAATTACACCTTCAAAAGCCGAAGCCTCTGGAACCGCAGCCTGCAAACACCTTGTGGCCAAATGCCGCATCCGAAGATGCAAGTACATCCATCTCATAAAACTTTGTGAATGTGTGTACAGATGACCAAATAGCCACCTTGCACACCTGGACCACTGATGCCTGGCCCAGGAGGCACTGAGCGCCCTCATAGAATTCGCTTTACCAGGGAAAGGAGGAACCTGACCCTTAATGGAATAGGCCTACACCACCGTCTGCCTGATACACTTGGAAATGGTTGCAGCAGATGTGGCCTGCCCCTTACAAGGTCCATCCATATAAACAATCGGATTTCCGAAACGGTTCAGTCACCGCAAGGTGCACCCGAATCGCCCTTACCACATCCAAGGAATGCAAAGCAATTTCCTTTGGATGTTTCAGGTTAGGACATAAGGACTGTAACACACTATCTTCAAATTAAACCCCGGAGACAACTTTAGGAAGCAATGACTGACAGGGTCGAAACACCACTTTGTCCCTATGAATCACCAGCTAAGGCGACTGACAGGACAACGCAGCAAACTCCGACACCATACGTGCAGAAGTAATAGCAACTAAGAAGGCCACCTTATGCGACTGAGTGAGCAGAGGAAGTTCTCGATTACTTTCAAAGGGAGGCTTTTGAAGCACTGACAGTACCAAATTGAGGTCCCACGGAGGAACCAGATAACTCACCGGCGGAGCCAGATGGCGAACTCCCTGCACAAATGTGTGAACCAAGGACTTTGCTGCCAAGGGCCTTTGGAAAAAAAATGGCCAAAGCGGAAATCTGGCCCTTGATGGTGCCCAGAGCCAAATGTTGATCTACACCTAGTTGTAGAAACTCCAACAGGCGAGACACAGAAAAGGAACGGGGAGAAACCCCCCTGAGACTCACACCAAGTAATGTACACCTTCCAAACTCGATGATAAACCTTCCTCAAAGAAGATTTCCTAGCTTTCAACAGCCGAGGAATCACCGACTCTGACAGCCCTCTCTCCTTCAGCACCTTGCTTTCAATAGCCAGGGCATTAAAGCCAGTGACTGTAAAGCAGGATGGAAGCTCGGTCCTTGAGACAGAAGATCTTCCCTGAGAGGAAGTTCCCAAGGGAAGTCTGCTACCAGCCTTACCAGGCCTGCATACCAGGACTGGGGACGAGGCCAGTCTGGTGCCACTAGAAACCCTTCTACCTCGATTCTGCGTAGCAGTATCAACAGAAGTTGTATTGGAAGAAAGGTTTAAGTGAGACAATACTGACCCCAAGGGGCAACCAGGGTGTCTGCAGCGTCCGCAAGAGGATCCCGAGGCCTTGCCACAAACCTCTGCACCTTCCTGTTGAGATGGGAGGCAAAAAGGTCCACATCAGAGGTCCCCTACTGAAGGCACAGTTGATGAAACGCCTCCGGGTGAAGAAACCATTCTCACGGATCAAACGTCTGCCGACAGATGGTCTGTGTCAATTCTCTATCCCGAAATGTGCACAGCAGAGCGGGCAAGAACATACACAGTTCTGCCCACCTCAATATACCAGCCACTTCCTGGGCCGCCAGTTGGCTCTTTGTGCCCCCTTGATTGACATATGCCACAGTCGTAGCATTGTCTGATTATATCCGCACAGGGCGTCCCCACAGATGATCCGTCCATTGAGAAAGTCTGATCGCCTAAATTATCAGGATGTTGATCAGCAGCCTTAACTCCTGTCGAGTTTAAACACCTTGGGCCGAGCACAGTCATAAGACACCTTCCCATCTAGACAGACCAGCATGCGTGATGATTATAGAGGGGAAGAATAAGATTTTTGTAAGATCTAACCATAAAATCTCTAATGTCCATTGACAGACGCAGCCTCATCTTCATGAACAAAGGTTTTACATATACACGTCCCTCCAGACATAAACCTCACAGACACAGCCCAGCACATCAGTTTAGTTGCAAGCAGGGAAGACAAAAAAATCATCCCCATCAGAGGGGCGGGTGCTGCGGACATCAGAGAAAAAGATTTTACGGTAAGATCTTACAAAAATCTTATTTTCTCTATTGTCCATTGACAGACACAGCCTCATCTTCATGAGCTGTGTGGGACGTCCCAAAGCAGTATGGGCATGAGGGGTGGGAAAACCGTAACCAGAAAATAACGTAAAATCCAAAGGCTAAATCTAGCCAGCTGGGTAACATGAAGCTCAACCAAAACCCCATGAGCTCACCCAGGTAAAATACCCTGAAGAGAATAAGTAAAAAAAAAAAAACAACATTCTTTTATGAAAACAGCAGCCTGCAAAACCTTGCGGCCAAAATAGGCAACCAAAGAAGCCAACAAATCCACCTTGTAAAATTTGGTAAAGATGTGCACAGACAACAAAGTCGCTGCCTTAGAAACCTGTACAAACTTTTGCAAGGACCGTCCGTAAGAACAAAGATTCCGATTTCCTACTGCAGGCAGAACAAGCGGCTCACCACCACCCGGAAGGTCTGGGTCTGTGATCCAGTGATATTATATCACAATGATGAAGAGTACATATTAGAGACCTCCTTACATCCTGTCTCCATATTCCCCCTCAGACAACACTAGAGCACATTATTGCACTGAGTGGCGCCGCTTGGGAAAGGTTCATCCACTAAAGTTGGAGCCCAAATATTGGGCTAGAGAATTATGCCTTTGACATTAAACCAAGAAGCCAGAATGTAGCGACACTCCTGACTGATTTAAACCACCAAGAGGGGATACCTGTGTAGAGGGCAATAAAGACCACGACTACAACACGGGGGACCTATACTAACTGAAGGATCAAGATTTAGACTGGCCTACACTACCAGTCTTGTGCTTACAAGACATTCACGAATACAGGAGTCTATATGTCCTGCCCACTAATAATACTTCTACATACAGCAAGAAATATCGCTATTGCTCGGTCTCTTTGGCCCTGACGAAGCCCGATGCGAAACGCGTTGGCTCATTGGGACCCTCAAACCGAATAACAGAGACTTCTTGCACCAACATCAGCTCGAAGCATGTATTAGCCTTCTACTAGGGGTATATTTCTGTGCTGTGGTTTTTAATTGGTTTTTGGTGCATATATGGGGGATTTGTTTCTGTTCTTCCAGTAATCCCTCATGTACTACACTACATTTTTATGATCTAAATAAAACGTTACATTTTGTATAAAATATGGACTCTTGGTTTTCCTTTTCCAATTTGGCCCTAAAAACCCATACTTTCTCTATTTTTTGATACTCGATTTAATTTCTCCAGAATCTCCTTTTGCAAAGGTCTCGAGTGAGACTGAGCAAACGGGACTGCTTTGAATGTCGAAACCATCAGACCCAGGGTCCTCATGCAAGCTCGCAAGGAAGACTGATCGGTCGCCATCAGCAACCTGACTGCTTTTTGCAGCTTCTGAAGTTTGTTCAAGGGAGGAAAAATCCTCGCCAAAGCAGAGTCGAGAGTCAGCCCCAGAGGGTTGACTCACGTCCGCGCGGCCAAATCTACCTCCGAATTTAAAGAGGGAGAGGATACAGGTGAAGGCGGGGGGCGCTTCTTGCTAGGCCTCCTTTGCAGGCCCATATCTACGTTGGATACAAATGACTGCAGACCCAGAGGGTCCCGCAGCTTCCAGGAGCGAGTCAGGTGGTGATACACGCTCTAGAGGCTCCATTGCCAACAAGGAGTCATGCTGTGCAAATAAAAGAAAACTTTAATTTTTTTGCAAAAAAAAAACGGGGGACCCCCTGCGCACCGCTGGGGCACCACAAAAATCAGCGCACCCGTGGCGCTGTATCGCAGAGAAAGGATTGTATATCCACAGAGACTCACCACACCATAGCTGGAGAGTGCAAAAAAGCCTGCCACACTGCAATGGAAAAGGAAGAGGAAGCACCGACACTGACACTAGTGGCCCACGCAGAACTCATACTACAAGAAAATGTCCGCCATTATTCTCTATGGGAAACCCAAAACATGGCCACTGGACTACACAAACATGGCTGCCAAAGCTTGGAATGCAGAAATCACGGCAAAATGGTGGTGCCACACAGCGCTACACTGGACCTGGGACCCCAGGGAAAAGGTCATACACCAGGATAGGACCCCCCCGCAGCACCCAGGTACGGACACCCCCAAAAAGGGGGGCCGAAAGCGGCACCCACCACTCTCTGGCCCAACACCAGACAAGTCCCCTCTACCCAAATGCACCTGTGCCCTCAAGAGGGGCTAGGTGGGGGGGTAACCGGTGGAAGATGAAGGCAACCTATGCGGAGGGAACTACGCTGTGGAGATGGGGGGAAAAAAACACGAGGGAGATGGAGGACATAGGAAGGTGCCTACCATCCCCAGCAAAGGCCTGCAACCACCCCAGCAGTTCCGTAAGAATGGAGGGGAGGACACTACTCACCACATAACGGCACCAAGCGGGTGCTACTCCCAGCAGTCCACTGCACCATCTTGAGAGAGAAAAAACAGCGCCTTCTAAGTGCAGCAAAACGATAATTTAATAACATGTAAAAAAAAAAAAAAGAAACTTACTCTCAATGGTAAGCTTATCAAAAGCATGCGATAGCCATGTTGGAGTTGGGCTTTTGAGCCCACAAACTGAGTAAGATGCTATATTGGCTAAGTTTGTGGGCATAAAAGCCCAACTCCAAAATGGTGCCAACACAGCCTAAAGAAGGAGCGCATGCTTCGCAATGCGTCGCCGTCTCACGTCTTCTCATCGCGATCAGGAAGTGACGTCATGGTCCTTCTGTGCTCGTTCCACGGACTCCTTCCGCTACTACCGAGGAACCCTCCATGCTGAGTGAACCAGCTGGATAATCGCCATCAAGGACCCCCAGGATCGCGATAAAGACCCTCTTATGTTATCACAGGCTTCTAATAAGCTTACCATTGTGAGTACGTTTTTTATACATCTTATTAAATCATCGTTCTGCTGTACTTGGAGAGAAAACACAGCACTGTGATTTCACTCTCTTTTGTCCCAAAGCAACTTATACCTCTTCCACATGCAGCCACTACAATGGGCAGAAGTTAGTTACTTTCTAATGACATTTCCACCCCATACTGTCATCCCCTTTACCCCCAGTCTGACTAGTGATACAATGAACTCCACTTGCGCCAATTATCTTGTTTTTGCTGCACCGCACCATCTTGGAATTGGGGTGCTGCGGCCTGAGGTACGCTGTTAATCTGATCGTGACTGCTGTCGTGACCAGAGCTATGCTACTTCACGCTGTGTTTCACTCGCCGGACAGCCCCGTCCAGTGGGGCTATGTCACAGCCAACCTAGCGCAGAGCTAATAGTTGGGTCCCACTCGCAGGCCAGACTGTGAAGACCATAAGAATCATACATACACATAGACATTATATAAATATATATATATATACACACACACACACACATACAGTGCCTTGCAAAAGTATTCGGCCCCCTTGAACTTTGCAACCTTTTGCCACATTTCAGGCTTCAAACATAAAGATATAAAACTGTAATTTTTTTGTGAAGAATCAACAAGTGGGACACAATCATGAAGTGGAACGAAATTTATTGGATATTTCAAACTTTTTTAACAAATAAAAAACTGAAAAATTGGGCGTGCAAAATTATTCAGCCCCCTTAAGTTAATACTTTGTAGCGCCACCTTTTGCTGCGATTACAGCTGTAAGTCGCTTGGGGTATGTCTCTATTAGTTTTGCACATCGAGAGACTGAAATTTTTGCCCATTCCTCCTTGCAAAACAGCTCGAGCTCAGTGAGGTTGGATGGAGAGCGTTTGTGAACAGCAGTTTTCAGTTCTTTCCACAGATTCTCGATTGGATTCAGGTCTGGACTTTGACTTGGCCATTCTAACACCTGGATATGTTTATTTGTGAACCATTCCATTTTTAGATTTTGCTTTATGTTTTGGATCATTGTCTTGTTGGAAGACAAATCTCCATCTCAGTCTCAGGTCTTTTGCAGACTCCATCAGGTTTTCTTCCAGAATGGTCCTGTATTTGGCTCCATCCATCTTCCCATCAATTTTAACCATCTTCCCTGTCCCTGCTGAAGAAAAGCAGGCCCAAACCATGATGCTGCCACCACCATGTTTGACAGTGGGGATGGTGGTTTCAGGGTAATGAGCTGTGTTGCTTTTACGCCAAACATAACGTTTTGCATTGTTGCCAAAAAGTTTAAGTTTGGTTTCATCTGACCAGAGCACCTTCTTCCACATGTTTGGTGTGTCTCCCAGGTGGCTTGTGGCAAACTTTAAACAACACTTTTTATGGATATATTTAAGGAATGGCTTTCTTCTTGCCACTCTTCCATAAAGGCCAGATTTGTGCATTATAAGACTGATTGTTGTCCTATGGACAGAGTCTCCCACCTCAGCTATAGATCTCTGCAGTTCATCCAGAGTGATCATGGGCCTCTTGGCTGCATCTCTGATCAGTCTTCTCCTTGTATGAGCTGAAAATGTAGAGGGACAGCCAGGTCTTCGTAGATTTGCAGTGGTCTGATACTCCTTCCATTTCAATATTATCGCTTGCACAGTGCTCCATGGGATGTTTAAAGCTTGGGAAATCTTTTTTTATCCAAATCCGGCTTTAAACTTCTCCACAACAGTATTTCGGACCTGCCTGGTGTGTTCCTTGTTCTTCATGATGCTCTCTGCGCTTTAAACGGACCTCTGAGACCATCACAGTGCAGGTGCATTTATACGGAGACTTGATTACACACAGGTGGATTCTATTTATCATCATTAGTCATTTAGGTCAACATTGGATCATTCAGAGATCCTCACTGAACTTCTGGAGAGAGTTTGCTGCACTGAAAGTAAAGGGGCTGAATAATTTTGCACGCCCAATTTTTCAGTTTTTTATTTGTTAAAAAAGTTTGAAATATCCAATAAATTTCGTTCCACTTCATAATTGTTTCCCAATTGTTGATTCTTCACAACAAATTACAGTTTAATATCTTTAGGTTTGAAGCCTGAAATGTGGCAAAAGGTCGCAAAGTTCAAGGGGCCGAATACTTTCGCAAGGCACTGTGTATATATATATATATATATATACACACACACACATATACCCCCAGGCATATAGGAATATAGGACAGGCCAGTGACAAGTCTATTTAACACATCAAAAAGTAAGGATGGGAATAGATACTTATCTAATTAGGCATTTCAAAGGGGACTTGTTGACCAGAACAGAGACTGACAAAACCAAGTTACCTTAACATATCAAACGGTAAGGTAATGACCCTGTGCTATGTTAATTTTAATAAAAGACCACCTCAGCCTTTGAGAGCCAACCTATTTAGTAGTCAAAGAATGCAAATTAGGAAATTTCCTGATGCAAATTAGGACATTTCCTGAAGGGTTTTATGACTGCAGTTGTCCATAGCCAGAGGGGGCATTATCCACCCAGAAAGACAAAAGCAGATCAAAGGCCTAATAAAACTGGCCAATCAAATTGCTTATACTGGTCCACAATGAGGAAAAGAAGGTATATTACAAATGGTTTGTTTTGGCTAAGTTATGACAGGAGAAGCTGGGTTATCTTAACCACTTGCCGACTGCTCACAGTATATTTACTGCGGCAGTCAGCCCTTCACAGGCAGAGCGG
This sequence comes from Pelophylax lessonae, assembly GCF_965119305.1. Classification (NCBI taxonomy): domain Eukaryota; kingdom Metazoa; phylum Chordata; class Amphibia; order Anura; family Ranidae; genus Pelophylax; species Pelophylax lessonae. The sequence goes on from NC_138780.1 coordinate 60,934,775, forward strand.
CGTAGGTCTACGTCAATAGCCTGTGAGGGTCTCAGGAGCGAGCGCACGCCGCCGGAGGCGCGCTCCCGCGAGGTCACGGACCCCCCGAGCGTGTGACCGGCGGACCAGATCGTCGGTCACTCGCGATCGTCGGTGGAGAGGGAGAAAGGCAATGTAAACAAGCCGCCTGTTATTCTCCCTGGTGTATGAATGATGATCATACGGTTCTATGTAGAACCGTTGATCACTGTTCATACATCTCAAGCCACAGCCAATCACAGTTAGAATCACGCCCCTAGGGACACACATAGCCCCTCCCTCTCAAAAAAGTTAACCCCTTCACTGCCAGTGTAATTTTACAGTAACAGTGCACATTTATAGCACTGATTACTGTAGAAATGTCACTGGTAACCCAAAAAGTGTCAAAAATGTCAGTCAAGGGTCCGATCTGTCCGCCGCAATGTCGCAGTACCGCAAAAAAAAAAAACGCAGATCGCCACCATTACGCATTAAAAAAAAAAACAAAAATGACAAAAATCTTTCCCTTTGTTAGTAAATGCGATAACTTTTGCGCAAACCAATCAAAATACGCTTTTTGCGATTTTTTTTACCAAACATATGTAGCATAAAACAAATTGGCCAAAAAATGTTAAAAAAATTAGATTTTTACTTTTTTTTGGGGGGGAAGTTCATATAAAAAAAATGTGAAAAATATTGTTATTTTTGCAAAATTGACGCTCTTTTTTTTGTTTATAGCGCATGATCAAAAAATCGCACAGGTGATCAAATATCACCAAAAGAAAGCTCTGTTTGTGGGGGAAAAAAAACGCCAAATTTGTTTAGGTACAGCATCGCACGACCGCGCAATTGTCCGTTAAAGTCACGCAGTGCCGAATCGCAAAATAGGCCCTGGTCAGGAAGGGGGTAAAATCTTCCGGGGCTTAAGTGGTTAAGATGAAAGAAATGTCCTGTCATCCTTGCATGTACCTCTGTTGACTTGTGTGAAGTCTCAATAAATGCATCTCTCTGGAAGAACTGGGTCATGGCAAGAATAACTCGCATTATAGTAATAATTCATTAATACTACGAATATATTACTACATATCTCACAATTCACAGAACTGTGCAACCTGTCAAATCCATAGTGGATTTGGAATATCAAATAAGGAACCTGCCTGCCTAACAGAAGCAATGCCCAACAGGGAAACTATGACATCCCACACCACATCTAGGCAGCAGAGAGAGGTCTTCTTGCTGTGAACCAGTGCTGGACAGAGGGAAGGTAATAATGTTCTCATCAAGTTGAAAGGTAGAAACTACTTTGGGAAAAATGAAAGTGGAACTTCACTCTCTCAATCAACATTGACTGTTTTTAATGCTTATGCTGCTAGCATTAGTATATATATATATATATATAAGAAAGTATATCATATTTACTGTTTTAAACTTTTTTTTTTTAAATTTCTTTAATTTCTGGTTTCCATGCCTAGGCAAATGATGTCATACATCCCAGGAGTCTTCAGGAGAGGAGGGAGGGTTTTCTGCTCAGGTTATGCCTGAACTAAGGGCAGATGGATTCCAGTAACTAAATGATACATGAACCTGACCTTACTCAAGATGGCCACAACCAGAAATGCTAGGGGGCGTTTTTTTAAAATGATTTCTAAGCAAAATAAAGCATGGGGACATGGATGGATGGGGGGTGATTTCTTTGAATAACACAAATTAATTAGTAAGCATTTTTGGTTTGTGGTGATCAGAAGCAGTGCAGTTAACGATATAATCAAATTTTTGGGGGGGGATTTAGGCCAGGCACACACGGCTCTGACATGGAAGTTGGAAGGCTTCAGGTCTGACTTCCATGCGACCTGAATAAATGGGATCTGACAATAGCAGGCCCGTTGGGTCTGCTATGAATCTTAAGGGGGGAAGCCCATATCAAAAAAAAAAACAACGCATACCAGACTCTTTTCCGAGCGTGCAGTCTGGCAAGTCAGGGAAGGGAAGGAGACGAGCGAGCCCCCCCCCCCCCCATGGACTATACCAGACCACATGCCCTCAACATGGGGAGTCAGTGCTTTGGGGCGGCCGGGGGGGGGGGGGCAGCGCAACCCCACCCCAAAGCATCTAGTCCCCATGTTGATGGGGACAAGGGCCTCTCAACAACAACCTTAGGTGGTGGTTGAGGGGGTCCGTGGGCAAGGCTTATTGAAATCTGGAAGCTCCCTTTAACAAGGGGACCTCCAGCCCCCACCATATGTGAATGAATATGGGGTACATTGTATCCCTACTCATTAACCAAAAAATCAGTCCACAGGTTTTTAAAAAAGTGCTTTATTAAAGTAGCTCCAACGTGTCTTCTTCCCCTGGTTCTTTTACCTCAGCTGTATTCTTCCTCTGGTTTTTCTGCCTCCGGATTTTCTCCCAACATTAGCTCCCACTGTTTTGTTAGCTCTGTGTGCCATTACGTATATAGCCATGGGACATGGCCACCCAGTGAGGTAAACTAGAGACCCCGCCCCCTTGTGAGGTCATCGCCCCACCATACCAGGCAGACCCCCCCAGGTTGAGGGCATGTGGCCTGGTATGGTACGGGTGGGGGGTTACCCACAGCTCATTCATCCCCCCCCCCCCACACTTTTATCCCTCCCCCCTTTCCTGACCTGCCGGGCTGCATGCTCGGATGACGGTCTGCTATGGTCTTGAAATTTCCCCTTTAAGATCCATTTCAGACTCAAAGCGACTGGTGTGGAATTGGTAGGAGGGGACCCCAAGCCCCTTTCTTTCTTTAATTTTGGCATATGGTTCCCCTTTAAGATCCTCAGAGCACAAGTCACATGTCAAAGTCAGATCAGTTAAGATGATGATGCAACTTTGATCCCACTTCAATGATCATGGGCTGAGGTCAGACCAAAGTAGAGCAGGAACCTTTTTCAAAGTCAGACCAACTTGTGTCAGACCAGTTAAGACAGCTCTCAATGGGAACCATTGATTTATACACGCCATGCGTCATGTGTTCACAAATTCGGAGCGTATGTAGCATCAGTGAGAATCGGGCCTTAGTCTCCTGAAGGGGGAGGTTGGGAGATCCCAGCAATTTTAAGGAATATCTTACCACATATGGTTGGTGGGGGACATCGCCCCACGGGGCGACCCGACATATGCATGCCCCCTACAGGAGGTTCTTAAAGTGTGCATGTTTGACAGAGCAAATGTTTTGTTGTCTTTTTAGTAATGTTTTTTTTCTTGTTTCTGCTACCACGGTTTTATGCTGCTATGTACACTAGGGACTAGGGTGACATTACTGTTGATGGCACTAGCGGCCATGTGTTGTTCTACTTCTAACTGAAGGAAAGGGAAGAACATGTTCCATGGAAAAGGCATGAGGGAAACCCTTACAGGCTCAGACCAGCGAAAATAAGTCTTTGTTCGATGATATTTTTTTGTGGGTAAAAAAAAAAAAAATGGGATTTTTGTCTTACCCTTAAAATCCTTTTCTCTTATGTTCACTGACAGACACAGGTCCATATCTTTTTTGACCGTAGGGTTTATGCTTCCCCATACAGGAGAAGGACATTAGGCGGAACAAAGTTTGACTACGCCCATAGGGAAGTCCCAGGGGGTATACTACCACTTCCTGCTCTGGCTCTTCAGTTTTGTAACAAGCAGTCCCTGAAGAATATAAACCCCAACTCATTAGAGGGGCGTGTGCTGTGTATGTCAATGAACATCAAAGAAAAGGATTTTACAGTAAGACAAAAAACTGGATTTTTGTTTTACCGTAAAATCCTTTTCTCCGATTTTCACTGGCAGACACAACTTCAAATCTTCTTTGAACGTTGGGTTATGCTGCTCTTCCTAGGAGTAGGACACTAGGTGGCAAAAGGGTTAACAAAAGTTAACAAGGCTTTGACTACGCACATGGGCAGTCCCAAGGGGTATACTCCCACTTCCAGCTCTAGTATATCAGTTTTGTAACAAGCAGTATCAGAAAAATACATAACCCAAATTCACAGAGGGGTAGGTGCAGTGTCCGTCAATGAACATCAGAGGAAAATTGAATTTTTGTAAAATCTTACCGTAAAATTATTTTCTCTGAGTCCTCTGACAGTCGCCGCCCACTCATACAGTCTTCACTATTGGGGTATTGGCCTTCTCCGCAGGAGCAAGCTAGGCAGTAATTTTATTAATACAAACAAATTTTAACACATAGACACACCTACAGGGGGCCGTCCCTCTGGCCAATATCCTCCAGCCAGCAACACTCTAATCCAGTTATGTAGCAAGCAGTCCATGAAAAACCGTCAACCCCAAAGAGAGGGGCGGGGGCTGCAACTGTCAGAGGACTCAGAGAAAAGAATTTTACGGTAAGATTTTACAAAAATTATTTTTTCTCTTAGGTTTTCTGACAGTCGCCGCCCACTCAAACAGTCTTCACTATTGGGACGTCCCAAAGCAGTGCAGATGTGAGGAGTGGGAAGACGCAACCTTAAAATAGGCAACGCAGCAACCACGTCAGAGAAAAAAACTGAACTGAACCAACCAAGGTTAAGTAAACCTCAATAGGAGCTAACCCCGGAAAAATGAAATAAACCCCATGACTAAGAGACAGAAAAAAATAGCACGTCTCTTTAGGCCACTGCCGCACACAAAACTTTGCGGCCAAAAGAAGCATCCGAAGATGCCAACACATCAAGTTTGTAAAACTTAGAAAAGGTGTGTACAGACGACCAGGTTACCGCTTTCCACACCTGAGCCACCGACGCTCGGTGGCGAAAAGCCAAAGACGCACTAACAGTTCTAGTAGAGTGCGCCTTAACAGGGAAGGGAGGAACCTGACCCTTAAATTGAATCGGCCTGCACAATCGTCTGTCTGATCCATTTTGAAATGGTTGCCACAGACGCCGCTGTACCCTTCCGAGGTCCCTCAGGAAGGACAAACAGACAATCCGATTGCTCAACAGGGTGGCACTCGAGCTCGACCTTAACAGGAGATCGTCCAGATAACCAAGGATCGCAATCCCCTTCACCCGCAGCAGAGCCAACACAGGAGCCAATACCTTGGTGAAAACCCTTGGAGCCGAAGCGAGACCAAAGGGCAACGCCACAAACTGGTAATGCGCCTCTGCGACTGCAAAGCGGAGATACCGCTGATGACCCTCGTAAATAGGGATGTGCAGATACCCATCTTTTAGGTCGATGGAGGCCATGAATTCCCTTGGACTCAGAGATGCCGCCACCAATTTGATGGATTCCATCCGGAACTTCTGTACCCACACAAAGCGGTTCAGCAACTTTAGGTCCAGAATCGGACGCACCTTGCCCTCTTTTCTGGGCACCTTGAACAGTTTGGAGTAAAACCCCAAAACCTGTCCCGCTGAGGAACCGGCACAATGACCCCTTGGGCGAGAAGATCCTGAACCGCCCGTTTTAGATTCCAGAAACGATCGGGAGTCAGATGGAGATTTGATGGAAAAAATCTGTCTGCGGGGTGAGATCGAAACTCGATCTTGTACCCTGAACGAATGAGCTTGCGAACCCACCTGTCCCGAATCTTGGACAACCAGGGCTCGAGAAAAAAAAGCAAACGTCCCCCCACCCCTGATACGGGTGAGGGCGTCCCTTCAGGAAGTGGTGGACTGGGTTGCCTGCCCAGCTTGACCAGTTTTGGGCTTACCCGCCTAAGATTTCTTGTGACTGCCGGAGGCATTGAAGGACTTACCCTTTTCCTGTGCCCCGAAGGCACGAAAGGACCCCTGGTTAGTCTTAAAGGAGGGACCCCACCGAGTGCGGGGAGATTTACCCTTCGAGACTTGAGGCAAGAGAGTGCTCTTACCCCCGGTAAGTCCCTTGATCATGTGGCGGGAAAGCGTTTCCACCCGTCTATCCGCCGGGTCCATAAACACCGGGGACTGTTCTACGGGCATCAAGGTGGATTTATTCAGTCTGGAAACAGTGTGGTCCACTTCAGGAACCACAGCCCAGTGAGAATCAACTGAATCTGCAAAGAGATAGCGGTACTTAAATCTCTTAGGTACCACCAGTGTATGCTTAATGCGATGCCATTGGTCATTTACTGTTTCTTGAAACTCTTTGGGACAAGTAAAAACCTGTCCCGACTTCTGGGCTTTGCGGGTCCCGAAGGAGGGCTCATCATCAAGATTTAAAGTCTCCTTAACGGATCCAATATGTGCGTCTACCGCAGCGCGGTCACGTGCTATCCCAGAGGATGAATCCTCCTCCTCCACATCCGACTGAGAGGACGGGCACCCTTCAGGGGACGTCGTCCGTGGCAATCAAATCAGGCTCTGAGTCAGAAGACAGAGGGCATAGGCCGTTTTTTTGTAACACGGTCAGACATCAGCAGATCAACTTTTGACGCTAAAGTCGCAAGTGCAGAAGATAAAGAGGCTAAGAAAGTGGAATCAGGGGTACATGAACCATCAACTAGGTCTGTGGGGAATTTGCTATCCTGGGACTTTTATCAAGGTGCAAAAATAATGACACTGGCCCTTTAAAACAGCGGTTCCCGCGGACCCCTATCGCAAACTGCACTACAGGTGGAGACCCTTCCCTTAACTAAAGTCACCCTGGAAAAAGAGTGCTAGCAGGAATATAGCTAGAGAAAAAAAGTAAAATCCCCCTACAGTGTCCCTATACTTGCCACGCTGCTGAGAAGGCTGATGTAAAAGGAGGAAGTGACCTCACGTCCCTAGAGGCAAAAGCAAGCCCTGAGCCACAAAAAAACGGTGCCTGATATAAGTCAATGGAGGAAAAGCACTTTGAAAATGGCCGCTGCCCAGAACAGGTCATCCGCCCATACTAAAGATGGCGCCTCATCAGCGCCAACGATGATAGAAAATGGCCGCTGCCCTCACTCTGAGGCCACAACAGCCAGCCCTCACGCGAAATGACGGCTGGGCGAACCATGCCAAACGGCCGCACTGGCCCCCACCGAGATCTGCACAGAGCACCTCCGGGGAGAAGGAAGCCCCCACACATCCCCGCATGGCGGTCCGCACCGCAGGAGCGTCCCCGCAGGGGCAGGGAAGATAAAACACAGGGGGCCATCCCATGGCCATGAGGGGGATATTACAGCAAACTGTACATGTACCGCCATCCCCAGAGTGGGCCCACTCAATACCTCCTCAACTCCTGTACCCAGGGACAGTGGGGCAATTGTACTCACCATCCAGTGAACATGGGCACCGCTCAGACATGGGAAACCTCCCACCTGGGTGGGGGAGCCATCAGCCAGGAAGGATGCTAGCAACACCCGGGCATTCCGAAGTTGAGACATCCCAGTGAAGATAGGTAACTTTGCAGGCTCGTCCCCGCTTCCAGGGGCACTGTCGTTGCGAGGCCCAGGTGTACCAAAAGCCTGCGACGCTCAATGGCAGACTGGGACTCCATAAGGTTCTATATTAACCAGTGCGAGGCCCAGTTCTGTTGACGCTTGTAGTCCTCCAAATTCTGACTAACTAGCGCAGGTGAGAAAAATAAAAAAATATTTCAAAAGAAAAATCACTTTTCAGAAAGAAAACAGAAAGAAAAAAACTGAGACACTAGGTCTCAGCAGGGAAAAATCTAGCCTACTCCTGACGCTAGGCAGCAAAGAACTGGATTAGAGTGTTACTGGCTGGAGGATATTGGCTCAGAGGGACGGCCCCCCTGTCGGTGTATCTATGTGGTAAAGTTTGTTTGTATTAACACAATTACTGCCTAGCTTGCGCCAGAGGAGAAGGCCAATACCCCAACAATGAAGACTGTATGAGTGGGCGGCGACTGTCAGAGAACGTAAGAGAAACTGGATTTTTGTAAGAACTTACTGTAAAATCCTTTTCTCTGAAGTTCGACAGATGCAGCGCCTTATCTTCATGACACATAGGGTTATGCTCCTCCTCCTAGGAATAGGCACTAGGCAGAAAAAAAGCTTAACCACGCCTATGGGGGCTGTCCCTGCAGGCATAAGCCCTCAGACTCTGCTATCATCAAACAGTTTAGTTGCAAGCAGTGTTTGGAAGACAAAACCCCATACCTTTAGAAGTAGAGGGGCGTGTACTGCGTCTGTCGAACTTCAGAGAAAAGGATTTTACGGTAAGTTTATTACAAAAATCCAGTTTTCTCTATCGTTCTTCAACAGACGCAGCTCCTTATCTTCATGACTCATAGGGATGTCCCAAAGCAGTATAATCATGAGGGGTGGGAAAACAACTCAGAAACAAAACGTAAGTCCCTGATGGCTAAACTTAACTAACCAGGTAACATGAAGCTCAACCAGGAAAAACTGGAGTTCACCAGTTAAAAATTGAACCCTCAGAGAAACTAAAGATTTCTATTTTAAACTGAAGCCTGCAAAACCTTGCGGCCAAAAGAAGCATCCGCGGATGCCAACACATCAGCCTTGTAGAATTTTGTGAACGTATGCACAGATGACCAAATTGGCGCCTTGCAAACATGTAACACCGACGCCTTATGGCGAAAAGCCCAAGAGGCACTCAGCACTCTCAGAGTGAGCCTTCACTGGGAAAGGAGGAACCTGACCCCTCAGTGAATAAGGCCAGTACCACCGTCTGCCTGATCGACCTGGAAATGATCGCAGCAGACGCAGCTAGTCCCTTACGAGGTCCATCAGTAAGGACAAAGAGCATATGAATTTTCAAAAGACTCAGTGTTCTCTAAATAAACCCTGATTGCCCAAAACACATCCAAAAAATGCAAGGCATACTCCTTAGAATGCTGAGGTTTAGTGCAAAGTGAAGGCAACACAAGGTCTTCATTCAGATAAAAATCTGAAACCACAGTAGGAAGGAACGACTGATTAGGTTGAAGTACCACCTTATCCCTGTGTGCCACCAGATAAAGTGAGCAGCAAGATAGCACGGATAGCAGGGAAATCTCCCAAATTTTTTCAAACTTCCTAGCCTTCAAGAGTGTAGGAATCACAGAGTCATTAAGACCCCTATTGCTTGTAGTTCCTCTGGATCTTGGTCCTAGGAACTAACTAGTTAAAAAAATTAAATCACAAAAAATGTTCCCTGTTACAGCTAACAAGGAAGTCCCAGCAGGGAGCCAGGTCCTTTTCCTAACACCAGGCAGAACTAACTGTTTGATGATAGAGTATGAGGGGTTATGACTGCAGGGACAGCACCCATAGGCGTGGTTAGGTTTTTTTTCCTGCCTAGTGCCTATTCCTAGAAGGAGGAGCATAACCCTATGAGTCAGGAAGATAAGGAGCTGCGTCTGTCAATGAACGATAGAGAAAAGAATTTTACGGTGAGACAAAAATAGTAAACCAGGTGTTATGGAGCCCAACCAAGAACAACGTGGGCTCACCAACCAGAAAAAAAACACCCAAAAGAGGCCGTAGTCTCCACAACAGTGGCCTGCAAAACTTTGCGGCCAGAAGCAGAATCCACAGATGCCAGGACATCCACATTGTAAAATTTGGTGAACGTACTGTATGTAGACAACCAGGTGGCCGCCTTGCACACATGAACCAACGACGCATGGCGACGGAAGGCCCAGGAGGCATTAAGAGCTCCTATAGAATGCCCCTTGAAAGGGAAAGGAGGAACCTGACCCTTAATGGAGTAGGCCTGCACCACCACCTGCCTGATCCATCTGGAAATAGTCGCAGCAGACACATCCTGCCCCTTACGGGTTCCATCCGTAAATACAAATAGGGAATCCGATTCACAAATCGCCTCAGTTGCCGCCAGGTACACCCTGATGGCATGAACCACATCCAAGGAATGTAAGGCAATCTCTTTTGGATGTCATAGCTTAGGACACAGCGACAGTAACACAATGTCCTCATTCAAATGGAAGCCCGAGACTACCTTAGGAAGGAATAACTGACAAGGACGAAGAACCACTTTGTCCTTGTGAACCACCAGATAAGGCGACCGACAGGACAATGCAGACAATTCAGAAACCCTGCGTGCCGAAGTAATGGCCACCAGGAAGGCCACCTTCTGTGAGGATGTCAATAATGGAATCTTGTGAAGATTCTCAAAAGGTGATTTTTGAAGAACAGATAAAACCAAATTAAGATCCTATGGAGGCACCAGAGACATCAAAGGAGGGGCCACATGGCGAACCCCTTGCACAAAGGTGTGGACCAAGTCGTTTGAAGCTAATGGGCGTTGGAAAAAAATTACCAATGCAGAAATCTGGCCCTAATGGTGTCCAGAGCTTATAGAAAATCCAGCAGACACGATATTGAGAAGGCCCTCGGGGAGACACCCTGAGCCTCACACCAAGTATTATACACCTTCCAAACCCAATGTTAAATCTTCCGGGAAGTATATTTTCTCGCTCTTAGAGTAGGAATCACAGAATCCGACAATCCTCCATACTTCAGTACCTGGTTTGAAATAGCGAGGCTGTTAAAGCCAGTGACTGTAAAGCAGAATGGAAGATCGGACCTTGAGACAACAGATCTTGAGAGGGAGTCGCCATGGATCATCAGCGACCAACCTTAACAGATCTGCATATCAAGATCGGCGAGGCCAGTCCAGAACCACCAGGATTACTGCGATCCCTTCTGCCTCGATCCTGCGAAAGAGTCTTGGCAGGAGCTGTAACGGAGGGAAGGCATAAATTAGATGATACTGACCCCGGGGGGTCACCAGAGCCACTGCTAAAAGGTCTCGAGATCTTGCCACGAACCTCTAAACTTTCCTGTTGAGACAAGAAGCCTGTAGATCCCCATCGGCAGTCCCTCACCGGAGGCACAAATGTTGAAACACCTCCGGATGGAGAGACCATTCGCCCGGACTCAGAGCCTGCCAGCTGAGGTAGTCCACCTGCCAATTTTCCACACCTGGAATGTGCACAGCAGAGAGGGCTGGAACATGTCATTCTACGCATCTCAGAATACCAGCCACTTCTTTGGCTGCAAGGGCACTCCTTGAGCCCCCTTGATTGATATATGCCACGGCCGTGGTGTTGTCCAATTAAATCCTTACCGGACACCCTTGTAGACGATCCATCCACTGAGACGGACAAAGTCTAATTGCACGGATTTCCGGGATGATCAGCAGAACAAACTCCTCCAGAGTCCAAACCCCCTGGACTGAGTGCCTGCCCAGGGTACCTCCCCAACCGGACAAACTGGCATCCATGGAGATCACTGTCCAGTTTAACGGAAGAAAGGATTTCCAATAATGAAGCGATGGGGAGCTTAGATACCACAGCAAGGCTCCCCTCCTGTCCTGGGTCAACCTGATCAGATTGTCCAGGGATCCAGGATTCCGGTCCCATTTTGCAAGGATCTCTCTCTGCAGAGGTCTTGTGAACTTACTTTGAACCAGAAGCAGGAAGCAGAGTGGGCGGAGCAGCAATCTGCAGCAAAGGGATCGTTCCCGGAAACAGGAGAGGAGGAGACCGTCCCGTTCCAAGTGTGTGAGGCAGCAGCTGCAAGCAAGGTGGGTGAGAAAGCTGTGTGACTGTGCTCTGCGAACAAATAGCTGTGTAACCGTGCTCTGCGACTGATAGCAATCTGTGACTGACTGTGCTCTGCGACCGATAGTGATCTGTGACTGACTGACCATGATCTGCGACCGACAGCGATCTGTGACTGACCACGCTCTGCGACTGATAGTGATCTGTGACTGATCGTGCTCTGCGACTGTTAGCGACCTGTGACTGACCATGCTCTGCGACTAACGTGTTCTGCGACTGCTAGCGACCTGCGACTGACCGTGCTCGGCGACTGATAGTGATCCGTGACTGACTGACCGTGCTCGGCGACTGATAACGATCTGCGACTGACTGACCGTGCTGTGCGACTAAGAGTTATCTGTGACTGACTGACTGTGCCCCGCGACCGACCGTGACTGACGGTGCCCTGCGACTGACTGAGCATGCTCTGCAACTGACTGAGCGTGCTCTGCGACTGAGTACCTGGGAAGACTGGTGAGTATCTTAGCGCCTGGTGAGTATCTTAGCGACTGGTGAGTATCTTAGCGACTGGTGAGTACCCCAGGTTTAGTACCAGGGGAGATAGAGGTAGTGTAGGTAAGGAATAGCAGGTCGTTACCATTATCCCCATAGAGTAGTGGGTAATAATGTCCGACAGGATTGCGGATGCCACTCAGTGCACTTCTTGCTCCATGTATGCGTTCCTTGATGAACCAATCAAGGGCGAAAACTGCTGTGCAGGATGTGTGCGACTTGTTGCTCTGGAAGGCCAGATCTTGGATCTAGAAAACATAGTGGCAACACTGCGTAGCATCAACAACCTGGAAACGGGCTTGCCCATCAGACGCTGGCAGGGGCGGGCATAGAGGAGGGAGGAGTAGAGGAGACGCAGGCATCAGAGGTAGGCAGTTGTGTGACCTTTAGGAAGGGTAGAGGGATGAGGGTCAGGGAGGCCAGTCCTTAGTTGCTACACCGTAACAAATTTGCTAAGTTGCAGGTTAAGGGGGATATCAGCTCAGGGGTGGCAGTGCTGGAGCAGGCGCCCTCCCCCAGCTGCCGGGGGAGTGGCGGCTCCAGGAAGAAGGGGGGCCGAGATTTAGGAAAGGTTTAGACAGGTTGTGGGAGTTGGGGACTCAATCATCAAGAGGACAGAGAGGGCAATCTGTCGAAAAGATCGCGGTAGCCGGACAGTATGTTGCTTACCGGGCGCTCGAGTTCGGAACATCGTGGATCGGGTAGACAGATTATTGGGCGGGGCAAGGGATAATCCAGCGGTCATGGTGCATGTGGGCACTAATGACCAAGTAAAAGGAAGGTGGAGGATCCTAAAGAATGATTTCAGGGACTTAGGGAATAGATTGAGGAATAGGACCTCCAAGGTGGTTTTCTCTGAAATACTACCTGTACCTCGAGCCACACAAGAGAGGCAGAAGGAGATTAGGGAACTTAACAAGTGGCTGAGGAATTGGTGTAGGAAGGAGGGGTTTGGGTTCCTGGAGAACTGACTGACGCAAACCACCTTATCCCTATGAACCAACAAGTAAGGGGAGCGGCAAGACAACGCCGCCAACTCTGACACTGCGAGCAGAAGTGATCGCTACCAGGAAAGCAACCTTCTTAGATAGCATGGGCAACATAAGTTCCCTGATGTTTTCAAAAGGGGAACGTTGCAACATGGATAGAACCAAGTTCAAGTCCCATGGAGGTAAGGGCTCCCTTCTAGGAGGGGCCAAGTGACGCACACCTTGAATAAAGGTGCGAATTAAGGAATTAGACGCCACAGGGCGCTGAAAAAGAACAGCCAGTGCAGAGACCTGGCCCTTAATCGTGGCCAGCGCAAGACGCTGGTCCACACCAGTCTGGAGGTAAGCCAACACTCTCGCCACCGAGTAGGAACGAGGAGAGAAACCCCTGGACTCACACCAGGCAAAATAAGCTTTCCACGTACGGTAATAAATCTTACCAGAGGAGGCTTTTCTAGCCTTAATCAAAGTGGGAAGGACCTCTGAGGAGAGACCCCTGTCTCTCAGCAGCCAGGCCGTTAAAGCCATCGACTGTAAAGCAGGGTGGAAGATCGGTCCTTGAGACAGCAGATCTTCTGAGGCCAACCTGCGAAGGAACCTGGACAACAATTGAATCGGAGGAAAGGCATAGATCAGACGATACTGACGCCAAGGCACCACCAGCGCATCCGAGGCGTCTGCCAGAGGATCGTGCGTTCTTGCCACGAACCTTTCCACCTTGTGGTTTAGCCGAGACGCGAACAGATCCACATCCGGGGATTCCCACTTCGCACACAGCATTTGAAACACCTCCGGGGGTAGGGACCATTCCCCCTGGTCCAGGGTCTGGTGGCTCAGATAGTTGGCCTGCCAATTCTCCACACCCGCAATGTGAACCGCCGATAGTCTCGGCCCAAGACAGAATACTGGTCACTCCCAGGGCTGCCCGGGCACTACTGGTGCCCCCTTGGTGATTGATGTACGCCACCGCAGTGGCATTGTCCGTCTGCATCCATACAGGGCAGCCCTGAAGACGATCCGACCAATGGATCAGGCATAGCCTGATCGCTCGCAATTCCAAAATGTTTATCGGAAGGGAGGATTCCTCCTCCGACCAAGTGCCCTGGGCAGACAGGTTGCCCAGGACTCCACCCCAGCCCGACAGGCTGGCATCCGTGGTCACTACCGTTCCACAGAATTGTCCGGAAGGACTTTCCACCCGACACCGCCGGGGACTGAAGCCACAAGAGATCCATTCTGGTTTGGCGACTCAGACACACTCAGGTCCAAGGACTGAGGCAGTCTGTCCCACCTGGTCAGAATCTCTGCTTGAAGAGAGTGCGTGTGAAATTGTGCAAATGGTATTGCCTCGAAGGCCGATACCATCAACCCCAGGGACCGCATACAGGTCCTGAGCGACGAGAATTCGTTGTCCCTGAGGGACCTGACCTCGCTCTGCAGGGTCCGGAGCTTGTCCTCCGGCAAGAACACCTTTGCTTGAGCAGAGTCCAGGACCATTCCCAGATACTGGAGACGAACCGAAGGCGACAAGGTCGACTTCTGAATGTTGATGGTCCAAACGAACTCTTGGAGCATCTGGAGCTTAGTGGACAGATCGCACAGCAGGCTCTGGCTGGCACTCAATCTTAACAGGAGATCGTCCAGATAACCCAAGACCGCAATCCCTGTGCCTGCAACAGGCCCAGAACAGGCGCCAACACTTTGGTAAAGACCCTTGGAGCCGAAGCGAGACTGAAAGGTAACGCCACAAACTGGTAATGCTCCTCCGCGATAGCGAATCGGAGGTACCTCTTATGACCCTCAAAAATGGGGATGTGCAGATACGCATCCTTCAGGTCTATAGAGGACAGGAACTCCCCCGGATTCAGGGAGGCCACCACCGAACAGAGTGATTACATTCGGAACTTCCGAACGCGCACAAAGCGGTTCAGCGCTTTTAAGTCTAGAATCAGACGCACCTTGCCCTCCTTTCTGGGCACGGTGAACAGATTTGAGTAAAAACCCCGAAACCTGTCCCGATGAAGCACCGGGACGATCACCTCCTGAGCGAGAAGATCCTGCACCGCTTGATGTAGGTCCTGTAGCCGCCCTGGGGTCAAATGAAGATTTGAGGGAAAGAAACTGTTTGCCGGCCGTGAAAGAAATTCGATCTTGTACCCTGACCGAATGATTTCCTGAACCCACCTGTCCGAGATTCGGAGCAGCCAAGGTTGGAGGAAACCGCACAAACATCCCCCCACCCCTGAAATGGGTGAGGGTGGCCCTTCAGGCAGAGGTGGACTGAGCCGCTGCACCGGCCTGGCTGGATTTTTGCTTGCCAAACCAGGGCTTCTTCTGGCCACCTTGGCCCTTGAAAGGTTTTCCCTTGTTCTGTGCCTTGAAGGCACGAAAGGACCCCTGAGTAGGTTTAAAGGAGGGGGCCCGCTTACCACGGAAAAACTTACCCTTAGGGTTCTGGGGCAGCAAAGTGCTCTTACCCCCAGTGACTCCTTTCACCAATTCATCCAGGGATTCCCCAAAAAGGCGAGACCCCGCATAGGGGATATCAGCCACCGTCTTCCTCGATTTTTGGTCAGCCGACCAACATTACAACCAAATTAAGCGACGGTTAATCACATCGACACTGGACAGGCGTATCGCCAAAGGGGCCTCATTTAGAGCCGCATCGCACAAATACATGACCCCACGGTAGATCTGATCCACCATCTCCACTGTAGTGGGAGGGGCAGAATCGGCCACGAGGGTGCGTTTGAGCACCTTGGTCCAATGCGCCACAGCCTGAGCCACCATCACAGAGGCGAAAATAGGCTTGAGCATGGAACCCGCCACCATCTAGGCGTGTCGGGCAAGAGATTCCAGCCTCCTATCCGTAGGCTCCCTAAACACCGGAGAGTCCTCGGCAGGGAGCAGGGTAGATTTATTCAATCTAGCCACCGTGTGATCCACTTGAGGAGGCACACACCAGCGCGCCATCGTAGTGGCCGCAAAAGGGTAGAGAAGTTGAAACTTCCTAGGCACCACGAAGTTGCGTTTTAAATTACGCCATAGCTCATTCACCTTATGGTGAAACTCTGCGGGGCAAGGAAAAACCTGCGCCGTCTTGCGAGTTCTGTGTGTGCCAAAAGAGGACACAACGCCCGGAGGAGTGGGCTCATTCTCCAAATGTAGTGCTTCCTTCACCGCTAGGATCAACTCATCCATAGCTGCGCGTTCCTCGGGCGACCCAGGGGGGAGTCATCCACCCCTGCGACCTCCGCCTCCCCCTCAGACTCTTGTGGGTCCTGAGAAGAGCGAGACCCAGAAAGGGCCACGCTACCCACAGCAACCATATCACACTCAGAATCAGAAGAAAAGGAAATTCTAGGCCTTTTTCCTAGCAGCACGTTCAGACATCAGCACATCCATTTTTGACACCAAAGTTGCCACAACAGCAGCCAAATTAGTGACTGTAGAGGATTCAGAGGACCCTGAATGCCCCACAAAAGCTGGAGGAAACTTGCTGTCCTGGGATTCGATATCAGAAATAAAAAGTTTTTTTTTTGAACTGGCCCTTTAAGAGCGCTGTGGACCCCACAGCACACCGCTATTGAGACTGTGACACACAGACCCCCCGTAGGGACAAAACTGAACAGGAAGAGTGCACAATGCAGGAAAAGAAAGGAACAGCAGGACAGACACCCCACAGTGTGTTATCAGCATGTTATCAGCTCCTACGGTCGGCTCTGTGAGAAAGGAGGAAGTGATGTCACCGCTGGAGGCTGAACTAAGCTGCAGGCCAAGGGAAAATGGATGCCTATGTAAACTAATGGGAGGCTTCTGCAAGATGGCCGCCGACATGTGCTCGGAACGAACGTGTTGCCACACACAAGATGGCATCGTAAGGCGTGAAAATACACTACATAGCATGCTGTATGAGCGCCCACAGTGAAGCTAGACATGCTGCCCACACTTAAAATGGCGGACCGGCGGTCTTTTAACCCGCAGCGGTCGCCGCAAGTGTCTGCATCCCAAGGCACCATAAAGTGACATTAGGAGAGGGACCCCCAAAACCCCCACACAGCGCTGCTGTGAGAGAATAAAAACCCCCGCAGGGACCAGGACCAGGGAGCCCAAAACGCACAGACACAAGGGACACCACAGACACACAGGACTGCCGACCCCAGACAGAGGGCCGACATAGAATGTACTTACCTGTACCTGATGGCGTGGGGTGCCTCATATCAAGTGGGAAACCGCCCAGATGGCAGGGGAGTGCCGCCAGCTCAAAACGCAGGACACTATTAGTGCACGGACGAACCAATGCTGTGTCCAGTGAGGTAGCCACCTCGCATTGCTGCATCCCAGATGGACAGGGATGGGTCGTTTGTGAGGCCAGGGCGAACACATAGCCTGCGAAACGCTCGATGGCGGGCTGGGGTTCCATTTGACCCTCTGTCCTGGAGAACCAGGACGGTCAGTACGATTCCCAGCTCCGCAGACGCCGTCTTCATCCAAAGATCCACTAACTAGTAGTGATAAAACAAACAGCTAGCAATGTAAAGAAAAAAATTACATCTTTGAAAATAAAACATGAGAAAAAAGAGAAAAGGCTGACACTGTAGCCTCAGCACAGGGAAGCCTATCCACTCCTGAAGCTAGGCAGAAGACAAACTGAAGTGGGATGGCTATTACAGGGGGGTATTGGACTAGAAAGACAGCCCCCATGGGTGTGACTATGTAGATTTATTGTTCTTTCACAATTCTTATGCCTAGAAACTCCTGTGGAGATGAAGTCAATACCCCATAAGTGAAGACTGTATGAGTGGGCGGCGACTGTCGGAGGACGTAAGAGAAATCCACTTTTGACGTCAAAGTAGCAAGTGCAGCAGACAGAGTAGTAAGAGCAGAGAATCCAGAGGACCCTGAACCATCCACCAAGGCTGGGGGAAATTTGCTGTCCTGGGACTCCATAATGAAAAACTTTTTTTTTTTTTCTTTTTTCAAAAAGGTACTGGCCCTTTAAGCGCACCGCGATCCCCCCGCAGTACACCGCTATGAGGGACTATGCAAAACGACCCCCAAGCAGGAAGAAGCTGACAGCCAGAGGTATTCCCACAAAAAAGACAGCAAGACAGACCCCACAAGTGTTACCTACACTCCTGCCCATCTCCTCTATGCAGAAAGAGGAAGTGATGTCACCGCAATAGGCTGAACTAGGATTTTAGACCAAGGAAAAATGGTTGCCCATAGAAAGTAATGGGAGGCTTTAGGAAAATGGCCACCGACATGTGCTCAGAAAAATACACATTGCCACACACAAGATGGCGCGGCAAGGCGCCAAAACACACTACATACACTGCTGTATAAGCGCCCACAGTGAAGCCAGCATGCTGCCCACACCTAAAATGGCGGACCGGCAGGTTTTTAAGCCTGCAGCGGTCGCTGCACGTGTGTGCACCTCCAAAAGCACCATAACGTGACACAGGAGAGGGACCCCCACAAACCCACATAGCGTACCAGCTGTGAGAGCCCCCGCAGGGACCGGGATCAGGGAGCCCAAATAACGCACATACATGAGGGGATAACACAGACACACAGGACTGCCAGCCCCAGACAGAGGCCCCACACAGAATGTACTTACCGTACCCGATGGCATGGGGTGCCTCTCATCGATGGGAAACCTCCCACCCCTCAGATGGCTGGGGTGCCGTCAGCCAAAAACGCAGGACGCTAGCAGTGCACGGAGAACCGTGGGGAGACGTCCAGGCGAGGTAGCCACCTCGCAGGCTGCATCCCTGAGGACAGGGATGGGTCGTTTGCGAAGCCAGGGCGAACACATAGCCTGCTTAACGCTCTATGGCGGGCTGGGATTCCATAAGGCCCACTGTCCTGGAATCACCAGGAAGACCAGTGCGACTCCCAGCTCCGCAAAGCCGTGATCATCTTGAAGAAGTGACTAACTAAACGCTGATAAAATAAACAGCTAGTAGTGTAAAGAAAAAAAAAAATTTTTTTCAGAAAAAAAATCATAAAAAACAGAAAGAAAGGCTGAGACTGTAGCCCCAGCACAGGGAGAGCCTATCTCACTCCTAACTAGGCAGGGAGAGCCTATATCACTCCTAACTAGGCAGAAGACAAACTGAGTTGGGATGGCTGATTGCAGGGGGGTATTGGACCAGTGGGACAGCCCCAATAGGTGTGTCTATGTAAATTACTTTGTTTTGGTCAATACCCATTGGTGAAGACTGTATGAGTAGGCGGCGACTGTCAGAGGACGTAAGAGAAAACATTTTTTTTTTTTTTCTTCTACACAAAGTTGTCATTGAAATGATATAATGCTCATGCATGCCATGGGTATATGTTTAATTACACCCCAAAACATATTCTGCATCTTCTCCTGAGTACAGGGATACCACGTGTGAGACTTTTTTGGAGCCTAGCTGTGCACACTACCCCGAAAACCAATCACCACCTTCAGGCTTTCCAAGGGCGTAAATTGTTGATTTCACTCCTTACTATCACAGTTTTGGAAGCAATGAAGTGCCAAGAGAGCACAACCTCCCCCCCCCCCCCCAAATGACCCCATTTCGGAAAGTAGACACCCTAAGCTATTTGGAGAGGCATGTTGAGTGTTTTGCAGATCCCACTTTTTGTCCCAAAGTTTTGGAAGTTGAAAAAAAGAGGGAAAAAATGCATTTTCCTTTTTTTTCTTCATTTTCCAAAATAAATGAGCTGCAAAATACTCACCATGCATTTTAGCAAATATCCTGGGGTGTCTACATTTCGAAAAGTAAAGTGGTCATTGGGGGGGTTTTTGTGCTATCTTGGCATTTCATGGCCTTCAAAAATGTGAAAGGTAGTGAGGAATGAAATCAACAATTTACGCCCTTAGAAAGCCTGAAGGCGGTGATTTGTTTGCGGGGTCCTGTATGCGGCTAGACTGCCAAATAGTCTCACACATGGGGTATCTCTGTACTTAAGAGAAGCCGCAAAATGTATTTTGGGGTGTAATTTCACATATACCCATGGCATGTGTGAGCAATATATCATTTAGTGATAACTGTGTAAAAAAAAAAAAAATAATAATAATAATTTTCCCGAAACTTGTGGCAAAATATAAAATATTCCATGGACTCACCATGCCTTTCAGCAAATAGCTTGGAGTGTCTGTTTTGCAAAATGGAATCATTTGGGGGAGTTTTGTGCTATCTTGAAATTTCAGGGCCTCTGAAACTGTGACAGGTAATGCGGAGGTAAAATAAGCAATTTGCACCATTAGAAAACCTGAAGGTGGTGATTGGCTTTCGGGCTTATGTACACAGCTAGGCTCCCAAAAAGTCTCACACATGTGGTATCCCTGTACTCAAGAGAAGCAGCAGAATGTATTTTGGGGTGTCATTTCACATATACCCATGGCATGCGTGAGCAAAATATAATTTAGTGACAGGTTTGTGTAAAAAAAAAAAACAAAAAACAAATTGTCACTTTCCTGAAACTTAGGGCAAAATATAAAATACTCCATGGACTCAATATGCCTCTCAGCAAATAGCTTTGAGTGTCTACTTTCCAAAAAGGGGTCATTTGGGGGGTGTTGGAAGTGTCCTGGCATTTTATGCTCAATCTTAGCCACACATCACCCACTCTTAACCACTTGAAAACCAAGCCTTTTCTGTGACTTTTTGTTTACATGAAAAAATATTTTATTTTTACTAGAAAATTACTTTGAACCCCCAAACATTATATATTTTTTTAAAGCAGAGGCCCTACAGAACAAGATGGTGGATGTTGCAAATTTTTTTGTCACACGGTATTTGCGCACAGATTTTCAAAATGCAATTTCTGCGAAAAAAATATATATTTTTTAAATTGAATGCACAAATACACTATATAATACCAAATTGCTTGGTAAAATTTATAAGATGATCTTATGCAGAGTACATAGATACCAAAAATTGTGCACGCCTGTGCAGCGGCAACAAACTTAAATAAACTTTATAAGTCTTTACAGGTTACCACTTTAGACTTACAGAGGAGGTCTACTGCAAGAAATACTGCCCTCGACCTGGCGTTCTCAGTGATACCTCACATGCATGCTGCAATTGCGGTTTACATATGACACTAGACCGTTTGCGTGCGCATTTTCACAGTGAATTTAAATATCCCCTACAATAGCAATCTGTAGGGACAGGTACTTTTTTTTTTTAATAACTGGGGTCTTTTAGACTTTCGATCTCTCCTCTGACCTTAACTAATCTAACCACACCAAGTTTGGTGTAATAAGATGCTTTCCCAATTTCCCAATGGCGCCGTTAATTTCTGGCGAAACAGAAGTCATAAAAAGATCATAGCTTGCGGTATCTTAGGCCATAGAGATAATTGGAGCCATTCTTGTCTCCAATCAGCTCTATGGTTAGATAATTGAACCACCGGCTGCACTCTCGGGTTAACCGTTGGGACAGGAGAGCCCGAGAAAAACCGTGGAAAGCGGCGGGAGGGGGGGGGGCAGCCCTCTCCCACTGCTTGTAAAAGCAGTCTAGCGGCTAATTACCTGCTAGGATCACTTTTACATATAAGCCAACCACTGGCTGTAAAAAACGATACCAGGATAATGCCTAAATCTGCAGGCATCATCCTGGTATAACCACACAAAGTCCAGCAACGTACCAGTACACTGCTGGTCCTTGTTTGGCATATAGGGTAGGTTTTTTTTTTTTTCTTTTCATGCAGCCTGTGGGCTGAATGAAAAAAAGAGAACCGAACAGAAATCTCTGCAAGAAAATTGTGTAGTACACCCACCATTAGTCACCCAAAACATCCAAACCCACTTTCTAATGATGGGTATACATGACAAAATTCCATGTATACTGGTAGGTCAAAGTACATATATAGCATGACAAAATACACCTTGCCAATGAGGCATGAGCATACAAAATGGTTTACAATAATTGCATATTGGAAACAAGATGGTAAATGAGGACGCTATACGTTACATCCAACATGACTCGGGAATGATGTCAAGGGCAACGCAGAGCATCCTTTGATAGAGTGGATACAACTTGCACATAGGGGACGGTTCATGTAGCCAGATGCCCTACATGTTTAGCTTAAAAGTTCAAGCTTCACAAAAATTGATTCCAGACGATTGGTGCCTCAAATTGCCATCATCCCAAAAATTCGATACATAAAACTAACACTATACAGTGTTGATCTCCTCTGATAAAAAGGGGGGATTTTTAAGGCAATAATACATGGAAAAACAATATATATAAAATATATAAAATTTATTGATTAAAAACAGCATTGCATATCATAAATACATAGATATAACAAATTCCCTGTCCGAATGTGGAAAACCACAGCAGGCCATGGATCACAAAAAACATGTGACATATATCTGACTGTACAAAAATAGAGATCACAATTGTGGAAATGTGTAAGAAAGCAAGGGATATAGTACCTCTCCTACACCAGGGTGCAGCCCTAGGTGAAGGAGAGCATCAATCCAACGCGTTCCGAAAGATTAAACGAACTTTTAGTTCCAGTCTTCGTCAGGGATAATATATTATCCTCACAATTAATTGTGAGCTATTTGGGTTTTCCCTTCCTTTTGGAATAACGGCGGTGGTTTATCATTACCGTTTTGTTGAAGCTTGGATCCTTTCAGCAAGGACAACATTATGTTGCCATGAGGAGGTATTGGTGGGTATTTACACACATATATATATATATATATATATATATATATAGTGTCCATACCTTTGTTCATTCATTGCATTTGTGACCTTGGTTTCAGGTGAGGGTTGGGTTACGTTATTCATGCCTCTAATGTATTTTTCTCTGTGTTTGTTTGTGGGTTTTTTTCTTTAGGTAAGAAAAATAAAGGGACTAGTATATATTATCCCTGACGAAGACTGGAACTAAAAGTTTGTTTAATCTTTCGAAACGCGTTGGATTGATGCTCTCCTTCACTTAGGGCTGCACCCTGGTGTAGGAGAGGTACTATATCCCTTGCTTTCTTACACATTTCCACAATTGTGATCTCTATTTTTGTACAGTCAGATATATGTCACATGTTTCTTGTGATCCATGGCCTGCTGTGGTTTTCCACATTCGGCCAGGGAATTTGTTATATCTATGTATTTATGATATGCAATGCTGTTTTTAATCAATAAATTGTCTATATTTTATATATAGATTGTTTTTCCATGTATTATTGCCTTAAAAATCCCCCCTTTTTCTCAGAGGAGATCAACACTGTATAGTGTTAGTTTTATGTATCAAAAGTTCAAGCTTCTTCCGGAGCTACTAGGATACAAGTTCTGTGTGGCAAGATGAACCAAAGTTAGTAACACAGCAAATATGTATGCAATAATCGCAAATCTAGGTCAGTAAAACAGACTGATTAACAATTATATTACATTTCATACAAATTACAAAGTTAAACAAAGGATTTATAAAAATGAATAAGCAAAATAGACATTTACATAGTCAACACAACACAAGGTAAAAATGACACAAGTAAGAGGGGAATGGGAGGTATACCTCACCATAGGAACCCAGAAGGTGGCTGATGACTAAAAGGGCGACACCCAGAACAATCGTATGAGCAAAACAGGGCCGATGTAGGGAACAGAAAAACATACAAGCAGTTGGCAGGATAGGATAAAAAAACCCTTATATGGAGTTATACCTACCCCTATAAAGGCAGATGTGTATTCACAGTAGCCAGAGTTTAAACAAAGGCGAGGTAGACAAAATATCGAACATATACGGGGGATGATCTGCAGAGGTGAGTCTGATAGATATATTGCAGTAAACAAGTTAGGCAGGGTATTTGTCTAAATAAAGGGCCAAACGGCGGTAACCTAGAATAGGAGGGAAAGAGAAGTTGGCAGGGAATAAAATATACTGGTGATAGTTACACTTAGTAAAAACCAGGAGGGAACCACCTCATAGATGGTGAAACGCCAAAAGAGCATTCCTCACGAGCAGGGCGTCGGGATGATTGGCACCTTCCTCTCAGAACAGGACCGCCGCACCTGGCCCTTCAACAACTTCCTCCTGAAATTGCTTATCTTTGTTTTGACTCATAAATTGATTTTCTTTTAACGGGTGCCACTACCTCCAGGTACAGGGGGTGGCTATGGGCACATATTGTGAGCCTGACCTACGCCAACCTGTACCTGGGTGGGTGGGAACGGTATATTTTTTCAAATGAGACTTACACTCAGTATGTTACCCACGTCAATGTGTGGTTAAGATACATTGATGATGTGTTTATTGTATGGTCTGGCTTTTCGGAGGCTTTGACTGAGTTCATCGAACATCTCAATGTGAACAGCTTCAATTTGAAATTTACATTTTCGTTCCATCCCAGTGAAGTCAATTTTCTAGATTTAACCATTATGAAGGACTTGGAGGACCAGGTGACCACCAACCTCTTCCGTAAACCTACGATCTTACATGATCTTAAATACGATCTTACATGCCTCTAGTGCACACCCACCAGCCTTAATGCGTAGTAAACCCTACGCCCAGTATATCAGGCTGAGACGCAATTGTACATCTAGTGCTGATTTCGTCCAACAAGCCGGCCTCTTGCGAGACCGCCTTCTCCAGAGAGGTTACAGTAAGAGCACGTTACGCAAGGCATAAAACCGAGCCCGTTTTAAGAGAAGAGCTGATCTCCTCTATAAACCGAATCCTGTCCCATCTCAACCGACAGTTAGACTCATTACCGAGTTCTCTAGCCATCAGGGTCTGTTGAGAAACATTCTAAATTGGCACTGGCACATGCTTTACAAGGATTCCATCATCCGTAAGCATATTAGCAGTGCCCCACAAGTGACCTTGAGGCGGACGAGGTCTCTACGCGACCGTCTGACTAGCAGCTTCTACCAATCCACCAAATCCTCTCCCCCGAGATTTCAAGGTACTTACAGGTGTCACCAATGTGCGTTTTGTCCTTGGGTGGCAAAGGGTAATAGATTCCATCTACCCAACGGTGAGACCCTGTCCCCCACTTTCCGAGCAGACTGTAGCACTCAAGGGGTCATTCATTTGATGTACTGTGACTGTGGGGTTTTCTACGTGGGGAAGACGATACGTCAATTTAGACGTCGAATTAATGACCACGTCTATTATTCCTCTAAGGGTAAAATGATCACCCCAGTCACAAGGCACCTAGACCTATACCATAGGTTTAACAACAAGTGTGCACATTTCTTCATACTTGAGAGCATTCCTCAAGACCCCGTGGGGGCGATTGGAATAGGAGTATTTTACAAAGGGAGTCACTCTGGATTGTACGCCTCAACGCCACCAGTCGACCTGGCCTCAATGAGGCGCAATCTTTCAAATCATTCCTATAGCAGCCCTTTTCTCTCTGGTGTTTCTTTACCAGTCTCCTCCCCCCCCCCCTTTTGTCTTCTCTTTTCCCTCTTTCTTTTTCCCCCTTTTCTTCTATTGCTTGTCTGTCTTCTTTTCTCCCATTATTTTTCTGCCAACTCTGATTCAGGTCTGTCACCCTTCTTGAAGTGCCCATATATTGTGCTGGTATTAATCTATTTATATTCAAGCCAGAATTGGCTAAGTATCTATATCTAAACACTAATTTAATCCTGTTATCAGGAGGAGCGGTTCGCACATGTGTCTGGCCTTTTTGCCACCCTTGTGTGACTCGTGGCTCATTTAACTATTACCTCTGTTTATATTGTACCTAGTAAGGGCTGAGTGCACATTGACCCCACATGGTGGCGCTGTTGCGCTCTGATTTGTCGGTTGAGCGAATTATGGGGACCAATGTGCGGCCAGGTAACCACACAAGGCGCCTCCACCTCTGGATGGCGCTGTGTGTGGCGTAGCAAGCCCATCGGACTGCCTTTTGGTGCTCCTTTCGGGCTCCTCCCCTTTCGCGTCTCGTTGTCCCGGCGGCTCCTACCCCCTTGTACGCTGGCGCGGAAGTGACGGCCGGGGTTTGGGTGACATCACATCCGGTGGCTCACTACCCGGTAACGTCGGCGTTATAAAGGAGGCACTTTTTATGCCTCCTCTATGGTGGTTTATCCCCATCCGGGGGATTTGATCTGCGGCTTTGCGAGGCATACACTTAAGATATATTGCATGGTAACTATCTGTGTCCTGGTCTTGAGTCCTGTCTGTCACAATATGTATTCCTACCTGCCTAAGTTGTGAGCCTCTACTAATATGATTACCCACTGATGGTCTTTCTCTATCAGAGGGACTAGTTTTATCTTGGACCAATCCATCTAAGTGTGTCTTCGCTGCTCATTGGTAAGTGCTCACCCTTTGGCTGCACTGGTTGGTTTACATTCATGCCCTCTATTTACTTATAAGGTATTAACCCTATGCTATTCTACTATCTCAGGTGGTGGCTATCTGACTGTGCACTGGTTTTACCTATTTTTTCTTTATACACCTTGGAGGGCATGTGCATGCTGTGTTAGCTATATGCCCCTACTGGGTATACACTCCCCCTTGGGCTTCCCCACATGCTCTTTTGGCATTTCACCATCTAGGAGGTGGTTCCCTCTTGGTTTTTACCTAGTTACATAGTAGGTGAGGTTGAATAAAGACAATAGTCCATCCAGTTCAACCTGTGTAGGTGTGTGTGGCTGTAATCATCTAACATAGCCCATAATGTCCTGATCCTTGAGATGTAAGTCTAAGAGTCTTTTGAAAGCCACTATACTACCCGCAGAAACCACCTCTTGTGGTAGACAATTCCACAATCTTGTAGCCCTAACAGTAAAGAACCCTCCTCGTTGCCTGAGGATAAAACGCTTCTCCTCTAATCGCATTGTATGTCCTCGAGTCCTCATGCAATTCCTTCGAATGAACAGCTTTTTTTCTAAGCTGAGATCCCCATTAAGATATTTATAAATTGCTATCATGTCTCCTCTCAGAAGTCTCTTTCCCAGGAAAAATAAATCGAGCGATTGCAGCCGCTCTTCATAGTTAAGGTCCTCCAACCCCCTAATCAGTTTAGTTGCCCTTCTCTGGACTCTCTCCAGCTCCAACACATCCCTCCTGAGGACTGGCGACCAGAACTGGACAGAATACTCCAGATGCGGTCGGACCAGAGTTTTATAAAGTGGAAGGATTATAGTCTTACCTCTGGAATACATCCCTTTCTTTATGCATGCTAATATTCTGTTGGCTTTGGAATCTGCCGCTTGACATTGCATGCTGTTGCCTAATCTATCATCAACCAAGACTCCCAGATCTTTCTCCATTTTTGATTCCCCCAAGGGTTCCCCTCCTAACGTGTATTGTGTTTTTATGTTTTTAGTTCCCAAGTGCAAAATCTTACACTTCTCCACATTAAACCTCATTTGCCATGTCGTTGCCCACTCCGTAATTTTGTCCAGGTCATTCTGTAGGATATCAGCTTCATGCTGTGCAGTTATTGCCCTGGCCAATTTTGTGTCATCTGCAAAAACTGATAACGAACGAAGGTTGGTCCCAAGACTGAGCCCTGGGGCACCCCGCTTACTACCTCAGACCAGTCTGAGTATGCGCTGTTTATTACCACCATTTGGACACGGCCTTTTAGCCAGTTCCGTATCCAAGAGCAAACCCTGCTGTCGATACCTGCAGACCTTATTTTATAAATTAAGCGCATAAATTAAGCACTTATGGGGAACTGTATCAAACGTCTTAGCAAAATCCAAGTACACCACATCCACTGGTCTGCCCCTATCTAGCTCACAGCTCACCTCCTCATAGAATGTTAAGAGATTGGATTGACAAGAACGCCCATTTGTAAACCCGTGCTGGTTACTGCTGATGATGTTGTTGTCTTTAGCATATTCTACGATATAGTCCCTTATCATCCCCTCCAAAAGTTTACATATTATTGATGTCAAACTGACAGGCCTATAATTTTTCCCGGGATATGCCTCTGGCCCTTTTTGAATATCGGAATCACGTTAGCCTTCCTCCAATCCCCTGGTACATCTCCTGTCCTAATACTGTCAGCAAAGATCAGGAACAGTGGTCTAGATATAACCTTACTGAGTTCCTTAAGTACTCTCGGATGTATGCCATCCGGACCTGGTGATTTGTTTGTGTTAAGTTTATCCAGTCTTTCCCTGATTTCACCCTCTGTTAGCCATAGTGGCAAGTCCTGTGTATTACTAATAACCATACAGTCATGGTCAGTGTACCCCTCCTTTTCCTGCGTAAAGACTAACGAGAAAAAAGCATTCAGCACGGTTGCTTTTTCAGTGTCCTCTGTAACCATCCTCCCATCGTCGCTAATTATGTGTGCAATATGCTCTGCCCTAGTTTTTTTGCTGTTGATATATTTAAAGAATTTCTTTGGGTTTTTTTTACTATCCTCTGCTATTTGTCTCTCAAAGTTGATTTTAGCCATCTTGATTTCTTGTTTACTTTTCTTATTTGCCTCCTTGTATTGCTGGAAGGCCGATACTGTGCCCTCTGATTTATATTTCTTGAAGGCCAATTTTTTTCCCCTAATAATTTTTTAACGCTACGGTTTAGCCAGCCAGGTTTGGCTTTGTCTCTTCTAAATTTATTTCCCATAGGAATGCACTGCAAGATGCATTTGCTTAATATGTTCCTAAAGCATTCCCATTTTTCCTCTGTGGTCAGTGATCCCAAGGTTTGGTCCCAGTTTACCCTTTCCATCAATGAGTACAATTTTGGAAAGTTTGCCCTTCTGAAGAGCTACTAAACTAGTACATGTATTGCAGGAAAAAACTTACCAGGAAAGGTTAAAGGACCTTAACATGTATAGCTTGGAAGAAAGAAGAGACAGAGGGGATATGATAGAAACTTTGAAATACATAAAGGGAATCAACTCGGTAAAGGAGGAGAGCATATTTAAAAGAAGAAAAACTACCACAAGAGGACACAGTTTTAAATTAGAGGGGCAAAGGTTTAAAAGTAATATGAGGAAGTATTACTTTACTGAGAGAGTAGTGCAGTGGTTCTTAACCTTGTTGGAGGTACTGAACCCCACCAGTTTCATATGCGCATTCACCGAACCCTTCTTAATTGAAAAAATAAAATATGATTTTTTCAAATTCAGAACATAGGAATATATTTAGGTATATATTTATACATAGGTGCACAAAATGAACAAAACCATTAACTGGTCTTGTAAACCAGGGGTCGAGAGTTCAAATCTCGCTGGGGCCTCCCTGCAAGTGTTGGCGACTGTATCTCAAAAAACAAAACCATTAAGAACAAAGAACAAAACCATTAAAACATGGGGTGTCAGGAGGGCACACACTGGGGTGGGGTGGGGGGGGGGGTTGGGGGGGCATACCATGGGGTGTCAGGAGAGAACACACTGAGGGGGGAGGTGTTGGGAGGGCATACTATGGGGTATCAGGAGGGCACACACTGGGGGGGGGGGCTGGGAAGACATACCATGGGGTGTCAGGAGGGAACAAACTGGGGGGAGGTGTTGGGAGGGCATTCCATGGGGTATCAGGAGGACATACACTGGGGGTTGGGAGGGCATACCATGGGGTATCAGGAGGGCACACACTGGGGGGGTTGGGAGGACATAGCATGGGGTGTCAAGAGGGAACACACTTTGGGGAGGTGTTTGGAGGGCATACCATGGGGTGTTAGGAGGGCACACATTGGGGGGAGGTGTTGGGAGAGCATTCCATGGGGTATCAGGAGGGCACACACCAGGGGGTATTCACAATGCTTTATTGAGCTAAATGAAAAGGACATGCATTTCCATCTGTCAGCTAACAGCACCTCTATGCTAAGCTGCAGTAACTCAGCAGACGTAGCATAGAGGTCCTTGTAAACGAATCCACCATGTACAGCTAGCTGAGCCTACCTCCAGGAACATTCACTCGGCTCCCTCTGCTCATCTGCTCACACTTCCCTCTTCCAGGCGGGCGCGATCTCCGTGGTCAGGTACATCCCTTTCCCGCCCACTCACGCAGCAAGCAGCCTGCAGGAGATAGGCTGGAAACCTGCTGGGGGAGGTACAGGGAGCGGAGTGTCAAGTGTCTATGTGTAATGGCTGTGAGATGTCCCGACTGCGGCTCTGATTTCCCGGGGTGCGCTCGGCCTCACAATCAGTAATATTTTCTCGGGGGGAGCAATTGCCCCTTTGTCCCCCCCGCCGAACCCCGGAGAGTGACTCACTGAACCCCTGGGGTTCGATCGAACCCAGGTTAAGAACCACTGGAGTAGTGGATGCATGGAATAACCTTCCAGCAGAAGTGGTAGCTGCAAATACAGTGAAGGAGTTTAAGCATGCATGGGATAGGCATAAGGCTATCCTTCATATAAGATAGGGCCAGGGACTATTCATAGGATTCAGATATATTGGGCAGACTAGATGGGCCAAATGGTTCTTATCTGCCGACACATTCTATGTTTCTATGTTTAGGGTTCTTATGTTCCCCACTTGCCTTGTTATATTGTTATTTATACTAAATGTGATCATCCTGTGATCGCTAGAGCCCAGGTTGTCCTGGACTCCTACCTCCGAGATTATGTCTGGGTCATTAGTGATCAATAGATCCAGGACTGCGTTTTCTCTGGTAGGGGAATCCACCAACTGTGACATTTAGTTGTCCTGTAAGGTTTCCGTGAATAGACGGGCCTTCTGTGAGTGTGCAGTCCCCTCTTCCCAGTCAATGTCGGGATAATTGAAGTCCCCCAATATGATGACTGATCCCAGTTTTGCCACTTTACCCATTAGTGCTAAAAATTCCTGCTCTACCTCCTTCCCTTGGTTAGGTGGCCTATAGCAAACCCCCACAACTACTTTTCCCTTATCTTCTTCCCTATCGAGTTCAACCCACACAGATTCAAAATCCATGCTCATCCCATCCGTAATGTCACTCCTTTCAATCACCTTTATATTGTTCTTGACATGGAGACATACCCCTCCCCCCCTTTTTCCTACCCTGTCCTTCCGGTACACCGAATACCCTTGGATATTGGCCAGCCAGTCATGTGAGGGGTCGAACCAAGTCTCTGTTATTCCCACAAGGTCTATGTCATCCTCATGTACTAACATTTCCAACTCATCCATTTTATTAGCTAGGCTCCTGGCATTAGCATATACCCCTCTTAGTTTTACGGAAGTTAAACGTGATTGGCGGTTATGTTTATTCCTGTTTGGTCTGAGGTTTTCCCGCACAGACCTGCCAATTGACGTTGTAGACCTACTGTCGCTGCTGACCCTACCACTGCCTTCAGTCCTTTGCTCCCTCCTGAATGATTCTACTTCTGAGCCCTCCCCCCCCCCATCTCCTAGTTTAAAAGCCCCTCCAACTTGGTGGCCATCTTTCTCCCCAAAAGAGCTGTACCGTCCCCATTAAGGTGCAGCCCATCCTTACTAAAGAGCTGGTAGCCGACTGAGAAGTCAGCCCAGTTCTCCAGGAACCCAAACCCCTCCTTCCTACACCAGTTCCTCAGCCACTTGTTAAGTTCCCTAATCTCCTTCTGCCTCTCTTGTGTGGCTCGAGGTACAGGCAGTATTTCAGAGAAAACCACCTTGGAGGTCCTTTTCCTCAATCTATTACCTAAGTCCCTGAAATCGTTCTTAAGGATCCTCCACCTACCTTTTACTTTGTCATTAGTGCCCACATGCACCATGACCGCTGGGTCATCCCCAGCCCCGCACAACAATCTGTCTGCCAGATCTGCGATGTGCCGAACGCGGGCGCCCAGTAAACAACATACTGTTCGGTTACCGAGATCTTTTTTACAGATTGCCCTCTCTGTCCTCTTGATAATTGAGTCCCCAACTACCACAACCTGTCTAACCTTTCCTGAGTTATGGCCCCCCTTCTTCCTGGAGCCGCCCCTCCCCTGGCAGCTTTTTTACTAAGTGTAACTATCACCAGTATATTTTATTTCCTGCCAACTTCTTTCCCTCCTATTCTAGGTTACCGCCGTTTGGCCCTTTATTTAGACAAATACCCTGTCTAACTTGTTTACAGCAATATATCTATCA
This sequence comes from Pelophylax lessonae, assembly GCF_965119305.1. Classification (NCBI taxonomy): domain Eukaryota; kingdom Metazoa; phylum Chordata; class Amphibia; order Anura; family Ranidae; genus Pelophylax; species Pelophylax lessonae. The sequence continues at coordinate 60,966,668 of NC_138780.1, forward strand.
GACTCACCTCTGCAGATCATTACCCATATATGTTCAATATTTTGTCTACCTCGCCTTTGTTTAAACTCTGGCTACTGTGAATACACATCTGCCTTTATAGGGGTAGGTATAACTCCATATAAGGGTTTTTTTTTATCATATCCTGCCAACTGCTTGTATGTTTTTCCGTTACCGACATCTGCCCCATTTTGCTCATACGATTGTTCTGGGTGTCGCCCTTTTAGTCATCAGCCACCTTCTGGGTTCCTATGGTGAGGTATACCTCCCACTCCCCCCTTACTTGTGTCATTTTTACCTTGTGTTGTGTTGACTATGTAAATGTCTATTTTGCTTATTCATTTTTATAAATCCTTTGTTTAACTTTGTAATTTGTATGAAATGTAATATAATTGTTAATCAGTCTGTTTTACTGACCTAGATTTGCGATTATTGCACACATATTTGCTGTGTTACTAACTTTGGTTCATCTTGCCACACAGAACTTGTATCCTAGTAGCTCCGGAAGAAGCTTGAACTTTTAAGCGAAACATGTAGGGCATCTGGCTACATGAACCTTCCCCTATGTGCAAGTTGTATCCACTCTATCAAAGGACGCTCTGCGTTGCCCTTGACATCGTTCCCGATTCATGTTGGATGTAACGTATAGCGTCCTCATTTACCATCTTGTTTCCAATATGCAATTATTGTAAACCATTTTGTATGCTCATGCCTCATTGGCAAGGTGTATTTTGTCGTGCTATACATGTACTTTGACCCACCAGTATCTCCCCATTCAGGGGGTTCTGTCTTCTGATTTTATGTCAATCAACAATAAAAGTGTTTTATTTTATCGTGCCTAGAAAGTCCATTTTCCCCTCTTCTTTTCCATTCTTGACAATTTTTAGGATGTGGCACATCGTTTTTCTATTTTGCTGCGCCCCTATCTTTGCTGCACTAGTGTTGGCGCATAAGACTTGTTTCATCAAAATTCCATGTATATCTAATGTTTTTCTTTAGCTGCGGTGGTGAAATCACCTCCTACAGTGCTGCCATCAGAGATTTCCATATCTGCTGAGCGCAAATGCTGTTTGTGTCAGAATATATAAAATCAGTGTGGCAGCCGATGTGTACCTGCAAGGCAAACTGGTTAATAGAATGAAAAATAATAACAGAAGTACAGTAAAAGTTCAGTAGGAAGAGTAGAAGAACAGAAAAATAACTCAAACGACAACTATTTTTGGCTTTTTTATTTTATATTTTTTTTGTAATGTTTTTTGTAACTTTTTTATTTTTTATTTTTTTTTTTTTTTTGCTCAACTGCAAAATTCCAGGTTAGGGTCTCTCAAAATGTCGATAGCCATCGAACATCTTTCGAGACCCTGTGTTAGTGTGCCTTAAAACGGTGTCATGCTGTACCCTACGCTAATACTCCAATAGTGTGTGTGTGGTAGCTTTGGAAACATTCCCCGATGCAGAGACCAGGTTGGTCAGGACAGAAGGGACAATAATAGCGGGTGTCGCGCCTAAATCCGCACTTGCTACAGACACGACATCTTCTTTGGGGGTGTCTTTGGGTAGGGGTACTCGTGAGGAAATGTGGAAAATGCCTCTCATGCAGCCGGCTCATTGCATCTGGTAGAGGAAGCTGGGCAGGAGCACCTCATGGATACAGGTAGGCTCCGATGATCTCTTCCTGGAATTCTAGGAAGGATCCAGCTCGTCCTGAAGCTTTGTATAGCACAAAGGCATTCAGCATAGCCAATTGGAATAAATAAACAGACACTTTTTTGTACCAGCGTCTGGCTTCACGGGCAACTCAGTACGGCGCCAAAAGCTGGTCGTTAAGGTCCACCCCTCCCACATTAAGGTTATATTCGTGGACACAGAGGGGTTTCTCCAAAACACCAGTTGCTGTAGGAATGTGGACCATCGTGTCTGCGTGAAGGGAGGACAGAACAAAAAACATTCTGTGTATCCATCCACTTCACTGCAAGCAATTTGTCAGTTTTCAAGCAGGCTCTCTCCCCCCGACTAAGACGGGAATTTACAAGCCGTTGGGGGAAGCCCCGGCGATTAAGTCGCACGGTGCCACATGCGCCAATTTGTAATTCAAGCAAGTGACTAAAAAGTGGCACGCTTGTATAAAAAATGATCCACGTACAAATGGTACCCCTTTCCGAATAAGGGTGACACCAAGTTCCAAACTATCTTGCCGCTGCTCCTTATGTAGTCTGGGCAGTTGGGGGGCTCCACAGTGCTATCTGTTACCTCATAAACACGGAAACTAACTGTATAGCCTGTGGCCCTGTCACACAGCCTATACAGCTTGACCCCGTATCTGGTACGCTTGCTGGGGAGATACTGCTTCATAGCAAGGTGGCCAGTAAACTTAATCAGGGACTCATCAATGCAGACAACTTGTTGGGGGGTTAGCAAGGCTGAAAACTGCTGATTGAAGTGGTTTACGAAGGGCCGAATTTTGTGGAGCCGGTCATATTCAGTTTCTCCCCGAGGACAACAGATTTCATTGTCGTTGAAGTGCATGAACCGCAGAATTTGCTCGTACCTCGCCCTGGACATGGAAGCAGAGAACACGCGCATATGGTGAATTGTGTTAGTGGACCAATATAACTCACTCTTTTTGTTATGCCCATGTTGAAGGAAAGGCCCAGAAAGGTTTTAAATTCGGAAACCGTTATAGGTTTCAAGTCTGGCAAGGGGGTTAATTTGGGTTGGCGGCGATGAATTGAGCAGCATATAATTTCCTTTGGTCCACAGTAGATCCGAAAAGATCTTCCGTTATAAACAGCTCAAAAGAATTCAGGGGAGTAAAATTGGCTGTTTCCACAGGGACCCTAAACCTACTTGGGACAGAAACTAACTTTCTAGCGCTAACTGAAGTCACAATCACACTATCACAGAAAACCACGATATTACCTATATATAGTGTGCAATGTGACAGGGGGGAAGGGGTTAAATCTTTATTTGGGGGGGGCGGTGGAGGGTATCCTAAGTCTAAAATAAAAGGTCGCAAGCGCTAAACCAAGTCACAAGTCACACTAATACAGAAATATAGGCAAATGCTATATACTGTCTATAGTGTGCAATGTGACGGGGTGTAGGGGTAAACTGGGGGTGATCAGGGGGTTAAATCTTTATGGGGGGTGGAGGGGACCCTAAACCTACTTGGGAAAGAAACTAACTCGCTAGCGCTAACTGAAGTCACAATCACACTATCACAGAAAACCACTACACTGTATTATCTATATATAGTTTGCAATGTGACGGGGGGGAAGGGGTTAACTGGGGGTGATCAGGGGCTTAAATCTTTATTGAGGGGGGGTGGCGGGTATCCTAAGCTTAAAAGGAACGGTCGCAAGCGCTAAACCAAGTCACAAGTCACACTAATACAGAAATATAGGAAACAGCTATATACTGTATACAGTGTGCAATGTGACAGGAGTGTAGGGGTTAACTGGGGGGGGGGGTGATCGGGGGTTAAATGTCTATGCCTATAATGCCTATCTAGGTGTGTGTGTATGTGTGTGTGGGTGCTTGGTGCAGTACTCACAGTTTTGATCCTCTCTCTTCTCTCTATGACGCCAAAAAGGATTTTGGGAGGAGAGAGCAGGTCATTTCTGTGCCTGTGTTTACATTAATTACACAGGCACAGGTCAGTTTCTGATTGGGCAGGACCGATCAACAGGTCAAGGAAAAAATCATTGGCCTGGACCTGATGACTGATCAGTTCTGAACCCAATCAGATCATCAGCGAGGCCAGGAGCACGCCCCAGAGCGGCGGGAGAGATCGACGTAGGGCTACTTCGCTTTGTCCAGCAATGGCTGAGTGCCACAGTAAATGTACAGTGGGCTAAAGTGGTTAAGAACTGGGGTATGTAAACTTTTAATCAGGGTCATTTGGGTCGTTTCTGTTGTAATTACGATTTAAAAAAGTAAACACAGTTGATTGAAAATAAATGGCTTCAGCTAAACACTAACCATGAGTGAAAGAAAAGTTTTTGTGTTTTCATATTCTCTGAAAAATGACTAAGAAATCAAATTCTGCTAGGGTATGTAAACGTATGAGCACAACTGTGTACTGTATGCCCCACGGTCACCTCTCTGTAGAGACTGACTCACTGATTCACATAGGAACACGTTTAAGCATTTTTGGGTTTGAAAATGTTGTTAGTATTTTAAGTCACAAAGTGGAACATTTTTGAATGGGGAGGGAATAGAGTCAAGTTTCTTATAGTGTGAAATAATAAATAGGTATTTTCCAGCACTCCCTATTTTTGTTTTGTTTTTTCTCTAGAAAGTTTTCTTGGTGTAGGGGTTGCGGTTTCAAAGTTTGCAATTGAGATGTTCTACTGCTGGTTATGTATACATATTTTATCTGGTTGCTATCCTGTACACAGACTTACTTGGCGTTAAAGATTTGGATCCAGACTTAGATAAACGACCAGAGTGCCTTGGTATTTTTGCAGCTGGTGAAGGGTTTCCAGCTGTACAAAAGGAAAAAAAAAAGTTCAAGTTACATAATGAAGAAAACAGTCCACCTAGTTGAACCAATAGAAGAAAAACAGAATATATAAATAGAAATAAAGAGAAAATCTTCATATACAGAACCCTATATCCACAGTTGATTGGGAGGAAGGCAAGAAAAGAAAAAACCCTATAAAGCATAGCCCAAATTGATTCAGAGGGGAAAAACTGGATTTTTGAAAGAGCTTACCGTAAAAAAATCCTTTTCTCTGAATTTCGACAGACGCAGCTCCATCTAGTCAGAGACTATAGGGTTATGCTCCTCCTATCAGGAATAGGCATTAGGCAGGAAAAAATCTTAACCACACCTATGGAGGCTGTCTCTGCAGGCATAACCCCACACACCCTGCTATCATCAAGCAGTTTAGTTGCAAGCAGTGTTTACAATAGAAAAAACCCTAGTCAGAAGTAGAGGGGCGGGTGCTGTGTCTGTCGATGAACTTCAGAGAAAATATAATCTTTGTAAGAACTTACTGTAAAATTATTTTCTCTGAGTCTTCTGACAGACGCAGCCTCTTCCAAGTTTCATCACTATTGGGTAATGGCGCCCTCTGCAGGAGGAGGCTAGGTAGTGAAACTTCATTAAAAATCTTTAACTAGACACACCTTTAGGGGCTGTCCCTCTAGACATTACCCTCAGACACAAAGCGTACTAATCAGTTTCGTAGAAAGCAGTACAGGAAGACAAACAACCCCAAATTAGAGGGGCTGCATCTGTCAGAGGACTCACAGAAAATAATTTTATGGTAAGTTCTTACAAAAATTCTATTTTCTCTTACGTCCTCTGACAGACGCAGCTTATTCTAAGTTTCATCTTTATTGGGACGTTCCAAAGCAGTGCAGGTGTGAGGGGTGGGAAAAGACGCAACCAAAACGGCAACGTGTCAACAAGGCCAGAACCAAAACTCAGCCAACAGAAGCTCAACCAAAAACAAGCGCTAACACCAGAACAAAAATTCACTCCAAGAAGAGAAAGAAACAGGTCTCCAACAAACCGCAGCGCTCAAAACTTTGCGGCCAAAGGAAGCATCCGAGGATGCCATCATGTCAATCTTGTAAAATTTTGAAAAAAAAGTGTGCACAGACGACCAGGTTGCCGCTTTGCACACCTGAGCCACAGAAGCCTGATGGCGAAAAGCCCAAGAGGCACTCACGGCTCTAGTAGAATGTGCCCCCACAGGGAAACGAAGCACTTGACCCTTGAGTGAAAAGGCCTGAACAATAGTCTGTCAGATCCATTTAGAAATGGTTGCAGTGGACGCAGTCAAACCCTTCGGAGGTCCCTCAGGAAGGACAAACCGGGAATCTGACTTCATAAAGGATTCCGTGGTCGACAGGTAAAGCCTGATCACCCGAACCACATCCAATGAATGCAAGGCAAATTCCTTGGGATGCTTAGGCTTTGCACAAAGCGAAGGCAAAACAATATCTTCATTGAGGTGGAAGGCAGACACCACCTTAGGGAGAGAAGACTGGTTGGGTCGCAGAACAACCTTGTCCCTATGAACGGCCACATAAGGCGAACGGCAGGACAGAGCCGCCAATTCAAACATTCTGCAAACAGAGGTGATGACCACCGGAAAGGTAAAATTCTGGGACAACTAAGGCAGAGAGATTTCGCTGATATTTTCAAAGGGAGGTTGTTGCAAAACGGACAAAACCATATTCAGATCCCATGGAGGCAAAGGAGCCCTCCTTGGAGGAGCCAGATGATGCACCCCTTAAATAAAGGTGCAAATCAGGGAAGTAGTTGCCAAGGGGCGCTGAAAGAAAATGGCCAAGGCCGACACCTTACCTTTTATCGTGCCCAACGCCAAACGCTGTTCCACACCTTTATGCAAGAAAGTCAACACCCTTGCCACCGAAAAGGAGCCAAGATGGAACCCATGTGACTCACACCAGGAAATGTAGGCCTTCCAGGTACGATGATAAATCTTTCTGGAGGTAGCCTTCCGAGCTATCAGCAAGGTAGGAATTACTGCATCGGAGAGACCTCTGTCTCTCAACACCTGGCCTACAACAGCCACGCCGTTAAAGCCAGAGACAGTAACGCAGGATGGAATATCGGCCCTTGAGATGGCAAATCTTCCCTCAGAAGCAGCCGCCAAGGAGGCTCGACGACCATCTTTACGAGGTCTGCATACCAAGAGGCCACCAGAATCACCTGCACCTATTCCAATGCCAACCGGCGGAGGAACCTGGACAACAGTTGAATCAGGGGAAAGGCATAAACCAGACGATACCGGTGCCAAGGCATCACCAACGCGTCCGTGGCGTCGGCCAGAGGATCTCGAGCCGTGGCCACGAACCTTTCCATATTTTTGTTGAACGAGACATGAACAGATCCATGTCCGGAGTCCTCCACCGGGATCAAAGGAGACAAAACACCTCCGGATGCTGGGACCATTCCCCCTGATTCAAGGACTGACGACTCAGATAGTCTGTCTGCCAATTCTCCACTCCAGGAATGTGAACAGCAGAGATAGCTGGAACGTGCGACTCGGCCTAAGTCAGAATCTCAGCCACTTCCTTGGCCGACCGGGCACTCCTGCTGCCCCCTTGGTGATTGATGTAAGCCACCGCCGTGGCATTGTCGGTTAGAACCCGAACTGGGTGAAAGTGCAACCGAGGCGCCCAATGGAGCAGACAAAGTTAGCGCCCTGAGCTCCAGGACATTTATCGTCAAGGAGGATACCTCCGGCGCCCACGTACTCTGGGCACAATGAGTGTCCAGTACTCCACCCCAGCCCGTCAGGCTGGCATCAGTGGTGATCATCGTTCACAACAGGAGCAGAAAAGACTTGCCCTGGCTCAGAGCGGGTGACAGAAGCCACCACGACAGCTCCAACCTCGTTAGACGACAGACATACAAGTTCAATTTGGCAAGGATCTCCGATTGTAGAGGCCTTGTGTGAAACTGGGAAAACTGGATCACCTCGAAGGCCGACACCATCAGCCCCAGGGACCTCATGAAGTTCCGCAGGGAGAAGAGATCGTTGTCCCTGAGGGACCTGATCTCGTCCTGCAAAGTCTAAAGTTCTTCCTCGTAGATAGGAATGTGCCGATGGAGGCCAGAAAATCTCCTTGACTCAAGGACGCCACCACCGACTGGATGGATTCCATTCGGAACTTCTGTACCCGCACAAAGCGGTTCAGAGATTTGAGGTCCAGATCTGACGTACCTTGCCCTCCTTTCTGGGCACCGTGAACAGGTTTGAATGAAACCTGCGAAATCTGTCCCGTTGTGGAAATGGGTAATAACGCCGTGAGCAAGAAGATCTCGCACCGCCCCCTTGAGGTCCGTTAAAACGATCCGGGGACAGACGGAGATTTGATGGAAAGAACCTGTCTGATGGGCGAGATCGAAATTCTATCTTGTACCATGAATGAATCAATTCGTGAACCCATTTGTCCTGAATTAGGGCCGTCCAGGGTTCCCGAAAGTGACTCAGATGGCCCCCCCCCCACCCCTGAACCGGGTGAGGGCGTCCTCATAGAGGCACGGTCCGCCGAGCAGCCCTTAAAGAGGAAGTAAACCCTCCTCTGACACTTTTACCTATAGGTAAGCCTATGATAAGGCTTACCTATAGGTACTGTAAATATCTCCTAAACTTGTACCGTTTAGGAGATATTTACCTTAGATGCAGCCAGTGACGTCACTGGCGCATGCGCTCTGAAGGAACGGCCGCTGGTGCCGTTCCTTCAAAGCCCCGCGCCGTGACCGTTGGCACCCGCGCGTGTGCGCGGGAGTGATGTCACCGCGGCTCCGGCCAATCAAATGGCCGGATGCCGCGATCACGGAAGACGGGCGACTGGACATGAGGTGAGCGGACGGCACGGCGGGGGCTCGTTCTAAGGTATTTCATAATGAAATGCGATGCATACTAGCTCATTATGTGTTTCTCTTTTAGCTTGTAAAAAACAAAAAAAAAAAAAAAATGTAGAAAGTTTACAACCTCTTTAAGCCACACCATGCGGCGGAGTGAAATCCCCACCGCAGAAAACCTTGCGACCAGGGGAGCTTCGTCCAGGGCTGAGTCACACAGATACACCATGGCCTGGGCTATTTGGTCCGTGAAGAGTCGGGGGGGGGGGGGGGGGGGCGACTTGATCCATTCCGTAACTGTCTGAGAAACCAGCACGGAAGCGAACACAGAGTGAGCCTGCCACCATTACTTGGTAGCAGGAAAGTGACCCCACGCACCTGTCCATTAGGTCTTTAAATACCAGCGAATCCTCCGCGGGGCACCGTGGATGTATTCAACCTTGAGACAGTGTGGTCCACCTTAGTGTACACTGTCCAGCGATAGGAAACTGGGTCCGTAAAGGGGTAGCGGCGTTGAAAACACTTAGGCACTGCACGCATGTGCTCCTGCTACTGTTTGTTCACGATATCGTGAAACTCCTCGGGGCAGGGGAAAACCTGACTCGACTTCTGGGCTTTGCGGGAACCAAAATAACCCGCTTTCCTGACTGTGTGGGCTCATCATCAATATGCAAAGTCTCCCTGACGGAGCGAACCAGTGCTTCTCCCAAAGCGCGTTCCCGGGCCGCAGATGACGAGGACTCAAAAGGCAGTGTCTGTGGCAACCACCTCAGGCTCAGAATCAGAAGATTGAGAAGGCACCGCCCGTTTTTTAATAGGAACTTGTGACATTACAAGATCAACTCTGAACGCCAGAACTTCAAAGACTGCAGACAGGGATGCAAAAGAAGGGGATCCGGATGACCCGGATGCACACACAAGTTTAGAGGGGAAATTTTCACTCTTGGACTCCATTTTGGCACAAAGACACTGGCCCTTTAAACCCGCGGGAGCGGTCCACACCGCCACACCGCGCTACTTGTGGAGTTCCCCTTTAGCTAGCAGACTCGCTGACCAAAGCTAAATGTGCCTAAAAAGTGCCCAAAAGGACTAAAAATTCCCCCTTACTGTGTCCAGAAATAGGATAGCAGCCGCTGTCTGCACTGAAGAGAAACTTTTGGAGGAAGTGACATACACTAGAGGCCGAACTCCCCCTTTCGAGCCACAAGAAAATGGTGCCACATTAAGGAATAGGAGAAGTACAGGGAAAATGGCTGCCACCCATACAGTGCGGCCTGCCGACATACAAGATGGTGCCCGAAAATGGCGCCAAAACTCCGAACAATGCAGAAAATGGCTGCTGCCTTACGTTGATGTCAGCCAGGCTGCACACACCCAAAATGGCAGCCGAAAAAGGCACCGTCAATCAGGAGCCCAGGGACCCTAGCCACCGTGGGAATCCTCTACAGAAAGCCCCCCAGGACAAGGTAGGAGCCGTACATACCCCACCCCCCCACGCAGTGGACGCCGCTAGAGCGCCCCCATATGGAGCAGAGAGCCAGTATCCGTCCAGAACAGGCCAGGGGGGATCTCACAGAGATCGCAGCTTTGACATCCCCAGGAGTGGGCCCACATCCACCCCCCTCAGGGGACTGTCCCAGGGAAAGGGGGGTAGCATCCCTCACCATACCATGGACCGCAGGCTCCACTCCGATACAGCTCGCTTCCCACCCTGAGTGGGGGTGCCGTCAGCCAAGAGGGGATGCTGCAACACAGCGCATTCCAGGTTGATGCGTCCTGGCGAAGAGTTTCTCTGCAGGCTTCTCCCCATCTGTCGGGGCACCTTCACGGCAAGGCCTGGGTGGACCACAACCTGCGCACGCTCGTTGGCCAGGCTGGGGTACCATAAGGATCTAGATTATCCAGTGCGAAGCCCAGCTCAGCTGTCGCTTGTAGTTCTCCAGGAGGATCCCCCTGACTAGCTAGCGATAGTGAGTGAAGAAAATAAAATAAACATTTTTCAAAGAAAAAACAAAAACTGAGACTGGAGTCCCAGCAGGGTACCCTAGGTCCTACTCCTGAGCTAGGCAGCAAGAAATTGATTAGTAAGCTATGTGTGTCTGAGGGTAATGTCTAGATGGACAGCCCCTAAAGGTGTGTTTAAGATTTTTTAATGACGTTTCACTACCTAACTTGCTCCTGCAGAGGGCACCATTACCCAATAGTGATGACACTTGGAAGAGATTTACATCTGTCAGAGGACATAAGAGAAAAGGAATTTACGGTAAGTTCTTAAAAAATCCAGTTTTATCTATCGTTCATCGACAGACGCAGCTCCATCTAGTCCCCAGTGGTTCTGTCCTGGGACCAATCCTGTTTAATTTATTCATACAGTATCTAGAAGAGGGGCTATCCAGCACAATCTCGGTATTTGCGGATGATACTAAGCAAAGCAGGGCAATAAGTTCTATGCAGGACGTGGTAACCTTACAAGCAGACCTGAACAAAATAACAGGGTGGGCAGGGCAACTACATGGCAGATGAGGTTTAATGTTGAAAAATGTAAGGTAATGCACTTGGGCGTCAGAAATACGAACGCAAGGTACTCACTAGTGAGGGAACCTCTGGATGAATCTAAGATGCAAAAGGACCTGGGGGTCCAAGTGGCAGGGCCGGTGCTTCCACTAGGCAAACTAGGCAGCCGCTTAGGGCGCATTGCCACCTAGGGGCACAACCAGGAGTCGGCACTCTATTTCCTATATTAATGATCCTTGTGAGCTGAGGGGAGGGGTGGCAGTGGGGGAGGAAGAAGGGACAGAGAAAGATGCCAGGTGTCTGGGGCAGTGGCGGAACTACCAAGCATTGGCTTTGGGGGGGCCCCAGAAGGCAGGAAGGGAGCCCACCGGAGTGCTGCCTGCATGATGATCCTCTTCAGCTGGAGCTGAGCGGCCTAAACCCCGGGCAGGAAGTGATTCTCTGCACTGCACTGAGCTGATGGGCAGTCGTCATTTCCCTGGTATTAAGCAGGGAGCGGAGGAGAGCTGAGGAGAGCTGAACCTGAGCCGGAGCTCGGCACTGGAGGGCGATACCTTTACTGGAGCAGTAGCAACGAGGCACCAGAATGGTCTCAGGAGGTTGGTAATGAAGGATGTGCGGAGCTCTCTGACTGCTGCTCCTTCCTCCACCAGGAGCCTGTTGGAGCTGTGGTGAGCACTGTGGTCCAGAAGAGGAGTGTCCTGGGAAAAGGAATCACAGTGAAGAAGAGGAGAGTGCAGGCCACTCTCTTCATACCGCCCAGTGAGTGTCCCTAGAACAGGGGATCTGGGTCGCTGGGTGTGACATGGAGGATCCCTGGTGTGAAAGGGAATTGGGGTCACCAGGTGTGCCATGGGGAATCAGAGTCCCCAGGTGTGACATGGGGGATAGGGGTCACCGGGTTTAACAGGGGATCAGGAGTCACCAGGTGTGCCATGAGGAATTTGGGTCCCTGTGTGTGCCATGGGGGATTGAGGTGCCCAGGTGTGACATGGAGGAACCATCAGGGTCTCCATGTGTGACATGGAGGAACATCAGGGTCTCTCCAGGTATGACATGGAGGAACATCAGGGGCCCCTGGGGTGACATTTAGGAACATTGGGGTCACTGGGTATGACAGCATGACATGGAGGAACATGGGGGTCCCTGGGTGCCACATGGAAGAACATCGGGGTCAGTGGGTATGACAGCAAGACATGGAGGAATATTGGGGTCCCAGAATGTGACATGGAAAAACATCAGGGTCCCTGGGTGTGGCATAGAGGGACATCAGGGTCCCCAGGTGTGACATGGAGGATCATGGGGGTTACTGGGTACGACAGCATAACATGGAGGAACCATCAGATCAGGGTCACTGGGTAGGACATAGAGAAGTTTTTAACCCCTTACCTTTTTATTTTTTTTTGGGGGGGGCGCAAGTAGCTGGTCTTGCCTAGGGCGTAAAATAGTCTAGCACCGGCCAACAGCATACTGTATGTATAAAAAAGGGGATTCACTCCAGAAATAAAGAGAATATTCTCCCACTCTACAAGACCCTGGTCTGGCCACATTTGGAGTATTCCGTCCAGTTCTGGGCACCGGTGCTCAGGAAGGATGTGCTAGAACTGGAGAGGGTCCAGAGAAGGGCAACAAAAATGGTTAGGGGAATGGAGGATTTCAGCTATGAGGAAAAACTACAAGCATTGAACTTATTCTCTCTGGAGAAAAGACGCTTGAGAGGGGATATGATATCAATGTACAAATATTGTACTGGTGACCCGAGCATAAGGAACAAACTCTTCAGGGAAAGGGAATACAAAACACGTGGCCACTCACTAAAACTAGGGGACAAATGGTTTAACCTTAAAATACATTGGGGGGCTCTTTACTGTCAGAGCAGTGGGGATGTGGAATTCTCTTTCACAAGCAGTGGTATCAGCGGTGAGCATCGATCGTTTAAAAAAACTATTAGACGGCACCTTAAAGACCACAAGATACAAGGGTATTCAATATACGGTTAACATCAAAAACACACACACAATAGGTTGAACTGGATGGACTGGTGTCTTTTTTCGACCTCACTATCTATGTAACTATGTAGTCAGAGACTACAGGGATGTCCCAAAGCTGTATATTCATGAGGGGTGGGTAGACAAAAAACGGAAAAAGTAACTCCACAAAGGCTAAACTTAGCCAACCAGGAACAACTGGAGCTCAACCTGAAAACACAACACACCCTCAAAGAGAAACAAAACCTTGCGGCCAAAGGAAGCATCCGAAGATGCCAACACATCTACTTTGTAGAATTTTGTAAACGTATGCACAAACAACGAGGTTGCCGCCTTACGGACTTGCAGCACCGATGCCTGATTGGCAAAAAGCCCAAGAGGCACTCAGCGCTCTCGTAGAATGCGCCTTCACCAGTAAAGGAGGAACCTGACTCTTTAGTGAATAAGCCTGAACCACGTCTGCCTGATCCATCGGGATATGGTCGACGCAGCCTGTCCCTTACAAGGTCCATCGGTAAGGATAAAAAAAGAGTCATATTTACTAAAAGACCCTGTGGTCTCCAGATAGACCCTGATCGCCCAAAACCACATCCAAAGAGTGCAACGCAAATTCCGTTGAATGTTTGGGCTTAGGGCAGAGTGAAGGCAACACAATGTCTTTATTCAGATGAAAATCAGAAACAACCTTAGGAAGAAACGATTAGGTTGAAATACCACATTATCACTGTGTATCACCAGATAAGGTGAGAGGCAGGAAAACGCAGCCAGTTCAGATACTCTGCGAGCGGAAGTAATAGCCACCAAGAAGGCAACCTTCTGTGACAACGAAAGTAGAAAATTCTCCCAAATGTTCTCAAAAGGAGGCTTTTGAAGAACAGAGAATACCAGATTGAGGTCCCACGGAAGTAGCGGGGACCTTCTCTGGGGAGCCATATGGCATACTCCCTGTATAAAGGTAGGAATCAAAGCATGTGTAGTGTGATGGTACGCACCGTCACTGAGACTGAAAAAACGATAGGACAGATAAATTGATGGATTGGACTGCTTCAGTTCGTCAGACTTGTAACAGATATTATGGTCATCAGCTCAAACACCTGTCTTCCAGACATCATTGAATTATGCTGACTTACTGTTCGTTTATGTGTATGGTCTCTTGTTTTAGCTTTGGTGCTGGCAGTCTGGACTTCCAGGCTGGCTTAAGTGTACTGATTTAATTAGCATGTTATTTGGGATTAGCCATGAGTCAGCTGTACCTCGTTATCTAACCATTGTGTGATGTTTTGGGTAAATATTCGGGTCATTGTTCATGTAGTGACTGAAATACTTCTCAAGTGTATAAAAAGTCTGTTTCTTGTTCAATAAAGTGTGATTCTAGTACAAACTAAGTGTCAGGCTAGCTTTGTATGACGGCAGCTGGGATTTGATATCTATGTTCATGACTGCAAGGAAGCCGTATACTGACAGAAGACCACAAGTACAGTGTGGGTCTGAGGTTCCGTTACATTGGTGGAAAGCGGTGGGATGCTTCCTGCAGTCTGGAACATCCAAACCTCCACCGGGATCCAAGGTCTGGGGAGCAGAAGAGGAGAGGTACAGATATCAGCCGCCATGGAAGAGGAATTCGGAAGGAGGTTGCGAGAGATACAGCACAGGGGACCAGTGTCAGAAAAAGTCCTGCTAGAATGGCCTGATGTAATCCGCTGGGAACTCTGGAAAGAAACGCTAGCTCGTGAGCAGCGACACCGGGGAAAAATCCTCCCCTCCTTCCAGGAAAGGTACTGGTCACAGTATAAAGTTCGAATGGTGTTTTTGGGGAGACAACCGCACAAGGCATGGAAAGCTGAGTTAAGCAGGCTGGTCCAGGCGGAGATGCGGTTGGACAAGAGCTATATAGAGCCCTCCGCGTGTATGTAACCCAAGTAAGCACATGGACAGCCTAACAGACGGCTTTTGCTACGGCAGCCTGGGGCTGTTATTAGAGAGGCTGTCTGAGGACCCTGGCTTTGGGAGTGATTTGGAGTGGCGTTTGGAGGAATTCTTGAAAAACAGAGAACAGATGCTGAATGTCTTGGAAGTGCACTGGGCACTGGAAGATTTGGAATGGGAGCTGGAGATCGCCTACAGACAGCTACTAGACTCTGCTCAGCACCAGGCCTGGGCTCCTCTTGCCTGGGAATATCCAGAAGTACCAGCTGACAGTCCAGAAATCCTGACTGAAGAATCAATAATATGGCACACTAACAGTGTGCTTTGCTCACCTGCACCCACGGTTTTGGATGCGGAGGTCTTATGGCGGATGCAGTAAGTGCTGACTCACCTTGATGAACCTGTTTCTGCACAGGACGAGCTTGAATGGAGGAATGCATCTGTTCAGCCGCCGGATAAAGGTATGGGAGAAGGGGAAGCCATCTTCATTCCCCAACCACGGATCACAGCCTTAATTAACTTTCCATCGGAGGATGATATGGAAGATAAATCACCCGCCAAAGTGTTGGCACTGGGCCCAAGTGCCACCAGTCCCTGCCCTGGACTTTAAGCAATTCTGGAGACTGGGGATTTAATAGACTTTTCTGCTGAGGAGGAACATCCCAGTGAGCCTACAGCAAAAGAGTGGGCATCCAGGCATAGCGCTGCTGACCTCTGCCTGCAACAATTGGTGACCTAGGAAGATGTGTGCAAGGCCACTGACATTTCAGTTTACTTTCCTGCAGAACAGCTGGCATCAGGGCCTAACATCACTGAGCGCTGCCCAACACCAACAGCAGCTTCAGCCTCCATGAGAGAAGAGGCAGCTGATCTTTCTGCTACACCACTGACAGGGACACAGGATTCCCTGCCAGCAGCATCTGTGGAGTTACAAGAAAATTCTATAGCAAAAGGGCTGACAACTGGACAGAGGGTCCAACACCTCTGCCCCACACCTGCAGCAGTCCTGGAGGCTCAGGGTGAGAAGGTGACAGTCACTCCCCAGCAGCAGATCAGGATAGAGGGGGAGAAGAGAGAGTAGGTTGTCGTCCTCCCTCCCCAACAGTTACCCGGAGCAGATTACGTGGAGTCCCCAGCAGAAGTGCTGGCAAAAGAGAAGAGTGCGGCTGGCCTCTGCCCTCAACGTGGAGTCCCCAGCAGAAGTGCTGGCAAAAGAGAAGAGTGCGGCTGGCCTCTGCCCTCAACGTACAAAAGATGGAGTTTCTGTGATAGTGGATGGGACTGCGGTCTCCACCTCTATATCCCAGGGATGCTGGGCAGTCGGCCCAGGTCCCCAACAGCATGAGGGAGTAAGCCAAGCCACCCTGTCTTCACTCCAGCAGCTGAAAGGACTCCGGATAGAGGGGCCAGTCCACGCTCCCCCCCCCCCCCCCGGTGGTTGTGTTCTGTGAGAGAGGCGGAGGTTGGCTGGGTGAGTAATGCTCCCTTTGGGACAATTTGGTTGGGGTATTGTGTGGGTACAGACATTGGGGGGCTGGAACTACAGACTACCTTCAAGGTCGGCCCTTTTGGGGTCCCCTCCTGTGCTGGTCTCCTTCTAGAAGGGGAGAGATGTGACGGGAGTCACTTTGGTTGGGTTGCCCGTGGAGCACAGCTTACCTTAGAGAAGTTGGGAAATACCTCTCTTAACCCCCTAGGCACTTCTTATGTGTAAGTCACCATGTGTCTATTAGGGACACAGGGTGACCCAAAAGCCCAGTCTGGCCTGCCCAAACCAGACTTTCACAGACTGATTGGCTATGAGAGCTCAATGCGCCCTGCCGGGACAAACTTACAAACTATGTGGAACTTTGTCAAGGAAGCTGCCATGATGAATTGACTCTTTGGGACTTGTTACCCGACTAACTCAGGCACAGACTGATTGGAGGTCTGGTACCTGGTAAGTCTACATTTGGGGGGGAAGATATGTGACGGTACGCACCGTCACTGAGACTGAAAAAACTATGTGACAGATAAATTGATGGATTGGACTGCTTCAGTTGGTCAGACTTGTAACAGATATTAATGTCATCAGCTCAAACACCTGTCTTCCAGACATCATTGAATTATGCTGACTTACCGTGTGTTTATATGTGTATTTTATCTTGTTTTAGCTTTGGTGTCGGCAGTCTGGACTTCCAGGCTGGCTTAAGTGTACTGATTTAATTAGCATGTTAATTGGGATTGTACCTTGTTATCTAACCATTGTGTGATGTTTTGGGGGAAATATTCGGCTCATTGTTCATGTTGTGACTGAAATATTTCTCAAGTGCATATTTCTCAAGTGCTGTTTCTGTATAATAAAGTGTGATTCTAGTACAAGCTAAGTGTCAGGCTAGCTTTGTATGACAGCGGCTGGGAATTGATATCTATGTTCATGACTGCGAGGAAGCCTTATACTGGCGGAAGACCACAAGTACAGTGTGGTTCTGAGGTTCCGTTACACGTAGCTAACGGGCATTGGAAATATATAGCCGAGGCCAACACTCTGCCTTTGATAGTGTCCAAAGCCAACTGCTGTTCAACCTCTTTCTGCAGAAAGCCAAGACCCTAGCTATCGAAAACAAGCGACAGTGCACCTTCAGTGATTCACACCATGAAATATACAATTTCCACGTACAATGATCTATTTTCTTATAAGTCGACTTGCTAGCCTTCAACAGCATAGGAATCACAGAGTAAGAAAGACCTCTATCAACAAAAACAGTATCTCTCCTGCACTCAAGTCAAGTGGTATGCGGGAAGGTGAATGGTCCGAATTGTCTTTTTAGCACAGATAAGGTGGTCTTGCTGGCCCCTCAGGACAAAGGGTATCCAAAAACACTGAAAGACAACAAGAGAAGGGCACACCGACCTTATGCATTACCACTAAAAAGTTTATTAAGGGGGCGTGACCGGACATCAGACGCGCTGGACACTTGTATGTGCGCTCCAGACTACAGGGCCTTTATGCACCGCCATCAGCAAAGCCAGAGCCAGGATACCAATCAAAAACATCCCCACAGATAGAGCATCCCTTGGAGCACCTGATGATACCCGTATTTCCAGTCCAGCAGGCCAGATCGAGATGCAGTGAGACCCTCGGCCTACTTGGGCCTACCACCGCCGACCGCCATATTGGATCCATCCCTGCTCCTACAACACCAAATCGACCTCCATCCTCCTTTTCTGCCACCTCTCTGGGCTCAATACCACCACTAGGAGACTCCCCCCCCCCCCCCACTCCCCAGGGCTAGGCATCCACCGCTATTTTGTATGGGAGACCCCGATAAGTGGAGCTCTGGCCTGAGGCCTAGCTGCCTGCTAAAGCCGCAGGCCTTTCCTGCGGCGGGACCCGGACGTGCCTCGGGGACCCAGTAAGCTCCAGCTTGCCCTGACTCTCCTCCAATCCCCCCGGGCTACCCCACAGCTGTCCACCTACATCTGACCCCATCTCCAGGCTTCCAGTGCTGAGGGAGGCTGCAGCCTAGACAAAGCCCCTCTGGATTTTACTGCACTACAGACTCTGGGGGGGGGGGGAGGTGTTCTGAGGCCTGTATACTGACCCCTTTAAATTGCCATCCTTGCCTGCCAGCCATCTCACAGCTCCTGCATCCCTCAGACTGACAAGTGACTGCAGCTGTGAAGTCTTTCAGCTGCATAATCACAGCTCTGCAGAGTATTGCACCAGGCCCCCACTGACTATCTCGCAATCCCCATATCAGTTCACCTATCTCTTTGCTCCTTTTTTGCTGTGGGTTGCTCTGATCAATTGTTTTCTACATTAACGGACTGCATTAACGGACTGCCCGTGACTTCATGCCCGTGTGGATCTTATTGCAACTGATTTGAAGACACTGGTAATGCGGTGCTGAGCCACGGGACTGTCCGGCTCCAGCAGTTACCTTTTAGTCTAGCTACACCTACCATACGCATGTCGGTGGGCAATACCCACCCCGCCGACCCTACAGACTTTCAACTGAGCTCCATACAACGTTACCTGCTCCGCACTGCACCACCGGAACCCCGCTCTCCCAGACCGGATAGGATGGCACCCAGTCGTGCAGTAGGTAAAACTAAGCCTCCCCCATCTCTTGCCCGCTCCCCCTGATGAGGACACGGGATGCGCGGAACGGCCTCCATCTCCAGCAACGTCCTCTTCCTCACCTCCCATGCCCAGCTCTTCTTCACTGAATGGGGGCCCTGATTTCCGGGATTGTGGGGGTCCCCTCAGGTCGGAGGCGGCCTCACTTCTCTCAGCCTTCCGGTCGGATTTCTACTCAGTGGTCCGTCCCTTACTGGACTTACTACGCCAAATTGGGGCCACTTACAAATGGGGGCACACCTTCAGCATCAAAGTAACTTTCAACTCCTGGAAGTTTGTGCTTGCGGATCCTGATCAACTACTCGACTTCTTCTCCTTCCTGGGTCATGCTCCGGTGGACATTCCGAATTGGCTGGATCCTCCAGATGAACAGATGCGACCACAGGCATCTGGTCCCTTCCCTCCGAGAAGACAGCGCTCCTACTCAAGATCTGCCTTACCCCAGCGTGGGGCTCGCCGCCCTCAGTCCCTGGAAGCTTGATGACTACATTATACCGCATTCTACACGGACTTCTCTAGTGTGACCGGACCTTATTTGTTGACCCCCCATTTCCCCTCTCTTGCTCTAACGTGCTTCTCTCCACAGCTACCAGCCTTACCCGTTTCGGACTGACCTTGCTTCTGCCCTTTGCTATTGCTATAATTGGCTGGCGTTTGGGGAGGTCAAAAAGTGACCGTCATCACCGAAGATTCCTGGTCCTCCAGCTCTGGTTTTTTAGGTTTCATGTTGTTGGTATTACTTGCTATACAATGCTGATGCTTCCTCTAGTTGGTGACAATTTTTTCATTATTTAATGCTCATCACCCCACGGCTTCATGTACTTACTATCTCAGGCTGACCTTACTCCTGCCCCTTGCTGTTGTCATGTCCAGCTGGGGTTTGGGGATGGGGGGGGGGGGGGGGGGGTCGCCTGACGCCGTGTGATTCTGATGGATCTTGGCCCACCGCTTAGTGTTTACATTGCTCTTATGTTGTTGATCTTACATATTTTCTGATGTTGTTGCCTTCTCCCCTGACGGTCGCATTTTTGCGTCCCTCCCATTATTCCTGTATTGAGCTCTAATGCCGTTGTTTTTCTTTGGTGTACTCGTAACTGATTCTTTTAGATCTGCTGTGTTGCCAGGCCCGCTCACGTGTTTCTAACTCCCTCTTCACACTTCCACTCCCCATAGGTTGAGCACGGTTCTGTGCCCGTATCATGTGTTACGCGCAGTGTCCTGTACTCAGGCACCATAGTTCCTTTGGCTCCTCTCCTGGAGTCCACCCTGTCTACTACTCAGTGTACCCCTTAGTCTTCCCCTCTTTTTCCTCCTCTACTCTTTTTCTATATTCTTTGTTCCTGTATATTACTCTCTTTTCTTTCTGCGCCCCGGCCCTTCCTTTCTGGTCACGGCTTCCATTCCCCTGGTGACCTACTATCCTCTGCATACCCGCTCGCGTCCCGCTATGGCCCACACAGTAAGTACTCGCCCCCGATTGACCCTGGGCTCCTATAATGTACAGGGCCTCAATGTTGCTTCCAAGAGGGGCCAAGTTCTATACCATATGCACAAGCGCCATGTCAATTTCTTGCTGCTCCAGGAGACTAATTTCTGCTCCAATTCTGTCCCTTCTTGTTCCAACAGGTACTACAACCGATGGATACACAGTTCTAATCAGCTTCAGAAGTCCAAAGGGGTGTCTGTGGCTTTTAGCTTCAGAAGTCCAAAGGGGTGTCTGTGGCTTTTTATAAGTCCCTGCCTGTCATCGTGATTGACCATGTTGCAGACCCACAGGGGAGGTACGTGCTGGTTAAGTTTTCACTCTGGGGGACAACGTACACGGTCGCCAACTTTTACTTGCTTAATACTAATCAGGTCGCCTGGGCCTTGCAGTACCTTGAGCTACTAGCGGGGTTCGCAGAGGGGAGGGTCATTCTGGGTGGATACTTCAACCTCCCTTTGGACACAACAACACTAGATACCTCCTCCTCCCGCTCATCTCTCTCCTATACGAAGTTGCGCGCCCTGAAGCGTACCCTTCATGACATGCGCCTAATTGATATAAGGAGAATTCTCCACTCAACCTCTCGGAACTACACTCACTTTTCGTCGGCCTATCAGTCGTACAGCAGGATAGACCATTTCTTCGTGGACCATGCTTGTCTTGACTGGTCCCCCGAGGATGACGTTGGGACGTTGGTTTGGTCCGACCACTCCACAATTTTTCTCACGCTTTGCCCCCTGGATACTCCGCTAAGAGAGTGGACCTGGAGGCTTAATGACTCTATACTGGCAACTCCAGGCTGCGTGGACACGATCTCCACTGTCAATTTATTTTCAGACCACACGTCCCTCCCCCATCAATGAGAAGCGCTCAAGGCAGTGCTACGGGGTACCTTCATTCTGATAGGCACCCGTCTTAAAAAGCACAGATCGGCCTCTATTACAGCTGCGACTCTTAATCGTCGCAAACTAGAAACGAAGCATAGCCAGACTCCCTCTGATGCGATCCTGGCCGACCTCTCTACAGCCTGATCCCAACTTAGAGACCTATACGTGGCCTCCGCTCGCACATATGACCAGAAGCTGGCCCTACACAGGTACAAGTTTCAGGATAAATGTGGTCGCCCATTGGCTGGCGCTCTACACCCGCGCGCTACCTCTACCTTTATCGCCCAGATTCGTGACCCTGCGGGGTCCCTGGTGACGACCCCAATGCAAATTGGTCAATCCTTTGCGACTTACTAGCAATCGCTTTACCATCTTTCTGCGTCCCTGCCCCAGGGGCCTCCCTCGACGACGAGGCCGTGTATGTGTCGACGACCGCCCTCCCGTACCTGCCTGCTGAGACCGTCTCGGACCAGGAAACGCCAATTTTGGCTGACGAGGTTGTGGCGGCTATTGCATCTACCCCTACCAGCAAGAGTCCTGGCCCAGACGGCTTTACTGCCAAATTTTATAAGACTTTTGGCCCTCTACTGACTTCTTTTCTGGCCTGGGTCTTTAACTCGATTCTGGACGGCTCAGCCTTTCCCCCTCAGACATTTGAGGACCACATATCTCTAATTCCGAAACCGGGGAAAGACCCCGCATCGTGTGCCAATTACAGACCTATCTCTTTGATTGGAGTCAAACTTAAACTCTATGCTAAGATCCTAGCGACCCGACAAACCGTTATTGCCGGACCTTATTCATATGGACCAAGTAGGCTTTGTCCAAGGCAGGGAAGCCAGGGACAACACCCTGAAGACCCTCCTGCTTACTGACTACGCCCGCTCCCAAATATACCATTGTGCCTGCTGACGTTGGACGCGGAGAAGGCCTTTGACCGCGTTGACTGGCATTTTTTGTGTCTTACCCTAGAGCAAATCGGTCTCGGCCCGCTAATGCTAGCTAGAATTATGGCCCTCTATAAGTCGCCTTCCGCTAGGCTCCAGATTAACGGCTCCTTGTCTCCTGCCTTCAGCATACATAATGGCACGCGCCAGGGTTACCCCTTATCTCCGCTCCTCTATGTCCTTGTAATGGAACATCTGGCCGTTGCTCATCGCCACAACCCCAACGCCAACGGCCTGACCATTGGCTTCATACATTCTAAACTAGCGCTATTCGCATATGACTTACTGCTCTACATCACTTCTCCTCAAAAGTCCCTCCCTGCGATCCTGACCGAGTTCCGAGACTTTGGCCTTATGAGCAACTTTAAAGTAAATCACTCTAAATCGGAGATATTGAATGTCTCCCTGCCTAAATCGACCCTTAAGCGTATCTCGGACACATATCCCTTTAAGGCGGGATCCTCCTCGTTTGGCTACCTGGGCATCAATCTGCCTTTTGACCCGACGCGCCTCTAAACTGACAATTTTGTTCCACTCTTCACTAAAACTCTGTCTCACCTGTCTACCTAATCCACGAAACGCTTGTCCTGGTTTGGGAGGATCAATGTTCTGAAGATGGACGTTCCACCTCGTTTTTTATACCCCTTTCAAGCGCTTCCTGTCCACATACCTGCCTCCTTTGACAAGCTGCGCAGAGCGCTTTCGAGATTCGTATGGCTCCATAGCCGACCCTGCCTAAAATATGCCACTCTCACACTTCCAAAGTCCAGAGGGGGCACAGGTATCCCAGACTTCGCTTTCTACCACCGAGCAGTGACCTGACGCGCTTGGTGGATTGGTTTCACAATGCCTCCACTAAACTGTGGGTGCAAATTGAACGTCTTCTCACCCCCTTTGATCTCAAGGCAATCCCCTTGACCCCGGTACATCTTCGTGGCCACGCTTCCTCTTTCAGCGCTTTAACACATCAGACCTTGCAGGCCTGGGATTGCCTGAATAAATCGGGCCGTCTCTCAGGTCCTCAGGGACCCATGACGCCCTTCTTTGGCACCCCAGCGTCCCCTCCACCCCCCCCCCCCCCCCCCGGCAGTCTCGTGTTCTAGATTTGGACCCTGGACTGCGAAAGATCGACGGGTGTCCCAACAAATTCTCCGAACTGACCCGTCCTGGTTAATGACTCCTGCTTCCACCACTTCTGACGGTGATCTTGCGAGCTGGCTGCAGTGCCGCCAGGCACTCTCCTATATACGCACCCTGCCCTCACTGACTGATGTTAGGGGAGACCCTTCGGAATTTGACTCTATCCTACTTCAGGATGTTCCCCCCACGCACACGGTTTCTCTCTTATATTCCTTACTCCTGCGTACCCTCGTCCTGACCTGCCGACATACAGTGGGGATCGAAAGTTTGGGCACCCCAGGTAAAAATGTGCATAAAGAAGCCAAGGAAAGATGGAAAAATCTCCAAAAGGCATCAAATTACAGATTAGACATTCTTCAAATATGTCAACAAAAGTTAGATTTTATTTCCATCAATGAAACTTTCAAAATTACAGAAAACAAAAAAATGGCGTCTGCAAAAGTGTGGGAACCCTGCAGAATTTATAGCATGCACTGCCCCCTTTGCAAGGCTGAGACCTGCCAGTGTCATGGATTGTTCTCAATCATTGTCTGGGAAGACCAAGTGATGTCAATCTCAAAGGTTTTAAATGCCCAGACTCATCTGGCCTTGCCCCAACAATCAGCACCATGGGATCTTCTAAGCAGTTGTCTAGAAAACTGAAACTGAAAATAGTTGACGCTCACAAAGCTGGAGAAGGCTATAAGAAGATAGCAAAGCGTTTTCTGATGTCAATATCCTCTGTTCGGAATGTAATTAAGAACTGGCAGTCATCAGGAACAATGGAAGTTAAAGCAAGATCTGTGAGACCAAGAAAAATATCAGACAGAACAGCTCGCGGGATTGTGAGAAAAACAACTCAAAACCCACGTTTGACTGCACGATCCCTCCAGAAAGATCTGGCAGACACTGGAGTTGTGGTACACTATTACACTATAAAGAGATACTTGTACAAATATGGTCTTCATGGAAGAGTCATTAGAAGAAAACCTCTTCTACGTCCTCACCACAAAAATCAGCATTTGAACTTTGCAAATGAACATATAGACAAGCCTGATGCATTTTGGAAACAAGTTCTGTGGACCGATGAGGTTAAAATTTAACTTTTTGGCCGGAATGAGAAAAGGTACGTTGGGAGAAGAAGGGGCACAGAATTTAATGAAAAGAACCTCTGTCCAACTGTTAAGCATGGGGGTGGATCAATCATGCTTTGAGGTTGTATTGCAGCCAGTGGCACAGGGAACATCTCACGAGTAGAAGGAAAAATTAATTCAATAAAATTTCAGCAAATTTTGGATGGTAACTTGATGCCATCTGTGAAAAAGCTGAAGTTAAATAGAGGATGGCTTCTACAAATGGATAATGATCCTAAACGCACCTCGAAATCTACGGGTGATTACATCAAGAGGCGTAAACTGAAGGTTTTGCCATGGCCTTCACAATCTCCTGACCTCAACATAATTGAAAATCTATGGATAGACCTTAAAAGAGCAGTGCGTGACAGACAGCCCAGAAATCTCAAAGAACTGGAAGACTTTTGTAAGGAAGAATGGGCAAAGATACCTCAAACAAGAATTGAAAGACTCTTGGCTGGCTACAAAAGCTGTTTACAAGCTGTGATACTTTCCAAAAGGGGCAGTAAAAGACATTAAAAGTTTGGGCACCCTGCAGAGTTACTTACGCCATTTTTATGTTTTCTGTTATTTTGAAAGTGTAAATGATGGAAATAAAATCTAACTTTTGTTGACATATTATAAGAATGTCTAATCTGTAATTTGATGCCTTTTGGACATTTTTCCATCTTTCCTTGGCATCTTTATGCACATTAATACAAATTTTTACCTGGGGTGCCCAAACTTTCGATCCCCACTGTATACTGCTGTCTGGGACAGGAACCTGGGACAGGCCCTTTCATCCAACGACTGGTACAAATGTTTTGCGCTGACCCACTAGCTGTCTCCTGCTACACAAGTTCAAGAGAAGGGGTTCAAACTCTTGAGTAGATGGTACAGGTGCCCTTCCTCAGCTAACTATATTGATCCACTTCAGTCGGAAAAATGTTGGCGGTGCGAGTCATCTAGGGGAACACTTATTCATATCTGGTGGGAATGTCCACAGATCCATGGATTGTGGACTGACATTATTGCTCTCTACGGCAAGCTCCAGGCAACCACAGTTTCTGCGACACCGGAATTGGCCCTGTTGTCTTTGTTAAGAAACGTTCTGCGGTTCTTCTTGGTGGCTGTTAGGACGGTGATACCCAGACACTGGAGGACCAAGCACGTGCCCTCTAAACTTGAGTGGGCTCTGGAACTAGACAGACTTAGGGATGTGGAAAACCTACTGGCGCGGGAGGGGGGCACGGAGGTACGGTTCTCAGCTGCGTGGATGTCCTGGGACATGTTTCGGTGTTTGGATGCCTTCAAGTCCTGGCTCAAAACATCTGTGTTGCCGGGTGCTGGGGGGCAGAAGTGGGACGCGGGCAGCCCCTCCTGATTTCCTCTACCTTCTTCACCCCCTTGGCTTACCTCTGTCTACATTCTCCTGCTTTATCCCACCTGTCTTCTCTCTATCCCCTCTTTTGTTATACCACTGGCACCATAAGGCAATCCTTTTTGTGCTTGTTATTTTTAGGCGCTTCTAAGCAGGAGGCCTGGATATTTACCAATGCCTTACACACTGCACACCATCTTCTAATGCAATGCCAGCTATAGCGGTGTCTCTACCATTTGCCTTTTCTTTTGCTTATGTTATCTCATGTTACACCAAGTTGCTGTTTGTTAAGCTGCGATGCAACCAGGATCCAACGGACCTGGAGGTTTACGTTTCTTATTTGCACTTATTGATATTGATTGTTGTATGCACTTACTCAAAGTTCACTATCAGTCATGCCTGTCATTTTTCTGTCCTTTTCTTACTCACATGCTTCTCCCCCATATTCTCCAAAACCCTTCTTTTTCAATAAAGTAAGATTAAACTATAAAAAAAAAGTTTATTAAAAATCGAAATGGGTAGCATACATTATACTCACAAACATAGCATGTGTACATGCATGTAGGAAATGGGAACCAATTGCCTCCAGAACACTTATGCCACGTATCAGTGTCACGTATCAGTGTCCATCAGTGCCATGTATCAGTGCCACAAATCAGTGTCCACCAGTGCCACATATCAGTGCCACGAATCAGTGTCCACCAGTGCCACATATCAGTGCCACGTATCAGTGTCCACCAGTGCCATGTATCAGTGCCACGTATCAGTGTCCACCAGTGACACGTATCAGTGCCACATATCAGTGTCCACCAGTGCCACAAATCAGTGTCCACCAGTGCCACGTATCAGTGTCCACAGTGCCACATATCAGTGCCACGTATCAGTGTCCATCAGTGCCATGTATCAGTGCCACAAATCAGTGTCCACCAGTGCCACGAATCAGTGTCCACCAGTGCCACGTATCAGTGCCACGTATCAGTGCCCACCAGTGACACGTATCAGTGCCATGTATCAGTGTCCACCAGTGCCACATATCAGTGCCACGAATCAGTGTCCACCAGTGCCACATATCAGTGCCACGAATCAGTGTCCACCAGTGCCACATATCAGTGCCACGAATCAGTGTCCACCAGGGCCACGTATCAGTGCCACGAATCAGTGTCCACCAGTGCCACGTATCAGTGCCACGTATCAGTGCCACTAATCAGTGTCATGTATCAGTGCCACGTATCAGTGTCCACCAGTGCACGAATCAGTGCCACGTATCAGTGTCCACCAGTGCCATATATCAGTGCCATGAATCAGTGTCCACCAGTGCCACGTATCAGTGCCACGAATCAGTGTCCACCAGTGCCACGTATCAGTGTCCACCAGTGCCACGTATCAGTGTCCACCAGTGCCACGTATCAGTGCCACTAATCAGTGTCGACCAGTGCCACGTATCAGTGCCACGTATCAGTGTCCACCAGTACCACGTATCAGTGCCATGTATCAGTGCCACGAATCAGTGTCCACCAGTGCCACGAATCAGTGTCCACCAGTGCCACGAATCAGTGTCCACCAGTGCCACGAATCAGTGCCACGAATCAGTGCCATGAATCAGTGTCCACCAGTGCCACTTATCTGTGTCCACCAGTGCCACTCACACAGACCAAGCAGAGATAATGGAATATATATACCATTACATATACATATATATACCATATAGCAGGGCTCGACAAACCCGGGCGCCAGGTCGCATTTGCGACTAGAATTAGCGACCTGGCACCTGGGGTGCTCTGCAGGAGGTGTCCTGTCCCTTTTGCGCCCCCCACCTTCTCCTCGAGTGCACGGACTTCCGCGCCGTCCAAAAATTGAGGCCCCGGCTTTTCGGCCTTCTTCTGTGAGATGAGAGGCTAGGGGAACTGGCGCCCTCTTGTGGTGGCCGGGAGTAATGCATGTTCTCAATGCCTTCCCATCTCCTTCCGAAGAGGAAATGAGAGGGAAGTTTTTTAAGGCTTCATCTCTCTGTCCAGTTACCTTTGCTTAAAGGTAAGTGGACAGGGAGTGTGGTTATTATTAATTTATTTTTTAAATGTAAAAAAAATAAATAATAATTTTTTCTTTTTTTTTTCCAATTATTATTAAAAAAAAAAAAAATATATATATATATATATATATATATATATATATATATATATATATATATATATATAAAATCTTTTTTTTTTTTTTTCCTCATCGCCGTGCCACAGCCGAAGGCCCCTTTCACACGGGCTGTCTGATCAGGTCCGCCTGTCAGTTTTTCAGGCAGACCTGATCGGACCCTTCATTCTCCTCTATGGAGCAGTAATCTGCCGCCATCTGATCCTGTCCGCCAAAAACAGACGGATGGTGGTTCTATTTTCTATTCATCCCGTGGATCGGATCAGATGGCATCGGATGGAAAGAGACAGACAGTCTGTTTCCATCCAATTGCGCCATAGAAGAGAGTGGAGTTCTAGTCGTATTTATTTGTAAATTTAGTATCCGTTTTATTAAATAAAGCTTGGTTGTTAGTTTAAAAAAAAACAAAAAACTGGCTCCTAACTTTTTTAGCTGGCTCCTAGATTTCAGGCAAATTTGTCAAGCCCTGCCATATAGGCATGGCTGAAAGGTGGGGAATGCCTGGCTAATCTCTTTCTTCTTCCTGGAAAGTCTGATAACAAGTCGCTTCAATTAAGATAAGGAGGCGACTCCCATTGAAGTATATGGGACAAGTCGGATCACAGGTCGCCTCAAAGTAGTACAGGACCCTTTTCTGAAGTCGGAGCAACTTCAATAGTGCCAATTAAGACGACACTGATTGATTAACATTGCTTTTGTTATGTCAAGCGACCTGGGGCGACACAAGTTGCCTCACAAGTCGCAGCAGTGTGAATGGGCTCTTAAAATACCGTGTTTATCTGCTCCTCAAGTCTGCCTTTAGAATTGATACATTTCAGTGAGCTGGATGACTCATTCATTCACTCAGCAGTTCACTCACTCAATAGAAACAGCTCTGGTAATATGATCCTAGAGTGAGAGACTTAGCTCCTCCCTGTAACCAATCAGACAGCTCTCACTCAGCACACACCCACATGCTTCTTCCAGGGCTCAGACACAGAAACACTGCTAATACAAGCAAGTTTCTGCAGATAGAATTAGATAGATATTATATATATATATATATATATATATATATATATATATATAGATAGAGATATACATACATACATGGGCATAGCAGCATATCATATTTTATATATATATATATATATATATATATATATATATATATATATACACACACACACATATATATACACACACACACGACGCATAGCAGCCCACATTACATTATTATATAGCCATCAAGCCG
This sequence comes from Pelophylax lessonae, assembly GCF_965119305.1. Taxonomy (NCBI): domain Eukaryota; kingdom Metazoa; phylum Chordata; class Amphibia; order Anura; family Ranidae; genus Pelophylax; species Pelophylax lessonae. Next base: position 60,995,880 of record NC_138780.1, read on the forward strand.
TGTCTGACCTACCTGATGATGACTGGTCCTGACGCTCGGCTCCGATGGCCTGGTCTTTAAAGGGGCAAATCCTTGCGGCCCAGAAGTGGTTAAACTTGCAGGAGGACCGGTGTTTTTATCTATAAATTACTTTACTATTGCTTTAGGCCTGGTTCACATGTATGCGGGTTGGGGGCCCACATTTGCACAGGCATAGCAGCCCATTGATTTGAATGGGCTTGAGCTGCTATGCCTGCGTTTTAGGCTGAAAAAAGATGCATGCAGAATTTAAAAAAATGCAGTGGCCATGAAATCCATCCTTCTTTTGCACCATGCAACTTACCTGCCATTGCTGCACACGCAAACTGTGTTTTTAAATGCCGTGCCCATGTATATAAAAAAACGCAGAAAGCTTGCCAGAGCAGGAACTGCAGGTAAGTCGCATGGTGCAAAAACAGGATGTATTTCAAGGCCACTGAATTTAAAAAAAATGCTGCATGCACCTTTTTTCTGCAGAAAATGAGGGCATAGCAGCCCGTTCAAATCAATGGTCTGCTATGCCTGTGCAAATGTGGGCCGCTAACCCGCATACATGTGAAGCAGGCCTAAAGCAATTGTAAAGTAATTTATAAATAACAACACCTCCTTCAGGTTTAACCACTTAACGACCGGCGCACGACGATCTACGTCGGCACTCAGCCCCGGCCAGGCAAACTGACGTAGGCCTATGTCAGCACTTTTTGCCGGCCCTGTGCGCGCTCCCGCGCCCCGCCGCCGCTGCCGATGACTCGATTGGGTTCAGAAACGATCAGTCATCAGGTCCAGGCCAATCATTTTTGGTCTGGACCGGTTGATCGGTCCTGCCCAATCAGATCAACCTCTAAGACTGTGAAATGTAAACACAGGCTTAGAGGAGATGTGCCCTCCCCTCACAACGGTCTTTTTGGATCCAGCGTGAGAGGAGAGCACATCTTACTGTGAGTAATTGCACCAAGCACACCACACACAGCTAGATAGGCACATTTCACCCCCGATCGCCCCCCAATTAACCCCTACAGCACCTGACACAACACACACTATATACAGCATATAGCAGTTACCTATATACCTGTATAAGTGTGATTTGTGAACAGGTGTAGCACTTGCGACCCCCCCTTTTCCACTCAAATTACCCCCCACCCCCCCTAATAAAGATTTAACCCACTGATCCCCCCTGAACCCCCCCTGATCACCGCCGTTAACCCCTACACCCTCTGTCACATCAGCACTAATACAAACGCAATATAGAGTATTTTTGTATTTTTGTATTAGTGTCATTGTGATCAGAATTAGTGCAGGCGACTAAGTTTCTGTCCGAAGAAGGTTTAGGGTCCCCGCCACCCGCCCAATAAAGATTTAACCACCTGACCCCCCCCTGATCACCCCTACACCCCCTGCCATCACACACACCGTATACAGTATATAGCATTTTGCTATATACCCGTATAAGTGTGATTTGTGGTCAGGTCTAGCGCTTGCGACCCCCCCTTTTCCACTTGAATTACCCGCCACCCCCCCCTAATAAAGATTTAAGCCCCTGATCCCCCCCTGATCACCGCTAGTTAACCCCTACACCCTCTGTCACATCAGCACTAATACAAACGTAATATACTGTGTTTTTGTATTTTTGTATTAGTGTGATTGTGATCAGAATTAGCGCAGGCGACTAAGTTTCTGTCCCAAGGAGGTTTAGGGTCCCCCTCACCCGCCCAATAAAGATTTAACCCCCTGACCCCCGCCTGATCACCCCTACAACCCCTGCCACAACACACACTGTATACAGTATATAGCATTTTCTATATACCCGTATAAGTGTGACTTGTGACCAATTTTAGCGCTTGCCACCGTTTCTTTTATCCGTAGGATACCCGCCAGCCCCTTCCAATAAAGATTTAAACCCCTGATCCCCCCCTGATCACATCCCGTTAACCCCTACACCCTCTGTCACATTAGCACTAATACACACATAATATACTGTTTTTACTGTATTTTGTATTAGTGTCATTGTGACTTGAGGTTGCGCTAGCTAGCTAGTTTCTTTCCCAAAGGAGGTTTAGGGTCCCCGCCATCCCCCCAGATCCCCAGCGCATAGTTTAGAAATAACCCCTTGATTACCACACACACACGCACGCACGCACATACACTTCCATTTCTAGTATAGTGTTTGAACAGATCAATATCTGATCTGATCAGAACTATACTAGCGCCCCCATAGTTTAGGGTTCCCAAAACGCAGTGTTTGCAAGGTCAGCACTGATTCCTGCCAGCACCTGCGTTTAACCCTTTCACCCAGGTAAGTGTAGTAATCAATAGATTACTGTCACTTACAATAAAACACAAGACACAAAACCGCTGTGTTAGCAGAGTCAGGCCTGATCCCTGCTAGCATTAGCAGTTTTTTTGGTAGCGCTTGAAATAGTCTTCGACAACCAGGTGCTTTTATTACCTGTGAGTCGCATCACTGTACGGGTAAATTTAGTTACCAAAATGTCTAAACGTTCGTACAGTGATGAAGCTATTTACAGTATAATGACCATGTCAGGTGAGAGCGATGGGGAAGCCTCACCGGCAGAATCAGGGTCAGTATACGAACCAAATGACAGCAGCGGCTCCCTGACAGATAGCTCCGATGACAGATGGGTCCCTGTTAGACCCAGGCGTACCCGACCCCATTCTGGTGTTGTTGAGATGCAGGAATCGCAGGGTGCTCGTATGGAGCAGAGTGTGGGTACTAGTGCCGCTCATCCTTCTGGCGACCTGGCAAGCGCCAGCGGCCTAGTACACCCTGGACCTAGTACAACCAGCACTGCAGTAAGACCTGGTGACGTGGCGAGTCCCCTAAGTGCAGTTGAAGCTGGTGCGGTGGCTAGCACAAGTAGTGGCCCGCAGCCACCGCGTATTCGAAGACAGGCCCGTAGAGCCCATAGTGCCCTCCCTGATGCGCTGACATATCCAAATTGGCAACCCACTGATTCTACAGCGCCAGTACTTCCCCCATTCACCGCCCAACCTGGAATCCACGTGGAGACAGCTGGTTTTATGCCCCTGAACTTTTATGAGCTGTTCTTCACGGAAGATCTTTTCAGATCTATTGTGGATCAATCAAATTTATATGCACAACAGTTCATCGCCGCCAACCCAAATTCGCCCCTTGCCAGACCATTCGGCTGGAAACCTATAACGGTTTCCGAATTTAAGATCTTTCTGGGCCTTTCCCTCCACATGGGCATAGCTAAACAGAGTGAATTGCGGCTATATTGGTCCACTAGCCCACTTCACCATATGCGCATGTACTCTGCCTCCATGTCCAGGGCGAGATATGAGCAAATTCTGCGATTTATGCATTTCAGCGACAATGAAATCTGTCGTCCTCGGGGAGACCCTGCATACGATCGGCTCCACAAAATTCGGCCCCTCATAGACCACTTCAATCAGCGGTTTGCAGCCTTGTTTACCCCCGAACAAGTTGTCTGCGTTGACGAGTCCCTGATTAAATTTACTGGCCGCCTTGCTATGAAACAGTACCTCCCCAGCAAGCGTGCCAGATACGGGGTCAAACTGTATAAATTGTGTGACAGGGCCACAGGCTATACAGTTAGTTTCCGGGTCTATGAGGGAAAAGATAGCACTGTGGAGCCCCCCAACTGCCCAGACTACATAGGGAGCAGTGGTAAGATCGTTTGGGACTTGGTGTCACCCTTATCCGGAAAGGGGTACCATTTGTACGTGGACAACTTTTATACAAGCGTGCCACTATTTAGTCACCTGCTCGAATTACAAATTGGCGCATGTGGCACCGTGCGACCTAATCGCCGGGGCTTCCCCCAATGGCTTGTAGATTCCCGTCTTAGTCGGGGGGCGAGAGCCTGCTTGAAAACGGACAAATTGCTTGCGGTGAAGTGGAAGGATACACGGGATGTTTATGTTCTGTCCTCCCTTCACGCAGACACGACAATCCAAATCACTACGGCAACTGGCGTTGTGGAGAAACCCCTCTGTGTCCACGAATATAACCTTAACATGGGAGGGGTGGACCTTAACGACCAGCTTTTGGCGCCGTATTTAGTTGCCCGTAAAGCCAGACGCTGGTAAAAAAAAGTGTCTGTTTACCTTTTCCAATTGGCGATGCTGAACGCCTTTGTCCTATACAGGGCGTCAGGATGAACTGGATCCTTCCGAGAATTCCAGGAAGCGATCATCCTTGCCTACCTGTACCCAGGAGGCATGCCTGCCCAACTTCCCCTTCCAGATGCAGTGAGCCGGCTGCATGAGAGGCATTTTTCTTATGTCCTCCCGAGTACCCCTACCCAAAGATGGCCCCAAAGAAGATGTTGTGTCTGTAGCAGGCGTGGATTTAGGCGTGACACCCGTTATTATTGTCCCAAATGTCCTGACCAACCTGGTCTCTGCATCGGGGAATGTTTTGAGCGCTACCATACACTAGTGGAGTATTAGTGTAGGGTACAGCACGACACAGTGTAGGGCACACAAACACAGGGTCTCGAAGGATGTTGGATGTCCATCGACATTTTGAGAGACCCAAGCTGGAAGAGAAGATCGCAGAAGATCGCAGTCCCTCCCAAATCAAGAAATAAAGGAACAGTTAGAAAGAAAAATAAAAGGATGCAAAGACTGTTGTTGTGTCAGTAATTTTATATGTCCTTCTACTCTTCTTACTGTACATTTAAATGTCCTTTGTTTGTTTTTTCATTCTTTTGTGACCTGTTTCTTGCAGGTACTCGTCGGCTACCACGCATTGATTTTATATATTCTGACACAAACAGTGTTTGCGCTCAGCATATATGGATACCTTTGCTGATAGCAGCTGTGGTGATTTTCTGATTTCAGCACTGCAGTTAAAATCCTATTTTGGTATACGTGGATAGTGCAGTGTATACCCATCATTAAATTCAGTGGGTGGTTGTTTGGGCGGTTAATGATGAGAATCCAAAAACTTTTGTTGTTGTCAGTCATTTTATATGTCCTACTCTTCCTAATGTACTTTTTTTTAATGTACTTTGTTTTTTCATTCTTTTGTGACCTGTTTCTCTTGCAGGTACTCGTCGGCTACCACGCATTGATTTTATATATTCTGACACAAACAGTGTTTGCGCTCAGCATATATGGATACCTTTGCTGATAGCAGCTGTGGTGATTTTCTGATTTCAGCACTGCAGTTAAAATCCTATTTTGGTATACGTGGATAGTGTCGTGTATACCCATCATTAAATTCAGTGGGTGGTTGTTTGGGCGGTTAATGATGAGTAATACTACGCATTATTCCTGTGCTGATTTCTGATAGGTTCTCTTTTTTTCCGTTCAGCCCACAGGCTGCATGAAAAAAAAAAAAAAACTATAAGCCAAACAAGGACTAGCAATGTACTGGTACGTTGCTGGACTTTGAGTGGTTATACCAGGATGATGCCTGCAGATTTAGGCATCATCTTGGTATCGTTTTTTACAGCCAGCGGTCGGCTTACATGTAAAAGCAATCCTAGCAGGTAATTGGCCGCTAGACTGCTTTTACATGCAGTGGGAACATGCGTGGGGGGGGCCTCCCCCCCCCACCGCCGCCTTCCGCAGCCTTCCGTGGTTTTTCTCGGGCTCTCCTGTTCCACCGGTTAACCCGAGAGTGCAGCTGGTGGTTCAGTTATCTAACCATAGAGCTAATTGAAGATTAGAATGGCTCCAATCATCTCTATGGCCTAAGATGCCGGAGGCTACGAGCATTTCATGACTTCTTTTTCGCCAGAAATAAACAGGGCCATTGGGAAATTGGGAAAGTATTTTATCACACCAATTTTGGCGTGGTCAGAAGCGTTAAGGTCAGAGGAGAGATCTACAGTATAAAAGACCCCAATTTTTTTTAAAAAAAAGAGTACCTGTCACTACAGATTGCTATCATAGGGGATATCTAAATTCACTGTGATCGCAATAAAAATGATTTAAAAAAAAAAAAAAATTAAAGGAAAGGTGTCAAAATAACATAAAAAAGCAAAAAAAAAAAAAAAAAAAAATCGAGCCCCCCCCCCTTTCCCCCCGTGCTTGCGCGCAATGGCAAACGCAAGCGTTGGTCTAGTGTCATATGTAAACCACAATTTCAGCATGCATGTGAGGTATTGCCGCGATCGCCAGATCGAGTGCAGTAATTCTTGCAGTAGACCTCCTCTGTAAGTCTAAAGTGGTAACCTGTAGAGACTTTTAAAGGTTTTTAAAAATGTACGTACGTTTTTGCCGCTGCGTAATTTTTAAAGCTTGTCATGTCAGGTGTCTATGAACTCGGCATAAGATCATCTTTTAAATTTTACCAAAAAAATTGGAATTATATAGTGTATTTGTGCAATAAATTTAAAAAAAATGTATTTTTTTCGCAAAAATTTCGTTTGGAAAATCTGTGCGCAAATACCGTGTGACAAAAATATTTGCAACATCCACCATTTTATTCTATAGGGCCTCTGCTTTAAAGAAATATATAATGTTTGGGGGTTCAAAGTAATTTTCTAGTAAAAAAAAAATATTTTTTCATGTAAACAAAAAGGCACAGAAAAGGCTTGGTTTTCAAGTGGTTAGAAGAGTGGGTGATGTGTGGATAAGATTGAGCATAAAATGCCGGGACAGTTCAAACACCCCCCAAATGACCCCTTTTTGAAAAGTAGACACCCAAAGCTATTTGCTGAGAGGCATGGTGAGTCCATGGAATATTTTATATTTTGCTACAAGTGTCGGGAAAATTATTATTTCTTTTTTTTTTGTTGTTTTTTTACAGAAAGTTGTCACTAAATGATATATTGCTCACACATGCCATCTGTACATGTGAAATGACACCCCAAAATACATTCTGCTGCTTCTCCTGAGTACAGGGATACCCCATGTGTGAGACTTTTTGGCAGCCTAGCTGTGTACGTGCCCCCGAAAACCAATCCACATCTTCAGGTTTTCTAATGGCGTGAATTGCTGATTTTACCCCTGACTACCCGTCACAGTTTCAGAGGCCCTGAAATTTCAAGATAGCACAAAACCCCCCCAAATGACCCCATTTTGCAAAGTAGATACTCCAACCTATTGGCTGAGAAGCATGGTGAGTCCATGGAATGGTTTATATTTTGCCACAAGTTTCGGGAAAATAATTTTTTTTTATTTTTATTTTTTTTTTTTACACAAAGTTGTCAGTAAATGATATAATGCTCACCCATGCCATGGGTATATGTGAAATGACACCCCAAAATACATTCTGCTGCTTCTCCTGAGTACAGGGATACCCCATGTGTGAAACTTTTTTGCAGTCTAGCCGAGTACAGGTCCCCGAAAACCAGTCCCCACTTTCAGGCTTTCCAAAGGCGTAAATTGTTGATTTCACTCCTGACTACCTATCACAGTTTCAGAGGCCCTAAAATTCCAAGATAGCACAAAACCCCCCCAAATGACCCCATTTTGGAAAGTAGACACCCTGAGCTATTTGCAGAGAGGCATGTTGAGTGTTTTGCAGATCTCACTTTTTGTCACAAAGTTTTGGAAATTGAAAAAAGAGGAAAAAAAATGCATTTTCCTGTTTTTTCTTCATTTTCCAAAAAAAATGAGAGCTGCAAAATACTCACCATGCCTCTCAGCAAATAGATTGCAGTGTCTACTTTGCAAAATGGGGTCATTTGGGGGGGTTTTGTGCCATCTTGGCCTTTTATGGACTTCAAAAGTGTGATAGGTAGTAAGGAGTGAGATCAACAATTTACGCCCTTAGAAAGCCAGAAGGTGCAGATTGGTTTTCCGGGTCCTGTACGCGGCTAGACTGGCAAAAAGTCTCACACATGGGGTATCCCTGTACTCAGGAGAAGCAGCAGAATGTATTTTGGGGTGTCATTTCACATATACCCATGGCATGTGTGAGCAATATATCATTTACTGACAACTTTGTGTAAAAAAAAAAATATATATATATATATATATATATATATATATATATATATATATATATATATATATATATATATATATATATATATATATTTCCCGGAACTTGTGGCAAAATATAAAATATTCCATGGACTCACCATGCCTCTCAGCAAATAGCTTGGGGTGTCTACTTTCCAAAATGGGGTCATTTGGGGGGGTTTTGTGCTATCTTGGAATTTTAGGGCCTCCAAAACTGTGACAGGTAGTGCAGAGGTGACATGAACAATTTACGCCATTAGAAAACCTGAGAGTGTTGATTGGTTTTCGCGGTCCTGTACACAGCTAGGCTCCCAAAAAGTCTCACACATGGGGCATCCCCATACTCAGGAGAAGCGGCAGAATGTATTTTGGGGTGTCATTCCACATATACCCATGTCATGTGTGAGAAATTTATCTTTTAGTGACAATGTTGTGTAAAAAAAAAAAATAAAAAAAAAAATTGTAATTTTCCCGAAACTTGTGGCAAAATATAAAATATTCCATGGACTCACCATGCCTCTCAGCAAACAGCTTGGGGTGTCTACTTTCCAAAATGGGGTCATTTGGGGGGGTTTTGTGGTATCTTGACATTTCAGGGCCTCCTAAACCGTTATAGGTAGTGAGAAAATGCAATGAAAAATGTACGCCCTTTGAAATTCTGATGGTGGTGATTTGTTTTCGGGCTCCCGTACACAGCTATGCTCCCAAAAAGTCTCACATATGTGGTATCCCTGTACTCAGGAGAAGCAGCAGAATATATTTTGGGGTGTAATTACACATATACCCATGGCATGTGTGAGCAATATATCATTTCAATGACAACTTTGTGTAAAAAAAAAAAAAAAATGAGCTCAACATGCCTCTCAGAACATTCCTTAGGATGTCTACTTTCCAAAAAGTGGTAGTTTGGGGGGGTTTTGTACTGCCCCGCCATTTTAGCACTTCATGAAATGAGATAGGCAGTCAGAAATTAAAGCTTCATAAATTTCAGTATTTGCACCATAGTTTGTAGACGCTATAACTTTAGCGCAAACCAATAAAAATACGCTCATTGATTTTTTTTTTGTCAAAGACATGTAGCTAAATATATTTTGGCCAAAAAAAATGACATAAATTGAGTATATTGGATATTTTTTAAAAGACAAAGTTGAAAATGTCATTTTTTTGCAAAATTTTCGCTCTTTTTTTATTAATATCGCAAAAAATAAAAAGCGCAGAGGTGATCAAATACCACCAAAAGAAAGCTCTGTTTGTGGGAAAAAAAGGACGTAAATTTCGTTTAGGTACAGCATTGCATGACCGCGCAATTATCAGTTAAAGTCACAAAGTGCCAAGTTGAAAAAAGGGGTCTGGTCTTTTAGCAGCCAAATCCTCCGGGGCTTAAGTGGTTAACCACTTCTTGACCACAAGGATTTGCCCCCTTAATGACCAGGCCATCGGATCAGAGCCGAGCGCCAGGACCAGTTATCACCAGTTAGGCCAGACACTGCTTGATGACCTATTTTAGGCCTGGTTCACAGAGTCTGTGCTGACTGACTATATAATAATGTGCATAAGTGAACCAAAGCCCCTAAATTCAGCAATGAAATTCAAGTGAGGTAGAAATGTAATAATTTAAATTTAATATTTGAATACCGTGATAATACCGTATACCGTGGCAAAACCTTAATCAATTAAATCGCAGCATGAAAATCTGATACTGTCACAAGCCTAGTACCAAGACCAGCGAGGTCAGTCCGGTGCCACCAGAATGGCCAGAATCCCTTCCACCTCAATGCCCTGCACACAGCTCGACAGGAGTTTCAAGGGAGGAAAAGCATAAATTAGCCTATACTGACCCCAAGGGGCCACCAGAGCGTCTGTGGCGTCGGCCAGAGAATCTTGAGACCTGGCCATGGATCTCTGAAACTTCTTGTTGAGACGAGAAGCAAACAGATCTACCTCGGGAGTCCCCCACCGAACACACAGGAGATGAAACCCCTCCAGGTGCAGGGACCACTCCCCTTGATCCAACACCTGACGACTCAGGCAATCCGCTTGGCAGTTCTCCACACCTGGAATGTGTACAGCAGAGAGGGCTGGAATACATTTTTCTGCCCAGGCCAGAATCTCTGCCACCACTTTGGATGCCAAGACACTCTTGGTGCCCCCCTAGTGATTGATGTAAGCCACAGCTGTGGCATTGTCAGATTGAATCTGAACCGGACAATCCTGCAGACAAGTCGTCCAATGACTCAGACAAAGCTTTATTGCTCTGAGCTCCAAAACATTTAATCGGCAGTTTTGACTCTTCCATCGTCCAGGTAACCTGGAAACAAAGCTTCCCCTGCACCCCACCCCAGCCTAATAGGCTGGCGTCCGTGGTCACCAAAATCCAAAATAACGTAAGGAAGGGCTTGGATACTTTTTCCATTTGACAAGAATCTCCCTTTGCAAAGGTCTGGTATGGAGCTGAGCAAATGGAACCACCTCGAAGGTTGATACCATCAGACCCAAGGCCCGCATGCAAACTCGGAGAGGATATACAAAATTAGGGAAAAATATAATTTTTGTAAAACTTACCGTAAAATTATCCTGACAGTCGCCGCCCACTCATACAAACTGCACGTCTGGGTATTGGCCTTCTCCACAGGAGTAAGCTAGGCAGAAGATTTTGTTAGAATAGCCACAAAAGGGCTATGGAGGGAGGAGCCTGCTGATGGAGCTGATCCCGACGGCCTGCTGAGTCTCTGAGCCACCGCCCAGAGAGATGTGAGGGAATGCTCTCTCACCTAGCCTCGATGCCTGCCTAGCTGGATCCCGCTACCCCCCCTCCCCGCTACCCGGAGGCCCCGACCCGGTCCTGGTTGCTGACCCTCCCTGAGGCTTGGAGGAGGGAGGACGAGCACCCTGGGTCCCTCCTGGAGACTGGAATCGGCCGTGTATTGGAGAGGTGGCCGCCGAGCGCAGGGGCTGCTGAGACGCTGGGAGAGCCGGCTTCCAGGAGCAGGAGAGAAGGTCTGATTGGAGTGAACACCGCCGAGGGATCCAGCTTGGAGAGACCCAGCAACATTGGACATCGTAATCATCCCCACCATACCACTCTACAAGGAACGCCACAGATTAGCCGAAGGGGACTGGTGAGAGGGGAAACCCCCCAGAATTTTCATATGAACAATATCAAAACAGTCTTTCTTAAAAATACTATCATCATTTTGGAGTGTATAACTTAAGAGCTAATGTGACTGTGATGGAAAAGTGGTGTTGGACCTTGCTTGCTTGAGTGCGAGGGAAACCCCCAGAGAGGTTGTACGTTTATTTCTCAACATCAGCTCTTCTTAAAAAGACGACTAAAAAAGGGACTAATCTGAAAAAAGTGCGGGACTATGCTCACTTAAGCGAGAGGGGAAATCCCCTAGAACCCCCCTGCGTTGGATCATAAAATCAGCCTTCCTTGAAGCACTGTTAAATTTTCACCCAGGAGTATATAGCTTAGGAGTCAATGAGACTGTTGAGAAAAAATGTGCGGGACTCTGTTTACCAAAGTATGAGGGGAAACCCCTATAGAATTGCACTACATTTGATATCATTCCTAGCCCTTCGTGAAAGTATCAGTATATTTTCATCTATGAGTTCATAGTTTGATGAGTCAGAGGGATGGTTCTGAAAATTGTGCGGGACGATGCTTACTTATGGTAGCGGGGAAACCCCCCAGGATTTTATTTCACATGATCTCAATATCGGCCCTCCTTGAAAGTACTGCTGAATTATCTTTCATGAGTGTATAGCTTAAGAATTGTCGGGACTGTTTGGAAAAAATGTGTGGGACTCTGCTTACTTATATAACTTAAGAGCTAATGTGACTGTGATGGAAAAGTGGTGTGGGACCCTGCTTGCTTGAGTGCGAGGGAAACCCCCCAGAGAGGTTGTACGTTTATTTCTCAACATCAGCTCTTCTTAAAAAGCATTGTCTTATTATCATCTATGAGTATGCAGCTTAATAGAACGGAGGGACTAATCTGAAGAAAGTGCGGGACTATGCTTACTTAGGCGAGAGGGGAAATCCCCTAGAACCCTCCTGCGTTGGATCCTAAAATCAGCCTTTCTTGAAGCACTGCTAAATTATCACCCAGGAGTATATAGCTTAAGAGTTAACGAGACTGTTGAGAAAAAATGTGCGGGAATCTGTTTACCAAAGTATGAGGGGAAACCCCTATAGAATTGCACTACACTTGATCTCATTCCCAGCCCTTCGTGAAAGCATCTGTATATTTTCATTCATGAGGTTACAGTTTAATGAGTCAGAGGGATGGTTCTGAAAATTGTGCGGGACACTGCTTACTTATGGTAGAGGGGAAACCCCCCAGGACTTTATTGCACAGGATTTCAATATCAGCCCTCCTTGGAAGTACTGCTAGATTATCTTTCATGAGTGTATAGTTTAAGAATTGTCGGGACGGTTTGGAAAAAATGTGTGGGACTCTGCTAACTTAGGGAGGGGGGAAACCCCCCAGAATCCTCCTTTATTGAATATAATATACCGGCCCTCTCTGAAAGCAAAGACATATTGTCATCTATGAGTATAAGGTCTAAGAGAAGGTGGGTTTGTGTTGAAAAGGTTCGGGACTCTGCCCGTTTAAATGAGAGGGGAAACCCCCCAGAATCCTTATATGATCAATTTCAAATACCAGCTTTCTTAGAAAGCACTGCTACAGTATTTATTTACAAGTGTATGCTTAAGAGCTAGTTGAACGGTTCTGGAAAAAGTGTGGGACTCTACTCACTTGGGTGAGGGTGGAAACCCCCCAGATCCAACTTACGCGCATTGAGAAATGTGCGGGAATCTGAGTACTTAAGTGAGAGGGGAAACCACCAAAATTTTCATACGTTTGACTTCCAACAACAGCTTCCCCTGGTAGCACAGCTATATTATCATGCGTGAGTGTATAGCTTAAGAACTAGTGAGACTGTCGTGCAAAAAGTGTAGGACCTCTCTTACTTGAATCACTGAATAAATGTATATGATATTTAGTTCATACTGAAAATAGAGACATAAGAGGAAGCTATACTGAGGGCTTATTCCCCAGAGCCGAATCCACAATGAGAGGTAAACCGGCAAAGGAAGTGGCAGGGAAGCCTCCAAAAACTACAGCAAGCCCAGGAACAATTAAAAAATACATGACACCTGAGGGAAAAGGTCAAAACACACAGCCAGAGGATCAACCGGTTGTTAGACCCAAACAAAATACAGAGGGAACCAAGAAAACTAAGAATCAAAAGCATATAGGAGTAAGTGGAGAAGAAAGCCTACAAGTGTCAAGAGAAAGCAGTATAACAATAGAGGATGGAGACATGAATAGAGAAGATGAATTCAATGAAAAAGATTATCCACCATCAAAATCAGAAATGCGGGAAATGTTTGCCAGCCTTGAAAGATCTATCAAAGCCGAGATGGCTACATTACACGTCGACTTTGGGCATATTCTGGGCAGAATAGAAGAAACAGAAGAAAAGGTGGAGTCCCAAGGAAAAGAACTAAAAAATCTAAAAGAACAAATGAGAAAAATGAAAATGGAGCAGAGAAATATGTTATATAAAATCGAAGACCAAGAGAATAGAAATCGAAGAAAAAATCTGAGAATAAGAGGATTACCAGAGAAAGGGCCAACAGAAAAATTAGAAGAAACCATGGAGAAGTTATTTAACCCTCTGCTGGGAAAGGCGACCACAGATAAAATTGAGTTTGAGAGAATTCATAGGTTGCGTAAACCAACCAATCTACCAAAAGAGAAAACAAGAGATGTGATTGTAAGATTCCATAAATACGAGACAAGGGCCCAGATCTGGGGGAAAATGAGAAGTAGACCGGAATTAAAATATGACGGGGAGGACATTCAGATTTTCCCAGACCTGGCAAAAGAGACAATTAACAGAAAACGCATTCTTAGACCAATGGTAGAAATATTAAAGAAAAAAGATATACAATACTTTTGGAACTTCCCAGCAGGCCTGGGAGTGAGAAGAGATGGGAGGACAGTACTCCTTAGATACCCAGAGGAAACCAAAGACTTTTGTGAAGCAGTAAAAATCCCACTTATGGATATTCCAGGCTGGACAGACCAGGAGTGCCCAGAGGAAGAAGTTGATGAAGGAGAATTGAATCAGTGGAAACAGAAGAAAAAGATGAAAACAAAAGGATGAAAAAGGATCGGGGGGACCGGGGGGATTGGGGGAAGGGGGGGAGGGCTGGCGGGAGAAGGGGAGGAGGGGAGGAGGAGCAAGTAAGAATAAAAAACGGGTGGCCCTATGGAGATCAGCGGGCCGTCACCATTAGACCCTACGGTAGGGAAGATGGGAGGGAACGGTGACCACTAGCAGAGCTCGACCTCGGCCACAAGGGAGGAAGGAGAATCGACAACCCTGATGGAGGGACTGGGAATAGTTGGGGGAGGGGAGGGTAGGGGTGGGAAGAGGAAAGGGGAAGAAAGAGGGAAAAAGAAGTCAATAGATCAAAACGTCTCCTATAAGAAAATACAAGAATTAAGAGAACTCACAAGACAAGAAAAATCAGAGGGATTAATGCCATCTCTTAGGGATCCCTGGTGTTGGTTGAACAGTTTTTATGGCCACTTTAGAGTTGAAGAGATGATAGAGAAAGACAGTAATGAAGATTAAGAAACAATGGTTATAGTTAACATATTATCTTACAATGTCCGAGGTTTAAACTCTCCAGAAAAAAGGAAAAAAATTTTAAAAGAAATTAGTTATTTGAAAGCAGATTTGACATTCTTACAGGAGACTCATTTATCTCATGCATCTAATATCAGATTGTATTCTAAGAGCCATCCTACCTGGTATTACGCGGACTCACCCGGGAGGAAGTCCAAGGGAGTAGCCATTGGCATTTCTAGGGGCCTTGGATTTGTTCTAGAGTCGAGAAAGGTAGACCCAGAGGGAAGATACCTCTTTTTAAGAGGAAAAATAGGAGATGAAGATTTGACCCTAGTAAATATATATAGTCCTAATGAGAGACAAGTAGACTTCCTAGGTAAAGTACTGGGAAAATTAATGGAGTTTAAAAAAGGAGGAGTCATACTGGCAGGGGACCTCAATCTCTGCCTTGACCCTAAAGTAGATACCACATCAAAAACCCTACAGATAAATAAAGTACAGGCAAAGAAAATAAAGGAAAAATTATTTACAAATCAACTGGCAGATATTTGGAGAATTCTCCATCCGAAAGATAGAGATTATACATGTTACTCAAGTGTACATGGAACATACTCAAGATTGGATTATATACTAATCGAACATAGGTGGATCGAAAGGGTAAGCGAGGCAGAGATTGGGGTCAAGACTTGGTCGGACCGTACCCCCATTATGGTAAAAATGAAAATGGCGAAAGAGCGACCTAGGATGGATGCTTGGAAAATAAATGAGGAGATTTTTGGAGATAAAAAGTGGGAAAAAGAAATAGTGAAAGAGTTGGAATTCTATTTTCAAATAAACGATACAAAAGATGCACCAAAAGACATAGTATGGGAAGCTCATGAGGCTTATATGAGGGGCATATTTATCTCAAAGGGGACCCAAAGGAAAAAAGAAAGAATAAAAGATAAGATTAGGCTAATGACAGAAGTACATCAATTAGAGCAAAAACATAAAAATACACAAGATATATTAATAAATAATTTACTTGAGGTGAAGAGAGAAGAATTGAAAGATCTGCTAGAACAGGAAATAAAGCAGGAAATGAAAAGATGCATAAAAGAAAAATACATTGAAAGTAATAAGGTTGGGAAAAACCTAGCAAAAATCCTGAAAAAAGAAGAAAGGAAAAAATTTTGTAGATAAAATTAAAAATAAAAATGGGGAAATAATTCAAACAACGACAGGAATAGCCAAAGAATTCCAAAACTACTATGCTAATCTTTATGCAGTAAAGAAAGGTGAGATACAGGGGAATGAAACAGAAAGGAGGGAGAAAATCAAAAAATACCTTGTAGACGCAGGACTGACAAAGATAGATGAGGAAAAGTTAACATTCTTAGAAAGACCAATCTCAGAACAAGAAATAGAGAGAGCCATTAAAGAAACGAGCCTAGGTAAAAGCCCAGGACCGGATGGGTTTACCATAGGTTATTATAAAAAATTTAAGGACATTTTAATCCCAAGATTTAAAGAATATATAAACGGAATAGGGACTCAGTACGAGATGAGTAGAGAGGCCCTGTCAGCATCAATCACAGTTATACGGAAAGAGGGAAAAGACCCGTTACTATGTTCTAGTTTTAGACCCATCTCCCTACTTAATGTTGATACTAAATTATTCACAAAATTTTGGCCACTAGAATGAAGAACCTAATGGGGGAGTGGATACACAATGATCAAGTAGGATTCATCCCGGGGAGACAGGGACGGGACAATGGGATAAAAACTATACTGTTGATAGACCATATGGTAAAAAGCAGAGCTCCCAGTCTACTCCTGTCAATAGATGCGGAAAAAGCATTTGACAGGGTAGACTGGGAGTTCATGATAAACACCCTAGTGGAGTTGGGAATAAAACCTAGAATGTTGGCCTGGATCAGAACTTTGTATAATCAACCAACTGCAAAGGTAAAGGTCAATGGAACTTTGTCAGACTCGTTTAAAATGCTCAATGGAACAAGACAAGGATGTCCCTTGTCTCCGATGTTATTTGTCTTATCTTTGGAATCACTACTGGCAACTATTAGAAATAGTGTGGACATCGGGGGCATAAAGGTGGGACAAGTGGAGCATAAGGTATCTGCCTTTGCAGATGATATCCTGCTTTACATAAGTAATCCGAGGATCACTTTGCCCAACATAATTAAAATAATGAAACAATATGGAGAACTATCCAATTTAAAAATTAATCAAAAAAAATCAGAAATATTAAATATTAATATCCCTAAACAAGAAGAGGAGATGTTAAAAAAAGAATTTCAGTTCAACTGGAGAAAAGATGAGATTAAATATTTAGGGATAAAATTAACCCCAACTCCAGAAAAACTCTACAAAACAAATTTTCTAGAACTTCTGAATGAAGTAAGATCAGAATTAAATAGATTATCCCCGAGAATCTTTTCCTGGATAGGGAGAATAAATACGATAAAAATGATAATCCTGCCCGAAATTATATATAAATTCCAGATGATTCCGATTTCATTACCTCAAGTATTTTTTAAAACACTTAAAAGATTAATATCCCGCTTTATTTGGAAATACAAAAAGCCAAGGGTAAAGTACACTACACTATGTAAAGGTAAGGGACAAGGGGGACTAGCCCTACCCGACTTTAAAAATTATTATTTTGCAGCAATACTCACAAGGGTGATAGAATGGACAAAAAAAAATAATGATAGAAATTGGGTGGTAATAGAAAGCACGATGAGTGGTACACACCTAGCAAAAAGTTATATGGATACCTGAGAGGTTTAGAAATCTGGACACTAACACGCATATAATCACAAGACATGCTATTAAGGTTTGGGATAATATACATAAAAAAGAAAATTGGAAACACAATTCACCACTGATCCCGTTACAGGGCACAAAATTTTTTGCACCAGGGGAAGAGAAGGAATTAGGTAAATGGATAGAAGAAGGAGAAGCACAATTAGGGGATATAGTAGAGAAGGGGAAAATTATAAACTTGGCGGAGCTGAAACAAAGGAAAGAAAACTTGAAGATAAATGAGTGGAGGTACATCCAACTAAAGCACTTCACATTGTCACTACCGCAGCCATTGAGAGATATAAACGACCTCCACCCTTTTGAGCAATTATGTCTTAAGGATAAGATAATAAATAATATCTTGAATGTGTATAAAATACTGTTAACAATAACAAAAGAGAGAGGAATATCATTAAAAGAAAAATGGGAAAGAGACCTCGGCCCGTGTAGTGACAACAAACAGTGGGATAAGAGCCTTCAATTAGTACATAAATCCGCGATAGACACCAACACGGAGGAGATGAACTATAAATTGATCACGAGGTGGTACAACACTCCTGATAAGATGGGAAGAATTCAGGTGGAGAGTTCAAGACTTTGCTGGAGGGGATGTCAGATGGTAGGGACTATAGCCCATATATGGTGGGAGTGCCCAAAAATTAAAGTATTCTGGAGTGAAGTTATAGAATTAATAAGTAAAATTACTAAAATAGATATTCCCTTGGATCGTTGGAAATGCATGTTTCATGGAACCCATATGTCAGTGAAGCAATATAAAAAAACATTACTCCCTCACTTATTAAACTCAGCTAAGAGCTTGATTCCCTTTAATTGGCAAAAAGAAGAGGCCCCCTCCAGGAAAGATTGGCTGTTAAAAGTAGAGAAAATAAGAAAGTTGGAGCAGCTGAGGACCTGGGAGGAGGAGGAACAGGGGAATGAGGAGGAGATTTGGGATGAGTGGCAAGAGTTTAAGGACACAAGGGAATACAGAGAAATAATAGGAGTCGAATGATAAGAAGAGACGGGGGGGGGGGGAGGGATAAGGAAGGGAGGGGGGAAAAAAAAGGGATAAAAGGTAATATGTGTAAAATGTATATGAAAAAATTCTCCAGCGATTGGAGTGTTGTAAATAATTTTTTACCTGGAAAATTTAATAAAGAAATAAAAAAAAAAAAAAAGAATAGCCACAAAAACTTTGTATAGACACACCTACAGGGGGCTGTCCCTCTGGTCAATACCCCCAGCTAGCTTCATTCCCAATTCAGTTTGGTAGCAAGCAGAATAGAGATCCATGAACCCCAAAAGAGGGGTGGGGGGCAGAGACTGTCAGAGGACTCAGAGAAGAATTTTACGGTAAGTTCTTACAAAAATACTATTTTCTCTTACGTCCTCTGACAGTAGCCGCCCACTCATACAATCTGCACGTCTGGGACGTCCTAAAGCAATGTAGATGTGAGGGGTGGGAAAATCTAACCGTCAAAAAAGGCGACGCAGCACCCAGGTCAAAGAAAAGAACCTTTTCTGAACCAGAAAAAGAAACACTGGGCAACAAGACATCAAGTTTGTAAAATTGCGTCACTGACGTCTGATGGCGGAAGGCCCAAGACGCACTAATCGCTCTGGTAGAGTGCGCTGTGGCAGGGAAAGGTGGAACCTGATCCTTCATTGAATAGGCCTGCACAATCTTCTGTCTGATCCATTTGGAAATAGTTGCCGCAGACGCAGCCGTACCCTTCCCAGGTCCCTCAGGAAGGACAAAAAGACAATCCAACTTTCTGAAGGATTCAGTAGACAGGTAAACCCTGATCGCCCGGACCACATCCAAGAAATGCAAGGCAAACTCCTTAGGATGCTTAGACTTCGCACACCGCAAAGGCAAGACAATGTCCTCATTGAGATGGAAGTCTGAAACCACCTTCGGAAGAAAGGACTGATGAGGTTGCAAGACCACTTTATCCCTATGAACAACCAGATAGGGGGAGCGGCAAGACAGGGCCGCCAACTCCGACACTCTGCGAGCAGATGTGATTGCCAATTCTCTTCTCAGATGATATTTGTTCAGAGATTTTGAAGCGAGGGGTCAATATTGTTTCACAAAGAGCCCCGTCCTTGGGGGGGGTTCTTTGGCTCCTAGCTTCTTTCACACTAAAATCCCTCGATCGGTCACATGGTTACATTGCAAAGGTAACTACAGATGTGGGGCAGTGGGATGTTCCTGTTGCAGCCACATTCAGGATGGCACTACATTTAGGTCCACCGTTAATCATAAAGTGTACGATATCGGGTTCTTCTTTAACTGCTACACTAGTTATACAATTTATTTAATTACATGTGCTATTTGTAAAATGCAGTATGTAGGAAGAACCACGAGACGTCATAGGGATAGATTCCAGCAACATTTTTACAGTATAGCGAAGAATCTGTCTACTAATGTGGCCAAACATTTCAACGGGTGCATCAATGGGGACAAAACAGCTATGTGGGTCCAGGTTATTGAAAGTGTCAGTGGGTGGCGGGGGGGGGGGGGGGGGGTTGGTGATGCATGATAGCACAGGCAGAAAAATCTCCCGGATGTTCTCAAAGGGAGGACTTTGCAAAACGGACAGAACCAAATTCAGGTCCCAAGGAAGTAAAGGCGCCCTCCGAGGAGCCGCCAAATGACGCACCCTTTGACTAAAAGGTGCGTATCAAAGAGTTCGGTGCCAAGGGGCGCTGGAAAAGGATTGCCAGGGCAGACAACGGACCCATAATAGTGGTCAGCGCAAGACGCTGGTCCACACCAGATTGCAGGAAAGCCAACTCCCTCTCTACCGAAAAGGAGCGAGGATGGACGCCCCTGGGATTCACACCAGGTGACATAAGCCTTCCAGGTACGGTAATAGATCTTACCGGACGAGGCCTTCCTAGCCTTGAGCAGGGTAGGAATGACCGCCGACGAGAGACCCAGATCTCTCAGGACCTGGCTTTCAACAGCCAGGCCATTAAAGTCAGCGACTGTAAAGCAGGATGGAAGATCGGCCCCTGAGACAGTAGATCGTCTCGTAACAGAAGCCGCCATGGAGGCTTGACGACCAGTTGCATGATGTCCACGTACCAAGACCGGCTGGGCCAGTCCGGGGCCACCAGATTCACCAACTTCGTTTCCGAGACCAACCTGCGAAGGAACCTGAACAACAACTGAATGGGGGGAAGGCATAAATCAGACGATACCGATTCCAAGGCACCACCAGCGCATCCAAGGCGTCTGCCAGAGGATCGTGTGTTCTCGCCACGAACCTTCCCACCTTGTTGTTTAGCCTGGATGCTAACAGATCCACATCGCACACAAAGCATCTGAAACATCTCCGGGTGTAGGGACCATTCCCCCTGGTCCACGGTCTGGCGGCTCAGGTAATCGGCCTGCCAATTCTCCACACCTGGAATGTGGACTGCTGAAATCGCCCGGACCTGCGTCTTGGCCCAAGACAGAATTTTGGTCACTTCCTGGGCTGTCCGGGTACTCCTGGTGCCCCCTTGGTGATTGATGTAAGCCACTGCAGTGGCGTTGTCCGTCTGCACCCGCACAGGGCGGCCCCGAAGATGAACCGACCAACGGAGCAAGCACAGTCTGATCGCTCGCAGTTCCAAGAGGTTTATGGGCAGGGAGGATTCCTCCTGCGACCAAGTGCCCTGGGCAGATAGAGTGCCCAGAACGCCACCCCAGCCCGACAGGCTGGCGTCCGTGGTGACCGCCGTCCACAACAACGGCCGGAAGGATTTCCCCTATGTCAGAGCCGGAGACTAGAGCCACCACAGAAGATCCTCTATGGCTTGGTGG
This sequence comes from Pelophylax lessonae, assembly GCF_965119305.1. Classification (NCBI taxonomy): domain Eukaryota; kingdom Metazoa; phylum Chordata; class Amphibia; order Anura; family Ranidae; genus Pelophylax; species Pelophylax lessonae. The sequence goes on from NC_138780.1 coordinate 61,017,100, forward strand.
CTCATGAGATCCTCCTTTCCAAGGAATGAGGATGCCTATCCCACCTGGCCAGAATCTCCGCTTGCAGAGATCGTGTGTGGAACTGTGCAAACGGTATCGCCTGGAAGGCCGACACCATTAATCCCAGGGACCGCATGCAGGTCCTTAACGATGAGGATTCGTTGTCCCTGAGGGACCTGACCTCGTTCTGTAGAGTCCGGAGTTTGTCCTCCGGCAGAAAAACTGTTTGGGTGAAATCCAGGACCATCCCCAAGTAAGGGAGGCGAACAGAAGTAAACAAAGTCGACTTCTGAACGTTGATGGTCCACCCAAACTCCTGGAGCGTCTGAACCGTAGTTGACAGATCGCGTAACAGACACTGGCTGGCATTCGATCTTCACAGGAGAGCATCCAGATAGCCCAAGATCGCAATTCCCTGCGCCTGCAACAGGGCAGAACAGGAGCCAACACTTTGGTAAATACCCTTGGAGCCGAAGTGAGACCGAAAGGTAATGCCACAAACTGATAGTGTTCCTCCGCGATTGCGAATCGTAGGTATCTCTGATGACCCTCGAATATGGGCATGTGTAGATACGCATCCTTGAGATTGATGGAAGCAAGGAAGTCTCCCGGGCTCAGGGAGGCCACCACCGAGCGGAGGGATTCCATGCGGAATTTTTGAACCCGCACGAAGCAGTTCAGAGCTTTCAAGTCCAGTATAGGACGTACCTTGCCCTCCTTTTTGGGCACAGTGAACAGATTCGAGTAAAAACCCCTGAAACCTGTCCCGATGCGGCACCGAGACGATTACCCCCAGGGCAAAAAGATCCTGAACCGCCCGATGAAGATCTCGTAAACGATCTGGGGTCAAACGAAGATTTGAGGGAAAGAATCTGTCCGCTGGACACAAAAGTAATTTGATCTTGTAACCTGATCGAAAGATTTCCTGAACCCACCTGTCCGGAATCCGGCGCATCCAAGGTTCGAGAAAAACGTGCAGACGTCCCCCTACCCCTGGAACGGGTGAGGGCGTCCCTTCGGGTCGAGGCGGACTGGGCCGCTGCGCCAGCGTGGGCGGCTTTTGACTTACCCGCCCAGGGCTTCTTCTGGCCACCATGGCAGTGGCTGAGTGACAGACAACAGAGGGTTGTAGTCAATGGAGAACATTCAGAACAAGGTCATGTTACCAGTGGGGTACCTCAGGGATCTGTACTGGGACCAATTTTGTTTAATATCTTCATAAGTGATATTGCAAAAGGCCTCGATGGTAAGGTTTGTCTTTTTGCTGATGACACAAAGATATGTAACAGGGTTGATGTTCCTGGAGGGAAACGCCAAATGGAAAAGGATTTAGGAAAACTAGAAGAATGGTCAGAACTCTGGCAACTGAAATTTAATGTGGATAAGTGCAAGATAATGCACCTGGGGTGTAAAAACCCAAGGGCAGAATATAGAATATTTGACACAGTCCTGACTTTAGTATCTGAGGAAAGGGATTTAGGAGTAATTATTTCAGAAGACTTAAAGGTGGGAAGACAATGTAATAGAGCAGCACGAAATGCCAGCAGAATGCTTGGATGTATAGGGAGAGGTATAAGCAGTAGAAAGAGAGAAGTGCTTATGCCGCTGTACAGAACACTGGTGAGACCTCACTTGGAGTATTGTGCGCAGTACTGGAGGCCATATCTCCAGAAAAATATAGATACTCTAGAGAGAGTTCAGAGAAGAGCTACTAAACTAGTACATGGATTGCAGGAAAAAACTTACCAGGAAAGGTTAAAGGACCTTAACATGTATAGCTTGGAAGAAAGAAGAGACAGAGGGGATATGATAGAAACTTTTAAATACATAAAGGGAATCAACTCGGTAAAAGGAGGAGAGCATATTTAAAAGAAGAAAAACTACCACAAGAGGACACAGTTTTAAATTAGAGGGGCAAAGGTTTAAAAGCAATATGAGGAAGTATTACTTTACTGAGAGAGTAGTGGATGCATGGAATAACCTTCCTGCAGAAGTGGTAGCTGCAAATACAGTGAAGGAGTTTAAGCATGCATGGGATAGGCATAAGGCTATCCTTCATATAAGATAGGGCCAGGGACTATTCATAGGATTCAGATATATTGGGCAGACTAGATGGGCCAAATGGTTCTTATCTGCCGACACATTCTTTGTTTCTATGTTTCTATGGCCTTTGAAGGATTTGCCCTTGTCCTGTGCCTTGAAGGCACGAAAGGACCCCTGATTTGGTTTAAAAGAAGGGCCCCGCTTACCGCGGAAAAAGTTACCCATAGGATTCTGGGGCAGCAAAGTGCTCTTGCCCCCACTGACCCCCTTAACCAATTCGTCCAGGGAGTCCCCAAAAAGGCGATTCCCCGCATAAGGGATGTCGGACACCATCTTTCTGGTCAGCCAGCCAGCTCTTCAGCCAGACCAAGCGACGGGTTAGCACTGCGACATCAGACAGCCGTGCGGCTAAAGGGGCCTCATCCAAGGCTGCGTCACACAGGAACAGAACAGCCTGAATAATCTGGTCCACCATCTCCAAAGTAGCAGGAGGGGCGGAGTCAGCCACAAGGGTGCGTCTGAGCACCTTGGCCCAATCTAGCACAGCCTGAGACACCATGACGGAGGCGAAAATAGGTTTCATCACAGAACCCGCCACCTCAAATGTAGGAGTGGCGAGCAAGAGATTCCACCCGCCTATCTGTAGGGTCCCTAAACACCGGAGAATCCTCCGTGGGCATAAGAGTGGCCCTGTTCAACCTGGACACCGTGTGATCCACTTTAGGGGCCACGGACCAGCGCGAATTTGTAGGAGACGCAAATGGATAACGGAGCTGAAACCGTTTCAGTACCACAAAATTGCGCTTCAAATTGCGCCATTGTTCGTTCACCGTTTCGTGAAACTCAGCGGGACAAGGGAACACTTGTGCCGCCTTCTGGGTTCTACGGGTCCCAAAAGAAGACCGCTTACCCGGCGGGTTGGGCTCCTCCTCTAAATGTAGTGTATCCTTAGCAGCGGTAATAAGCGCAGACATAGCAGCTCGTTCCCTGGCCGTCCCAGGGGGGGAATCATCCCCATCCTCATCCTCCGCCTCCCCTTCCGACTGAGAGGACTGAGACCCAGAGGGTACACTGTCCATGGCAACCATATCAGATTCTGAATCAGAGGAGTGAGAAAGCCTAGGCCTTTTTCTAGAAGCTCACTCAGACATCAAAAGATCCACTTTGGACGCTAAAGTCGCAAGTGCAGCAGTAATCACGGATGATTCAGGCGTACCTGAATCTTCCACCAAAGCTGGGGGAAATTTGCTGTCCTGGGACTCCATGAAAACTTTTTTGGTGCTGGCCCTTTAAATCGCGATCGCGGCGCAATGCACCGCCATAAGGACTATACTGAAGCACCCCACAGGAAGGAATATAACTGACAACAAAGGAATATCCCCTGAATAACAGCAGAAAAAGACCCCCAGAAGTGTAGCTATACAGTTATCACGCTTGCTGAATGATCTGGCTGCATGAAGAGAGGAAGTGATGTCACACCGCTAGAGGCTGAGTAAAACTCGGGCTAAGGAAAAATGGTTGCCTATAGAAATCAATGGGAGGCTCCGGGAAAATGGCCACCGAACACGTGCATAAAAACACCTTGCCACACAAAAGATGGCGCCCGAAAGGGCGCGATGCACTACATAGAAAATGGCTGCTGATCGTCCTTACTGAAGCCAGAGCAGCTGCCCACACCCAAAATGGCAGCCTCGCGGTTTTACACCGCAGCGGCCCTCACATGCGTGCCTGCACCCCACAAAAACACACACAACAGTGCCGGAAGGGACAGGGACCCCCACAGACCCCCGCAGAGCGTCCCCGCAGGGACCGGGGAGGGAATGCGAGCCCCAGACACACACACACATGAAGGAGAACACAGACTCTCAGCAGACTGTCATCCCCATAACAGAGGCCCCACACAGAATGTACTCACCGATCCATGATGGCGTGGGTGCTGCTCTGCGACGTGAAGCCTCCCACCCCATGCGGTGGGGGTGCCGTCAGCCAAAAAGGATTCTAGCAACGCACGGAAACCGCAGTTGAGGCATCCTAGCAAGGTGGATTTTTGTCCCTGAGGATAGGGACAGGTCGTTTGCGAGGCCAGGGCGTACACATAGCCTGCTAAACGCTCGATGGCAGGCTGGGATTCCGTAAGGCTCTAGTACAACCAGTCCGATTCCCAGCTCCGCAAATGCTGTAGTCTTCCGAAGATCCGACTAACTAAGCACAGTACAAATAAAAAGCTAGTAGTGCAAAGAAAAACACTTGGCATAAAATAAAAGTAATAAAACTGAAGAAAGGCTGTGACTGTAGCCCCAGCACAGGGAAGTCTATCTTACTCCTAACTAGGCAGAAGACAAACTGAGTTGGGGATGCTGATAGCATGGGGAGTATTGGACCAGTGGGACAGCCCCTATAGGTGTGTCTATGCAAATTGTTTTGTTTTTTAACAAGTCTTATGCTTAGCTTGCTATTATGGATAAGAGGTCAATACCCATTGGTGAAGACTATATGAGGGGCAGCGACTGTCAGAGGACATAAGAGAAATGGCCGCTGTCCACAAAAGGACACCATGCCCACACTAAAGATGGCGCCCGATCGGTGCCAAAAGGATAGCAGAAAATGGCTGCTGCCCACACTATGAGGCCAAACAGCATGCCCACAGCTAAAATGGTGGCCGTGCGGTTTCGCTCCAATTGCGGCCCCCACACACCATGTACTGTTCCCCAAATAGTACCACAAGCACCTCAGGGACATTGGAGACCCCCGCAGCCCCCCATACAGCGGTGAAATCGCGACAGCGCCCCCGCAGAGAACGGGAAGGAACACACAGGGACCGCACCTACAGACATGAGGGGGACATCACAGAACCCACACCGAACTGCCATCCGCAAAAAACAGAGGGCCCACATACACACCCCGACAGTCATGCTCAGAGACAGAGGGGTAGCATGGTACTCACCGGTCCAGCAAAACGTGGGCACCGCTCTGCGTCAGGAAGCCTCCCACCCTGACTGAGTGGGGGTGCCGTCAGCCAAAGGGGATGCTAGCAACACGCGGGCGTACCGCAGTTGAGACATCCCGGCAAAGATAGTAACTTCGCAGTCTCTTCCCTGAGGTCAGGTACATAGTCGTTTGCGAGGCCTGGGCGTACCAATAACCTGCTAACGCTCGATGGCAGGCTGGGAGTCCGTAGGGCTCTAGAATAACCAGTGCTCAGTCCCAGCTCCGCAAACGCTGTAGTCTTCCGAAGTCCGACTAACTAATCGCAGGAACAAATAAAAAGCTATCTTTTTAAAAGAACAAATACTTTTTCAGAGAGAAAACATAAAAAGAAGAAAAAAGCTGAGACCGCAGCCACAGCTAGGGAAACCCAGCCTACTCCTAAGCTAGGCAGCAGAAAACTGAATTGGGAATGAAGCTAACTGGGGGTATTGGACCAGAGGGACAGCCCCCTGCAGGTGTGTCTATACAAAGTTTTTGTGGATATTCTAACAAAATCTTCTGCCTAGCTTACTCCTGTGGAGAAGGCCGATACCCAGACGTATAGATTGTATGAGTGGGCGGCAACTGTCAGAGGACGTAAGACAAATGGCGCTGCCAAATTTAGGTGGGTGATATAATAAATTCTGAAGAGCAGATAAAACTCTAGTAGGTAAATGACAAAGGGGTGGTAATGTTACTTTGGTGTATAAATGTATAAATCGTATGTACACCTACGTAACAAAATTCATTAAATTAGTAAAAAATTATAAAAATGTGCACCACATACAATAGTAAAAAATGTAATTGAAAAATCACCATACGATGCATAAATATAATCAATATCAACAGTATTAATATAAATAAATCATAGAAAGTGCTTAGTGACGTGGCCTGGTTAAATTGATCCCAGTAAAGTGACTTTGTGACATAAAGTGCAAAACATATATATAGTGGTGTCACTAGTGGCTTGAGGGAGATGTAGTAAGAATTTAATAATAAATAAGATAAATTAACCGGTGACAATAAATATAAAATTATATATATATATATATATATATATATATATATAGACAGAAGGTGGAGACAAAGTTAATATAAATATCCAGTGGTAGATAATAAAGTAATTATTGCAATGGTGTGGTACCTATATTAGGTGTAACATAAGCTACGCAGGGAATTGAGTGCAAGGTGGACAATATAAATAATATGTACATAAAATTGGGTAATAAATAACCCCTTTCAGTGCAAGTGATTAGATGCACAGTGAAATCTGTTTGATGCGTAGTGCATAAATCATGGAAATAATGTCCCAAATTGGAGGTGCTTAGTCTTCATGCGGCAATCCCAAATCTCTTCGTTTTATAAAGGAGGGTGCCCGAGGTGGTTGTAATATAGACTGCACTAACCAGAGTGCCTGACCCCACACAAGGGGTATTAGGCAGGGGTATATATTAAGGCTGTATACCACAGCATGGAGATAGCTGGTCCTGTAGGTCCTAGGAAGTGCTCCTACGTCCGTACGTCTCGGTACCAGGAGGGGGTGGGGGGGGGGGGGAATAGGTGCTGTTCCTCAGCAATCAATATGCTCCCAGGTTAGACTCCAGCAGTGATGTATTTGAAATGAACAAGGGGGGGGGGGGGGGACACATAGTGTGATACTGTAGCAACAAAGGTTTATTTAAGCTCTCAAAATCAGGTACTCACATTTCCATATTGGTAAAAAGGCATTAAAACAGCATCAATGCAAGAGAGGAACCGTACAGGCAATCCGCCGAATGGATAAGACTCCAGAACGCCGTGCGTTCCACGAAAGCTCCGGATCAGGAAGTGACGCAACTACACTGTACGCGTTTGTCATAAGACGTCCTCAGCAGCGTCACTACACTTCCTGGTCCCAACTATATGTACGCTGCGGTTGCCCGGCAACAAACCAATCGGAGTCGCGCATTGTTAAAGATATATACCGATACGTATTCAAACGGCAACGAATGGATAAATGTAATCAAGTGTCTTAATAGGTGTAATCGTATATATAGGAGAAGTGCCAATTCATCTGACCTTGCCCCAACAATCAGCACTAGAGATGGCCTTGCGGTTCGCCCGGTGGTTGGTTTGCGGCGAATTTTGCTTGTTAGCTACCCGCCAAATTTGCGGCGGCCATATTAGTTTACATTGGGGAGAACTTTGGCCCATGACACAGCCATCAGGTGGAACCGGACAGCCAATTGAAATGTTCCAGCACATGGACAGTCCCCCTACCCTATACATAGACCTGAGCTGTCGGCCATTTCACATTCCGCTTTCTGCCAGTGTAGGGAGAGGTCTGCTGTGCTCATGAGGGAGAGTTTGCTAGACACATAGCGCTGTGAAGATCCACAAAAGTCCTTTTCAGGGCTGCTATTTCGGTATAGGTCTACTAGTCTCTTCAGTATAGGGACAGGTTATCCAGTCTGTGCTTTAGGGGCAGTTAGAGATCGTCATCTGCAGTGACATAAATAGCTCTGTTAATGTCCACAAAAGTAATTTGAAGTGCTGCAATGTCGGTATAGGGTCTATTACAGTCTCTTTAGTATAGGGGCAGGTATCCAGTCTGTGTTGTAGGGGCAGTTAGAAATCGTCAGCAGTGACACAAATCGCTCTGTTAATGTCCACAAATGTCATTTAAAGTGCTGCAATGTCGGTATAGGTCTATTAGTCTCTTTAGTATAGGGGCAGGTATCCAGTCTGTGCTGTAGGGGCAGTTAGAGATCATCAGCAGTGACACACATCGCTCTGTTAATGTCCACAAAAGTCATTTAAAGGACTGAAAATTTTTTGGTATTGCTGTGCAGTGCACTAAAAAGGGGGGGGGGGGGTAATCCACAGTATAATGTACTTTGTAGAAAGCATATTATAGTGGATTAGTCGTATTATTGCGCACTGTGCAGCATTGTGACAGGTGTGGTGGTGAGACTGACCGTTTCTGCAGCAACACTACACACAGTGACAAAAGCACTTATAATGTATTATAACTGGTGTGATAGACCAATTGCCCCCCCCCCCGCCCCATACCACATATTGAAGTGGGGTGTTATGTGAGTATACTTTTACATGTTTATTTTTGTCATGCAACAATATAGCCTCGTTTGCTGAGTGAAGTCTGGTACACACAGTGCCAAACTCACTGGCCAATTTTTTTTAACTGGTGTGATACACCAATGGCCCCCCAATACCACATATTGAAGTGGGGTGTTATTTAACAGTATACTTTTTTAAAATTGCATTTTAGTCCTGCAAAAATTTGGCCTCTTTTACTGTGTAAACAGTGCTACACACAGTGACAACAGTTACTGGTCAATTATTTGTAGAACCGGCAGACTGACGGACCGGCAGATAGGGAGTAGAGGCAGGCAGAACTTGCATTGCACAAGAGGTACAAAGCAGACTGCAAATGTATCAGGAGCGAGCCACCAACCATGTACAGTCACATCGGGCGCTCCCAGGACGCCGGCACATGGCTCTGCAGTGTGGGCTTTTTTTAATGTGTCCGTTGCTGACACCAGTGTTGCCAACTGCAGCCTTTGCAGTCAAGGCATAAGTCGCGGTAAGCCCAACACTCACCTAGGGACAACCGCCTTAAGAAGGCACCTGAAATCCCATTACCAAGCCCAGTGGGAGCAACAAGGTCAGAACCCACAAAGCCACACTCCATGCTCTCACCGTCCAGCCTCTTCTTCTCCTGTCTCCTCACAGTTGTCACACACTCCACCTTCCATGATGCCGTCGTCACGTTGTTCTGGAAAAAGACAGGCTTCTGTGGCTCAAATGTTGGGAGTGTAAAAAAAGGTGTCCGACTACATCGGGTTAACGGCCGATGTGGACGCTCTGAGGAGTGATGAACCCCTGGACTACTGGGTGGACAGGCTTGACCTCTGGCCAGAGCTTGCACAATTTGCAATGGAACTGTTGGCTTGCCTCCCATCCAGTGTCCTGTCCTAAAGGACGTTCAGCGCAGCAGGGGGGATCGTGACCAATAAGCGCACTCGCCTAGCTCATGACAGTGTAGACTACCTCACATTTATAAAAATGAATGAGGCATGGATCTCTGAGGAATTCAACACGTGACCACCAGCAGACCATGTGTCATTGAAATTCCTCATCACAGGCCACAAATATCTGCCAGACTGCCATCCACCCACCACAATTCCTGGTCCTTGTCTTCGCTAAATACAAAAGCATTTCATGTCCATTGAATGGCTAATTTTTGGGGCCTGTACAGGCCGACACTTCTGTATACTGTGAATGCCTAGTGTACCTCTAGCCATCAAAAACTAAGTTCTTTGCTGTCAGTTCAAAACATGTGAGCTAATTTTTGGAGCCTATACAGGCCCACACTTACTTCTGTATACTGTGAACTAGGGATGTACCGAAATTTCGGCCACCGAAATTTTCGGCCGAAAATGGGCCTATCCCATTTCGGCCGAAAATGGGTTAAAAATGCCAAAATGAAAGGCCGCCGTAAGGAAGGAGGAGGGCGCAGCGCAGGTTTGAAAAGTCCCGCCTCTGGCAGGCTGCCCGCCTCTCAATGATGTCCCTACTACGATCTGTGCATGAAAGAACTGACCTGACACCGGGCGGGCGGGCGAGCGGCCGCTAATAGCTATAACTGTGAGCGCTTCACTTCCCTGTCATGCGGGTATCTCCTCTGATAGGGAAGTGAAGCGCTCACATAGTTATAGCTATTAGCGGCCGCTCGCCCGCCCTCCCGACAGTGTGTTAGTTCATTCATGCACAGATCGTAGTAATAGTGACATCACAGGGAGGCGGGCCGCCGGCCAGAGGCGCGTCTTTTGAAACTGGAAGGACACCGGAGATTAGGATGGGGAGGGACACTGAGGCAGGGGGGGGAGGGTGTACTGCCGAGGGGGACGCTGAGGCAGTGGGGGGGAGCTGAGGCGAGCTTACCAATGGTATTAGTATTATGCAGCATGAGGGGGTTAATATATTGCCACTGCTGGTCACTGATGCATTAGTGACCGACCAGTGGCAGTTAATTAACCCCTTTGTGCTGCATTAGTGCAACCATTATCAGTGCAACCAGTGTTAATTAACACTGATACTGGTTGCACTAATGCAGCACAAAGGGGTTAATTAACTGCCACTGGTCGGTCACTAATGCATCAGTGACCAGCAGTGGCAATACATTAACCCCCTCATGCTGCATAATACAAATACCATTGGTAATTAAATTAACCTCATGCCAACCCGTCACAGTACATATACTGTGACAGCGTGGCAGCGACAGGTGTACGTCGCTGCCTGTTTTTGGTGTATGCCCCTCTTCTATCTATTTTAAAATTATTTGGGGGAAAAAGTCATTTTCGGTTTCGGTTTTCGGCCAAGGGCATCCTGCATTTTCGGTTTCGGCCCAGATTTTTCATTTCGGTGCATCCCTACTGTGAACGCCTACTGTACCTCTAGCCATCATATACCACGTTCTTTGCTGTCAGTTCAACCCATGTGAGCTAATTTTTGCAACCTATACTGGCCGACACTTACTTCTGTATACTGTGTAAATGTCTAATGTACCTCTAGCCATCATATACTACGTTCTTTGCTGTCAGTTAAACCCATGTGAGCTAATTTTTGGAGCCTATACAGGCCGACACTTACTTCTGTATACTGTGTGAATGTCTAATGTACCTCTAGCCATCATATACCACGTTCTTTGCTGTCAGTTCAACCCATGTGAGCTAATTTTTGCAGCCTATACTGGCCGACACTTACGTCTGTATACTGTGTAAATGTCTAATGTACCTCTAGCCATCATATACCACGTTCTTTGCTGTCAGTTAAACCCATGTGAGCTAATTTTTGGAGGCTATACAGGCCGACACTTACTTCTGTATACTGTGAACGCCTACTGTACTTCTAGCCATCAAAGACTAAGTTCTTTGCTGTCAGTTCAAACCATGTGAGCTAATTTTTGCAGCCTATACAGGCCAATACTTCTGTATACTGTGTGAATGCCTAATGTACCTCTAGCCATCAAATACTAAGTTCTTTGCTGTCAGTTCAACCCATGGAAGCTAATTTTTGCAGCCTATACAGGCCGACACTTACTTCTGTATACAGTGTGAATGCCTAATGTACCTCTAGCCATCAAATACCACGTTCTTTGCTGTCAGTTAAACCCATGTGAGCTAATTTTTGGAGGCTATACAGGCCGACACTTACTTCTGTATCATGTGAATGCCTAATGTACTTTCAGCCACAGAATACTACGTTCGTAGCTGTCAGTTAAACCCATGTTGGCTAATTTTTGGGGCAAATACTGGCCGACACTTACTTCTGTATCATGTGAATGCCTAATGTACCTTCAGCCACTGAATACTACGTTCTTAGCTGTCAGGTAAACGCATGTGGGATCATTTTTGGGGCCTGGAATGGCTGACACTTACTTCTTTATCCTGTGAATGCCTAATTTTTCAGACTGGAAATGAAAAACAATGGGTCTGTAAAGGTTCTGCCAAATTGTGGAATGGATGCGGACCCATTTTACAGATGTGTGAATGGCAGAGGTGGGGGACTCGAGTTACATGACTAGACTCGAGTCACCTGATTGAGGACTTGCTTGACAGAATTCATTAAATGACTCGACTTGACTTTGACTTGCGACCTATGACTTGCGACTTGACTTTGACTTGCGACCTATGACTTGCACTGACTTGACCGCCGCTGCTTTGGTGTGCTGCCCTCGACTGTCTCCGGGTCTCTGCTGCACTGGTCGAACCCATCATGCACAGCGGAGGAGGATCCTCCTCTTCGGCTCGTCCTCCTCTCCTCCGCGCCAAGAAGACTGGCTCCACCCACCTCCTCCCTCATGTGCTGTGCGGCCGGCCCGTGGTGAGGTACCTCTCGGGTGTCAGACTGTTCAAGGTAAGGTACTTCTGTGTTAAGGGGTTTAGAAAGCCTCATGCTTTTTTTTTTGGCACCAACCTATGATTTTAGCAGACTATGTAGTAACAACATGGAGAAAGTCCCTTTTCTTCTTTATGTAAAGCAAACCAATGTGTATGTGGTGTAAGGTCAGGACAGCTGTATGCTGGTAGATGGACAGCCTTCCTTCCTGGGTGCAGTCGGCGTGCCCTGAACTAAGAGTCCTATTTGTTTGGTGTTGTCCTCAGGCAATCATTGCATCCAGCCAGTCCTTCAGGTTCTCAGCAATGACAGCCTTGGCAACCTCCTTCTTATCCAGGCAGATTTCATGTGTTATGGTGGGTGACTAGGTTTAGGTTTAGATTTCTTGACAGGGGACTTAGCCTTTCCCTCCATGACAGGGGCCACCAGATCCAGCAGGAAGTCCAGCTCTTGTCCCACTCCCCCACCCCTCCCCCTCAGAGAGCTGGAACTGAGTGTGTGAGTCCTGGCGAAGCTCTGCAGTACGGAATCATCTGGTCAAAATTCTGATTTGTTACAAAGCCAGTAGTAACCTACTCAGCATAAACACTGAGCCTAACAGGACATTGTCAGTAAAATCAGCATAAAGAGATAACTGTATATGTAAAGGCATAAATGTGAAGTTACATGGACAGTAGTGAAAGTTTTCTGATAGTAAAGCCTCATTAATGACCTGTTAACCTCACCCGTTAATGTTGTCTTTATGGTCTTCATGTTATAGTGTGACACTGAAAAGCCCAGACTCCTAATGCTGTATACACTGTGAGGTTTGGGCAGTATGCTAGTAACCCCCCCCCCCCCCCCCCAATTCATTAACCAAGACTTTGGTATTTTTAATGCAATGCAGTTGCACAAATCTCATCTGTACAAACATATCACATATAGTGTCCTGAAAAGGAAACAAACCAAGGACCCCAGTATCACAGAGCAGAAGTACTAACCACTAAGGCACATAAGATATGCAAAACTAAGAGAAAATATATATTGGCCATGGTATTGCAGTGCCACCACTATAGCACCATTAGAATTTTTACCCTCATTCATGCCAAATGTAATTCCTATTAAAGGAATAACAATGTAAAATGTACATTCTATATAAATCCTATATGATAATAATGCATAACAATCCTACTGTGGGTTTTGATTTTGAGCCTTTTAACCTCTCCAGAGTCAGGGGCACAAAGCAAAGCCTTGTCCTCTTGACAGTCAATAAGATTAATGACTATTGTTATAAGTGGTCCTTGATCTTGGTCTTCTTATTAACTATAAGGTGCTCAAGCAACCTGATTAGCTGATGTCAATGTTCTCAGTCACTGGGCTTTATCCTCTACCAACCAGAAGTTTTCTGCAGAGGAAGAGGTTTGCAAATTGTTGAATTCACCTCTTATGTCCTCATCTGTTATGTGCCGAGTTATACTGCTCTGGAGTGTCAATGTTCAGGAGGGCATTTGTTCTGCCTAGTAACTGCCAATACTTCAATTACCAGGGGTGGACAATGGACATACATATATTTTATTTATATTTGTGTGTGTGTTTGATGTGTGTGCCATCCGCTGTGTGCCATGTAAATCCTCTATGTGCCATCCTCTGTGTGCCATGTATATCCTGCGTGCCATCCCCTGCGTGCGCCATCCTCTGTGTGCCATGTACATCCTCTGTGTGCCATCCTCTGTGTGCCATGTATATCCTGCGTGCCATCCTCTGCGTGCCATCCTCTGTGTGCCATGTACATCCTCTATGTGCCATCCTCTGTGTGCCATGTACATCCTGTGTGCCATCCTCTGTGTGCCATGTACATCCTCTATGTGCCATCCTCTGTGTGCCATCCTCTGTGTGCCATGTACATCCTCTGTGTACCATCCTCTGTGTGCCATGTACATCCTGTGTGCCATGTACATCCTCTATGTGCCATCCTCTGTGTGCCATGTACATCCTCTGTGTACCATCCTCTGTGTGCCATGTACATCCTCTGTGTGCCATCCTCTGTGTGCCATCTACATCCTCTGTGTGCCATCTACATCCTCTGTGTGCCATCTACATCCTCTGTGTGCCATCCTCTGTGTGCCATGTACATCCTCTGTGTGCCATCCTATACTTGCCATGTACATCCTCGGTCTATGCCATCACATACCTGCCATGTACATCCTCTGTGTCATCCCATACCTGCCATGTACATCTTCTGTGTCATCCCATACCTGCCATGTACATCCTCTGTGTGCTTCTCTCTCTCTCTCTCTCTCGTTGTACCAATAAATTTTCGCCTTATCGATAATTTGCATTTTTTTTCTCGTGGGTGATTGTGATCCCTCCAGCACCTTCTCCAGGCGGCCATTACCCAGCAGCACGCACCCCACTGAGAATCATTCTCTGTGACTGTGAAAGAGTCTTTCTTATTTGAATGAAGAAAAGTGAGTACAATTAATTTAATTTTATATATGCCCTAATCACACATTACTATCTTCTGTGTGCCATGTACATCCTCTATGTGCCATCCTCTGTGTGCCATGTACACCCTTTGTGTGCCATCCTCTGTGTGCCATCCTTTTCCTGCCATATACATCCTCTGTGTGTGCCATCCTCTGTGTGCCATTTACATCCTCTGTGTGCCATGTAAATCCTCTGTGTGCCATCCCATACTTGCCATGTACATCCTCTGTCTATGCCATCACATACCTGCCGTGTACATCCTCTGTGTGCCATGTAAATCCTCTGTGTGCCATCCTATACTTGCCATGTACATCCTCTGTCTATGCCATCAAATACCTGCCATGTACATCCTCTGTCTATGCCATCACATACCTGCCATGTACATCCTCTGTCTATGCCATCACATACCTGCAATGTACATCCTTTGTCTATGCCATCACATACCTGCCATGTACATCCTCTGTGTGCTTCTCTCTCTCCCTCTGTTTGGGCATTCAAAATGTTTCTTTAATATGCCAAGAAAAAAGCACTAAGCACTGCAGTTTTGTTAATGTTGAAAATAAAACAAAACCTTTCCTGAACACTGACTTTTAACTCATTTAAAGGTGAAAATTGGGGTAGATCACTATTTTGACTTGATTTGTGACTTGACCAAAATAAATTACTTGACTTGCTTGACTTCTAGCAGTGACTCGACTTGACTTGCTTGCTTTTCGCCACAGTAACTTGGGACTTGCTTGTGAATTGAAGGTTACGACTTGAGACTTGCTTGTGACTTGCACATGTGTGACTTACTCCCATGTCTGGTGAATGGAACCTATATGTATTAGACAATGTATTTACCGGTTGCTGTCAGTTCTGGCTGATTTATGAAAACAAAAAAATATATTGTTTGCTGTAAAAAGAAAAAAAAAGAAAAAACTAGGGCAACTTTTTCAATTGCAATACTTCTGTTATGACATTGTCCATGTGCTGGGACTATTTGTGCTCAGCTAGTACATCTTTTGTGGCTGCAAATATGACCTTAAGGTTTTTAAAGTTTGCCTCCCATTAAAGTCAATGGGGCCCGCCGCAAACTCGCTGTTTGCTGACTTTTGAGACAATTTGCGGTTGACGTTCGCGAACCGCCCCGGCCGATGTTCATCCATCACTAATCAGCACCATGGGATCTTCTAAGCAGTTGTCTAGAAAAATGAAACTGAAAATAATTGACACTCACAAAGCTGGAGAAGGCTATAAGAAGATAGCAAAGCGTTTTCAGATGTCAATATCCTCTGTTCGGAATGTAATTAAGAAATGGCAGTCATTAGGGACAGTGGAAGTTAAAGCAAGATCTGTGAGACAAAGAAAAATATCAGACAGAACAGCTCGCAGGATTGTGGGAAAAACAATTGAAAACCCACGTTTGACTGCACGATCCCTCCAGAAAGATCTGGCAGACACAGGAGTTGTGGTACACTTTTCCACTATAAAGAGATACTTGTACAAATATGGTCTTCATGGATGAGTCATCAGAAGAAAACCTCTTCTACGTACTCACCACAAAAATCAGCGTTTGAACTTTGCAAATTAACATATAGACAAGCCTGATGCATTTTGGAAACAAGTTCTGTGGACCGATGAGGTTAAAATTTAACTTTTTGGCCGGAATGAGCAAAGGTACGTTTGGAGGCGAAGAAGGGGCACAGAATTTAATGAAAAGAACCTCTGTCCAACTGTTAAGCATGGGGGTGGATCAATCATGCTTTGGGGTTGTATTGCAGCCAGTGGCACAGGGAACATCCCACGAGTAGAAGGAAAAATGGATTCAATAAAATTTCAGCAAATTTTGGATGATAACTTGATGCCATCTGTGAAAAAGATGAAGTTAAAGATAGGATGGCTTCAACAAATGGATAATGATCCTAAACACACCTCAAAATCCCCGGGGCATTACATCAAGAGGCGTAAACTGAAGGTTTTGTCATGGCCTTCACAATCTCCTGACCTCAACATAATTGAAAATCTATGGATAGACCTTAAAAGAGCAGTGCGTGACAGACAGCCCAGAAATCTCAAAGAACTGGAAGACTTTTGTAAGGAAGAATAGGCAAAGATACCTCAAACAAGAATTGAAAGACTCTTGGCTGGCTACAAAAAGCGTTTACAAGCTGTGATACTTGCCAAAGGGGGCAGTACAAGATATTAACTCTGCAGGGTGCCCAAACTTTTGCAGATCCCATTCTTTTGTTTTCTGTTATTCTTAAAGTGTAAATGATGGAAAGAAAATCTAACTTTTGTTGACATAATTGGGTGGGGTAAGTAAGAGGAAAGATATGGACCCATCGGGTGGGGTAAGTAAGAGGGAAGTAACAAATAAACAATACAAGGAATAGGATAAATTGGATGAGAATATTGTAAAAAACCACGGTATTGAGGTGTATTGGGTGGTCTCATGTGCTGAGTGGGAATTGGAATGTAAAATGTAAAAATTAGAGATAAAACAATTAAGATCTATATCTATATTTAACCCTTTGGGTTGCAGGGTCTCCAATTTAAATATCCAGGCGGTTTGATTTCTTGAAATACTAATTGTTTTTGTTAACACCTCTCCAGTGGGGTTTTAAAGTGTCAATTCCATAGAATATTATTCCGCTTGGGTATTTGTTGTGGGTTTCGGCAAAATGCCTTGAAAGACTGTTTTGGAATCCCTTTACGGATATTATTAATATGTTTGCGGATTCTTACATATAAGGGCCTAGTCGTCCTATCGACATATTGGAGCCGGCAGGGGCATTCTATGACATATGTCACGTGGGTGGTGTTGCAGGTAATTAGTTCCTTGATTTGAAATGTCTCGTTATTCCACCTTGATTTGAATGTAGTAATTTTCCTTGGTAAGTTCCTATTAGTCTTGCATGGTAGACAACGCATGCACCTAAAGAACCCTTTTGTTTGCGGAAACATTTTCACATTTTTTAGGGGGGGGGGGGGGTTCACCACGTTGTGTACCAGATGATTCCTATACATTCCATTGTCCACCTAAAATGTCCTTTGCATATTCTATTCCTCAAAAATATCTTCTCTGAATTTTTAATTTTTATATTCTTCCTCCCAGATCAATTTATTAATTCAATCAATTTATTAATTCTACTAATCCATATTATAATGTCCATTTAAATCAGACCCCTCCTGTAAGCACTTTAAATTAAATGGAATTTATATTTATTTTTTTGTATATTCAATTTTTAGAATTGAATTCAATTATATACATATTTACATGTTTTTAGTATTATATATTTTATTTATTATATATTTACTATATTTTTATTTTATTTGCAATATGTTTATTGTATATTGATTATGTAACTTATGGGGTTTATCTCATGCAGGCTGCATTAGTAGTATATACATCTAATTGGCACTTCATACCAAGTGACCTTCTCCTTATATATACGATTACACCTATTAAGACACTTGATTACATTTATCCATTCGTTGCCATTTGAAAAAGTATCAGTATATATCTTTAACAAACGCCCCTGCTTCCGGGTATATGGAGACCACGGACTCCCGCAATGCGCGACTCCGATTGGTTTGTTGCTGGGCAACCGCAGCGTACATATAGTTGGGACCAGAAGTGTAGTGACGCTGCTGAGGACATCTATGACGAAATGCGTACAGAAAAGTTGCGGCACTTCCTGATACGGAGATTTCTGGAACGCAGGGCATTAAGGAGTCGTATCCATTCGGCTGATTGCCTGTACTGTTCCTCCCTTGCATTGATGCTGTTTTAATGCCTTTTTACCAATATGGAAATGTGAGTGCCTGATTTTGAGAGCTTAAATAAACCTTTGTTGCTACAGTATCACACTATGTGTCCCCCCCTTGTTCATTTCATATACATTACTGCTGGAGTCTAAGCTGGGAGCATATTGATTGCTGAGGAACAGCACCTATCTCTCCCCCCCCCCCCCCCGGTACCGAGACATACGGATGTAGGAGCACTTCCTAGAACCTACAGAACCAGCTATCGCCATGCTGTGGTATACAGCCTAAATACATACCCCCTGTCTAATACCCCTGTGCGGGGTTAGGCACTCTGGTGAGTGCAATCTATATTACAACCATATATATTTATTGTCACCGGTTAATTTATATTATTTATGATTACAATTCTTACTACATCTCCCTCAAGCCACTAGTGACACTATATATATATATATATATATATATATATATATATATATATATATATATATATATATATATATATGTTTTGCACTTATGTCACAAAGTCACTTTACTGAGATCAATTTAACACGGCCACGCCACTAAGCACTTTCTATGATTATATTAATACTGTTAATATTGATTATATTTATGCATCGTATGGTGATTTGTGGTGCACATTTTTCAATTAAATTTTTTACTATTTATTGTATGTGGTGCACATTTTTATAATTTTCTACTAATTTAATGAATTTTGTTACGTAGGTGTACATACTATTTATACACCAAAGTAACATTACCATCCCTTTGGGATTTACCTACTAGAGTTTTATCTGCTCTGCAGAATTCATTATTATATCACCCACCTAAATTTGGCAGCGCCATTTTCCCTATCCCCATTTATCTACATCCTTGATATAGCCTTTAGCTATATTTTAGGGAGGCTGCAGCCTTTTCTCCCCTTCCCCTTATTTCCATAGCGCGGGACTTTCTTTACATATCGAAGAGAGGATAGATTGTTCGTCATCAACAACTGAATCGCCTCATGCAACTTTTGCAGCTTGTACAGGGGACGAAAAACCTTGGCCAAGGCTGAATCCAGAGTCAAGCCCAGATAATCCAGTCTCAAGACAGGTGTCAGCGGGCATATCTTGAAATTAATTTTCCAACCAAAATCCTGTAGAGTTCTGACAGTGACCGTCATATCCCCCAACAAGACAGAAGGAGAGTCCGCTCTCAACAGGATCAACAGGAGATCGTCTAGGTACCCCAGTACCACAATCCCCTGCTGCAATGACAATACCAGTGCAAAGACCTTGGTAAATACTCTGGGAGTTGAGGAAGACCAAAGGGTAACGCCACAAATTGATAATGCTCCTCTGCGACCGCAAAGCGAAGAAACAGCTGGTGTCCAGCGTAATTAGAGATGTGTAGAAATGCTTTCTTGATATCTATGGAGGCTAAGAAGTCTACTTGATGCAGCGACACCACCCCCGTGCGGATAGATTCTATCCAAAACTTCTGTAAACCGCACAAAGCGGTTCAGGGCCTTGAGATCCAGGATAGGACGCACCTTGCCTGCCTTCCTTCCTGGGCACGGTGAAGGATTGAATAAAACCCTTGAAAATGTTCCTAAAAAGTAATTAGTACACTAACTCCTTGCAACAGCAAATCGTGTACTGCCACTCGCAAGTCCCTTAACCGGACTGGGCCTAGTCGAAGATTGGACGGGAAGAACCTGTCCGTTGGGCAAGACCGGGATTCAATCTTGAAACCAGATCGGATCAGTTTGTGAACCCATCTGTTCTGAATTAAGGAGGTCCAGGTTTCCAGAAAGAAACAAAGACGTCCCACCACCCCAGAATCGGGTGAGGGTGCCCCTTCATGCAGACGAGGACTGCAGGTCCAGATTGGCCGGTCTTTGCTTTCCCTGACCAAGGCTTCTTGGAACCCGCAGAAGACCTGAATGATTTACCTTTTTCTTGCAACCCGGAGGCACGAAAAAGACGTTTATGAGCATTAACGGAAGGCCCCCCGACTAGGAAGCAGCGCCTTGCCCTTAGAGGATTGGGGAAGTTGAGTACTCTTACCCCCCGTGACATCTTTAATCAACTCGTCCAGAGAGGATCCAAACAGCCTCTCACCTAAGAAAGGAAGATCAGTCAAGGCCTTTTTAGAAGCCTGGTCTGCCGACCAGCTTTTCAGCCACACCATGCGTCTAATAGCAATCCCCACTGCCGATAATCGCCCTGGCCACCAACGGGGCTGAATCCAGGGACATATCACACATGAATACCAGGGCTTGAGCAAACTGGTCCAGTAGTTTCAACACCGTGGGGGGAGCCGTTCAGCTTCCAAGCTACTTTTAAGTAACTACACCCATTCCGCAGCAGTCTGTACTACCAAAACATTCACAGAGGTAGTCTTAATATGTGACCTGCTACCACGTGTAAATGGCGGGACAAGGATTCCACCGGTCTATCCACAGGGTCCACAAAAGTTGGAGACTCTTCCACCGCTACCAGAGTCGATTTATTCAACCTGGACACCGGAGGATCCACTTTTGGTGGTACAGTCCATCTAGTGGACACTACCTCCGCAAAGGGGTAACAGTGTGCAAAACGCTTAGACACCACTAACGTGCTTAATGCGCCACCATTGTTTATCCACAATAGTATGAAACCATTCTGGGCAAGGGAACACCTTGCACGATTTATAGGATTTAAGGGAGCCAAAAGACACCAGCGTACCCAGCGCTGTGGGTTCATCAGCCAATCTTCAAGTTTCCCACACTGAAACCTTTAGAGCTTCCACCAAAGCACGTTCCCCTGTGGCGGCTGATGAAGACAGGTCCTCTTCACCATCAAAATGCGATGACACCAACCACTCAGGGTGGTCTGCAGCGGCCATATCTATCTCCGAATCCGATGATCCTGCAGATGGAGGTGAGGGTGGAAGGTGTTTGCGGCTGTAAGAACTAGCAATGACAAAATCTACCTTAGACAGCAAATTTAACAAAAAGGCAGCAATCTCTGGCTGAGACTAAGAACCAAAAAGGTCCCGCAATCACTCCCAGGGGTCTGCAGGTGAAATATTATCCTGGAACGCCATGTTACACTTTTTGGGCAGTGTCTCTTTAAGGCCGCCAAAAATGCGGTCCCACCACTGAGTACGGGCTCAAAATCTCTGGTTATTATAAGATAATATAGTGAATGAAGAAAAACCCACAAGGAACCTGTGCAAAAACTAAACTGACACTGACTGTACAATAAGAGGAAGAGAAAACTCAGCCTCTATATTTTAAACAACCATGTCGCATGCCTGTCCAGCCTATGGACCTCAGGAAAATGGCCACTCTTGCATTCTCAATGGGGAATTATAGTAAATGGCTGCCCATGTAAACTAATGAGAATATAAAAATCATGATCCACAGCAAAATGGTGGCCTCAATGTCACGCCATGAGGTCTCCAGGAGCCCCAAAAGGGGGCCCAGAACAATAGACACATCGGAAGGTTCATGCCCATGGGCCCACACAGGACTATTCACCCCCCCTCAAATAAGCGCCACAACGGCCGCATTTTTACCACCCCCCCCCCCCAACATGGTAAAAACCGGGTAGGGGGAATGCCGAGCGGTACACAGGACTAGTCCTCCGAGGTGCCAGGGGAACCGAGGTAGCCCCTAAGGTCCGACCATTCCAGGGAAGAGCCTATGTCTGCCCCGAGACCGCCAGGGGTTTTTTGGGGGGACAATTTGCTCACCATACCACGGTACCAGGTGGGCGCCATTCCGAAACAAATCACCTCCCATCCAATATGGGGGTGCTTTCAGCCAAAGGGAAGCTGCAACTCATGGCATTTCAGGTCGTGTGTGTCCCAGCGAGACAGTCCACTCGCAAGGTTCGTCCCCATCCATAGGGGCACTGTCGTGGTGAGGCCTAGTTCTGCACTATAACCTGCTCATGCTCACTGGCCAGGGTGGGAGACTTTAAGGATCTAGATTATCCAGTGTGAAACCTCAGCCGGCTGTTTGTAGTTGCTCTGGATTTGGATCCCCAATAACTAACTAGTGAAAATAAAAAATCACAAAACTAACAAACTTATAATAGCTAAGACCAAAATCCCAGCTGGAAGCTAAGTCCTATTCCTTAAACTAGGCAGAAACAAACATTTTGATGATAGCAGGGTGTGTGGGGTTATGCCTGCAGGGACAGCCCCCATAAGTGTGGTTAAACTTTTTTACTGCCTAGTGCCTATTCCTGATAACCCTATAGTCTCTGACTAGATAGAGCTGTGTCTGTCGATGAACGATAGAGAATATACATTTCTTTCCAATCCCCCAGAAGGTAATTGGATTTTCCCTGGATCAACAATCTCTGGTATTATTACCAATGAAGCCTCATGCACGCTGCACATTTCAAACACTCAACCAAAAACAACTGGAGCTCACCTTGACAAAACAAAAAACTGGATTATTGACTTAGGGTAAAATCCTTTTCTCTGAAGTTCATTGACAGACGCAGGTCCATATTCTTCTTGACCATTGGTTATGCTGCCCCCTACAGGAGTAGGACACTAGGCAGGAAAAATATTTACCATGCCTATGGAGCAGTACCTGCAGGCACACACCCACACACACTACTATACTGTAGAATTCAGTTTTGTTAAAACAAGTGTTTAGAAGAAAAAAAACCCATCCCACTAATTAGAGGGGAGGGTGCTGCATCTGTCAATGAACTTCAGAGAAAAGGATTTAAGTCCAAAATCCAGTTTTCTCGATCATTCATTGACAGACGCAGTTCCATATTCTTCTTCACCATTGAGACGTCCCAAAGCAGTATTTACATGAGGGGTAGGAAAACGCAGAAAAAAACTTAATTCCCCAAAAGGCTAAACTTAGTGAACATGGAGCTCAACTAGCAACAACTGGAGCTCACCTAGAAAAAAAACATACATCCTCAAAGAGAACATTTTCTTTACACAACAGCCTGCAAAACCTTGCGGCCAAAAGCAGCATTCGAAGATGCCAAATACAACTACTTTGTAGAATTTTGTGAACGTATGCACACACCACCAAATTGCCCCCTTGCAAACTTGCATTACTGACGCCTGATGGCAAAAAGTCCAAGGAGGCACTCCGCGCCCTAGTAGAATGCGCCTTCACAGGAAAAGGTGGAACCCGACCCTTCAGTGAATAAGCCTGTACCACAGTCTGCCTGATCCATCTGGATATGGTCGCAGGAGACGCATCCCTTTTGAGGTCCTTCCGTGAGGACAAAGTATGATTTCTTGAAAGATTCAGTAGCCACCAGGCAAACCCTAATTGCAGCAACCACATCCAAAGAATGCAAGGCAATTTCCCTGGGATGTTTGGGCTTAGGACAGAGTGAAGGCAGCACAATGTCTTCATTCAAATGGAAATCAGAAACCACCTTAGGAAGAAACAACAGATTAGGTCGAAGTACCACTATCTCTGTGGACCACCAGATAAGATGAACAGCAGGATAGCACCGCCAATTCAGACACTCTGCGGGCAGAAGTAATAGCCACCAAAAAGGCAACCTTTGTGACAGTGTAAGCAGAGAAATCTCCCTCCTAAAGGAGGTTTTTGAAGAATAGAAAATATCAAGTTAAGATCCCACGGAGATGGCTTAGGAGGAGCCTGTTATACCTGAAGGGTTCCACATGTACTGTCACTTTAAGGCTGGCTCCAGCCAGGAGTGATGACAATGGTCAAGGGGTAGAGAAGCCATCTCAGAGCACATGTAATAGAAGCACAAGAGATATGCCTGACCTATGATGGATTTGGAGTGTACACTGAGTACTGAATAAATATCCGTTGTTCCAGACCAGAGTCTTATAGTCTCTGTGGTGTGAGAGACAACAGTGGCGACGAGGATGGGATTTACAAAGTTACTATCAGTCTGAGAGAGTCAAAGACATTGTGGATTGTCAACTGCATAAAAACATTCACAGAGCCCAGCAGGAAAAAGTCATTGATCGGGACATTATGTGAATTTGATGGAGAACAGACATCCTGGAGTTCCTGGGTTGAGAGACTGGAACAGTATTTCAGTGCAAATGCCATCCTAGGCAACAGGCAAGTAGCAGTATTTTTGGTTGGTGGTAGGACATATGACACTGAGGGATCTCCTTTTCCCTGTAAAAACAGCAACTAAGACATTGGCAGAGCTCCTGACACTGTTAGAGATTCACTTCCAGCCTAAACCACTAGAGATTGCAGAAAGATTCCAGTTCTATCAGCGGCAGCAGCAGCCGGGTGAAGAAATTAAGACTTATGTGCTCGCCCTTCGGAGACTAGCCTTGACCTGTTCTTTTGGGGAGTACCTACCAACTGCACTGAGGGATGTTTGTCATGGGACTGAATAGTGAGTCTAGCCAAAAAACTTAACAGAGAAAGACCTTACTCTTACAAAAGCAATTGAGATAGCTTCAGTGATGGAAATGGCTGTGAAAGATACAGAGGAATTGAACCCCCAGGGCAGAAGGGAAGAGGTTAAAGAGGAAGTTTTCAGAACAGCAGTCAAGCCAACTGCAGCAAATGGGAAATATAGACCCTCACCAATCCGGGAGTCAGCTTGCTACCATTGTGGGAATACAAACCATGATCACAAAGTCTGCCGGTTTAAGGATTAGACCTGTCATATTTGTGGTAAGGCAAGCCATCTTAAACGAGTGTGCCGTAGTAAGAAGGTGCGAGATAAACAACCTCTGAACCCCAAGTCGAAGAGATATATGGTGGGAAGATATACATCATCTGAATCAGAGGATGACGAAGTGCTCCACAGATTAGACATACATCATATGCATTCAGCACCCTCTGCAATGACTGTAGAGGTAACCATTGAAGGAAATAAACTTGCGATGGATGTAGACACAGGATCTGCAGTTTCAGTTATCACCCAGAAACAATGGAGACAACTTCAGATCCGAACAACTGTCCTTTCAACACCAAACTGCAGACATACTAAAAGCAGATACTGACGCGGTGCTCCGGGCCGAACGTGACTACTTGCATTCCCCTACTTCAGATAATCAGAACCGGTGGCTGGAGGCGCAAAGTTTTTTCCGTTCAATACAACAGCAGCAGGCGGACCATAAGCGTTTCTTCACCTCCCAGGCTCATTTTGAGGAGGAGGAGAAAACTGGTCATATGCTGGCGACCATATCACAGGCACAACGGCCTTCCCAGATTGTACACAGGTTAATTCTTCCCACAGCTCAGGTGGTTACAGATACTCCTAATATTTTACAGGGATTTAGTTCTTTTTTTCAAGATCTGTACTCCTCCAAGGTGTCTTATGACCCAGAGGATCTGCAGACCTTCTTGCAAGAGCTGCAGCTGCCGCAGATTTCTGCGGGGGATCGGGGGATGCTGGACTCCCCCATTACACTGGAGGAACTCCAGGAGGCACTGGCTGCGTTCCCCAATTCTAAAGCACCAGATACTGATGGGATCCCTATTGAAATGTATAAACAGTTTGGCAAGGTTTTGTTGCCTGAGTTGCTTAGTACCATATTGGCCTCTTGTCACTAAGGAAGGCTTCCGCCGTCGATGTACGAGGCGGTGGTGGTAGTTCTCTTGAAGCCTGGGAAGGATCCGACTCGCCCCCGGATCTTACAGACCTATTTCTCTTTTACCAACAGACTTGAAACTTCTAGCTAAAGTATTGGCCACCCGATTGTCTAAAGTAATTACCAAGTTGGTTCATGGGGACCAATCTGGGTTTATACCTGGACGATCCACAGCCACTAATATACGTAGATTGTATTTAAACATGCAAATACCCCCTGATAACTGTGGCCATAGAGCGATTCTGTCACTTGACGCAGCTAAAGCTTTCGATAGCGTGGAGTGACAGTATCTGTGGGCGGCTCTCGAGAGCTTTGGTCTAGGACCCACCTTTATTAATTGGATTAAACTGTTATATGAGGCTCCCACGGCTTGTTTGCGGATCAATAATTCCCTCTCTAAATCATTCCCGTTATACCGGGGCACTAGGCAGGGGTGTCCATTGTCCCCCGTGCTATTCGCGCTCACGGTAGAGCCCCTCGCGGCGGCTGTTATGGCTGACCTGGCGATACACGGATTTCGGAGGGGTGGGGGTGAGGACAAAATTGCATTGTATGCTGATGACGCATTATTATTTCTGGGCGATACCTCAGGCTCCTTGGTAGCGTTGATGTCACTGATTCGTAGATTTGGATCCTTCTCGGGCTTTCAGATAAATTGGGACAAATCTGTTTTGTTACCGCTGGACCCGCTTGAGGTAGCACTGCCCCCGGTGGCATCGCAGGTGGAGGTGGTGGGACAATTCAGGTAATTGGGAGTGATTATCCACCCTGGCCAGGGGCAATATACTAAGCTTAATGTTCTTCCATTATTAAACAAGTTTAAAGACAAGCTAGCCAGCTGGATCAGGTTGCCTCTGTCGGTAGTGGGCAGATGCAATCTGATCAAGATGATCTGGAACCCGCAGCTGCTGTACGTGTTGCACAATGCACCCACTTGAATCCCTATCCACATTTTCAAAAAGTTTAAAACGGTTTATCGTGCCCTCATCTGGAGGAAACAGTCTCCTAGGATTCGCCTGGAAACGTTACAGGAGGCCAAGGATAGCGGGGGCTTGGCTGTTCCAAACCCCTACTATTACTTTTTGGTGTCTCAGCTACAGCACTTTACGGGCTGGCTGCAGGATGATGACTCCGATCCCGTCAGGCAGGTCCTTGTCGCGCATCTGGCGGACGGAGCACTGGTCGAATCGTTGGAGGCTGGCGTGCTGAGAATTTCTCCTAGCTTTCCCACCCTCGTGCTCATTGACAAATTTGGCAACAGGCCAAGCGACATTTCGCTTATGGGGGATTCTCAAAATATTCCCGCATTGTGAATAATGCTAATTATCCGGAACTAGACAAGTTACGGAGCTCGCTGCGCTGGGATAGATATGGAGTGAAATTTATATCGCAGTTGTACAGGGGGGGCACCCTTAAAGATTTCCAATCACTACACAATGAGTTTGGCATACCCAATTCCCTGTTCTTTCAATATTTACAACTACGTCACGCACTTACCTCACAGTCCACATGGGGTCTATGTCATCCAGTCATCCTTATAAGTCTAGTGAAAAAAGGGGCAAATATCTTCATTGTACACGTCTTGTATGGATCAAATTTCAAGAGCTATGTCACTTAAATGCAGGGAGGACTGGGCGGAAGATCTGGGTCCCATTTCCTCGGAGGAATGGACAGGTATCCTTGACGATGTGCTCAAGGTTTCGCTGTCTTCTTCTTAAAAGCTCACACAACTATTTATACTACACCGCACGTATAGGACCCCACAGCGCTTGCATAGCTGGCAGAGGAGGGACTCTCCCCTCTGCCCCTGTTGCAAGGTTCACACGGGCACTCTCCTACACATGCTTTGGAGGTGCCCGAAGTTGCATTGCTATTGGCATACAGTTCTTCAATCCGTTAACGCGATCTGGAAATTAACTTTACCCTTGGACCCGAAGTTGTGCATCTTGGGTTGGTTGGATGAGGAACAGTACCCCCCTGAGGTACACACGGCGGTCCTTAGGGTCCCATTTCTAGACAGGAAACTGATCACGAGAAAATGGAAGTTAAAGCGCTACTGGTCCGGGAAAATCTAACCTATAGACATAGAGAGACTGCTCTGAAGTTTGACCGTATATGGGGCCCATGGCTGGACGTTCCCGGCCTGGCTCCCCTTCACTTAGTCACAAACAGGATTATGGGTGGGGTCTCCACATAAACATAGTGCTGCTCCGTCGGTTGGGTTATGCACTACGTTTACCTGGGCGGGCAGGGGACAACCTTATTTAATAGACAGTTATTAGTATTGGCTTCAACGGGCTGGCACCTCCCTTGAGGCGCTGCTGCTGGGCATCTCACCAGATTTCCCCCTTCCCCCCCCCCTTCTCCCCTCCTTTCCCTTGTGTTTTTTTTTTTTCCTTCTTTGGGCGATAGACTCATCTCATGGTTACTAGGACTCGGGGGAGGCTTCCCCTGGGTATGGATTACCGATTTATCTTCTATTCTGGAGTACTTTGGTGACACCTATGGGATTTTAGAATTCTTCTTATGGCACGGGGATACTACCAGCAGCCGTTGAGCACTAGCGCTGTTAACATTGTTGTTTATATTCTACTCATGTATTTTAACTGCTGTACATACCTCTCTATTGGTGTGCTGGTACATGTAATCTGTTGCTGATGCTCTATCGCTAGTTTGTTGTTCTTTTTGGTGTTCAGTGTTGTTTTGTAATGTAAAAAAATTCAATAAAAATTATATGATTTAAAAAAAAAAAGAAAAAAAAAAAAAAGCAGATACTCCACCCACTGGGTTAAGTGAAAATACAGGTATGCTACAAGGGTCAGATGAAGAGACTGCCATTGTATATCCTAGAACATGGGGGACCCACTCTCTTTAGGAGAGACTGGATTGCTCACTTTGGTATGTCAGACATCGCCATGAACCATGAACGAATACAAATCGGATGATGTTTGGTGTAGCCTCCGCCCCAGTCATTTGGCAACTAAAGATGTATGAGATTTTGGCAGATATTCCTTTCACATAGTGCCTGCTAGATGATATGCTCATCACGGGACTGACGGACCAGGAACACAAGCGGAACCTGGAGCTTGTGTTGATGAGACTCCAAGAACAGGGTCTAAAAGTGAACTTAGCGAAATGCCAATTCATGGTGCCTAAATTGGAGTTGTGTGGCCACGGAAGCCAAGGTTGATGCTTTAGTCAAAGCTCCAGCCCCAACCAATGTCCAACCGCTGCGATCATACCTTGGCTTGCTGAACTATTACCACAAATTCCTTGTTTCTGTTAAACAAGCTTTTGGAGAAACATTCCAGATGGGACTGGTCGGCTGCATGCCAACGTGCTTTTGAAGTTTCTAAGCGAAAGCTGTTGGCGTCACGCATGCTCGTGCACTATGACCTCCAGAGGCCTCTCACCATGGCTTGTGATGCCTCACCTTATGGTCTTGGGTCTGTACTGTCTCAGATCTTACCAGATGGATCAGAAAAACCAGTGGCATTCGCCTCCAGGTCCTTGACAAAAGCAGAAAGCAATTACTCTCACATTGACAAAGAGGCTCTTGCACTGATATGGGCAATTAAGAAGTTTCATCTTTACCTGTATGGTAGGGAATTATCTTTACTGACGGACCATAAACCACTTCTTCCGATCTTTAGCCCTGACAAAGGCATCTCTCAGACGACTGCGGACCGCCTTCAACGCTATGCCCTATTCTTGGGAGCATACAGCTACAAAATCCAATATCGCGGTCATGATGTCAATGCTAATGCAGACGCTATGTCCCGAATGACAGGGACGTCAACGGGCTCTTCTCCACCAGTTAAAAGTTGCCGTTACACCAGCCTGTCCTTCTTGTCTTCTGGGGAGATAGCAGCCCATACAGCCAAGGATACCTTCCTGAAAACAATACTCTCCTGGGCACGGTATGGTTGGCTTGCAACCGTCACACAGGATTATGAACCTTACTTCCATAGGCGTGTGGAATTAACTGTGGCTGGCAACAGAATTTTATGGGGAGACCGAGTGATCATTCCACAGACCCTCCGGAGACACATTCTGGACTTGCTACATACTGGTCATCCCGGAGGCACACATATGAAACAAAAAGGCCCAAGGCTATGTGTGGTGGCCGAACCTAAACTCAGATATCACGACATACGTCAATGCTTGTGCTGGATGTGCACAAACTGCAAGAGACCCTCCTCGAGGGTGCGTTTAGCCCTGGACTTGGCCCACGGTTCCCTGGTTTCGCCTACACTTGGACTTTGCAGGCCCAATCAGAGGACACACCTTCTTGATCATAGTTGATGCCCATTCAAAGTGGCCTGAGGTCATTCCCGTTACTCAGCCAACGACTAAGGCGACGATTTTCATACCGTTACATCTTGCTGCTACGTTTGGATACCCCAGAGAAATTGTCACAGACAACGGTGCACAATTCACAAGCCAGGAGTTTCAGGGTTTCTTGACTGCACACAACATCAAACATAAGTTGACTGCACCTTACCACCCGGCTACAAATGGTCAAGCAGAACGGTTTGTGCAGACTTTAAAACGCTATTTCAAAGCTACAGTGGCTACAAGTAAACGTCAGTCCCTGTCACCGCAGCAGCTGGACTCCTTCCTTTCTGCTTACAGAAACACACCACATGCAACCACCGGGAAAGCTACAGCTGAACTCCTTTTGAGTTGACAGCCATGGACTGTTTTTGACATGCTCTGCCCTCTAACGGTCCAGGAACAGGTACTGCAGTCCCAAGACAAGATGTCAAACACGACCTGACCGGTTTCAGCTGCAAGAGCGGTTACAAGACTTTCAAAGAGCCTGCAAAAAGTGATCCGATGCCATTTTATCCCTGTAGCTTCCCTGGAAGTTTGTTCTCACATCTGGGTGCTAGAGAAGCCAAGTGAATCTCCTGTGTTGGAGGACTGTGGACAATTATTAGTTACTGTTTTGTGCCTGTTCTCATTTTGTTGTGTTTCTTTTTTTTTTTTTTTTTTTTTAGGAATGGATGGAAGGTGTTCTACCTGAAGGGTTCCACATATCACTTTAAGGCTGGCTCCACCCAGAAGTTATGACCAGGGTCAAGGGGTAGAGCAGCCATCTCAGAGCACATGTAATAGAAGCACAAGAGATATATGCCTGTCCTGGGATGCATGTTGTAGTGTACAGTGAGTACTGAATAAACATCCGTTGTTCCAGACCAGAGCCTTCTTGTTGAGTCAAGAAGCTAACAGGTCAACGTCAGGTGTCCCCCACCGGACACAAAAGGTGAAACACCTTTGGGTGCAGAGACCATTCCCCCTGATCCAACACATGACGACTCAGGTAATCCGCCTGCCAGTTTTCCACACCTGGGATGTGCACTGCGGAAAGGGCTTAACAAAATTCTCTGCCCATTTCAGGATCTCGGCCACCTCCAGGGCTGCCAAGACTCTTGGTGCCCCCTTGATGGTTGATGTAAGCTACGGCCGTGGCATTGTCTCATTGAATCCGGACTGGACAACCCTGTAAACGATTTGTCCAGTGACTCAGGCAAAGCGTTATCATTCTGATTTACAGAATATCGATCGGAAGTCTGGACTCTTCTACTGTGCAGGACCCTGGACACACAGCTTCCCCAGCACTCCCCCCCCCCCCACCCAGACAGGCTGGCGTCCCTGGTTCCCACAGATCAATACAATGGGAGAAAGAACTTGCCCTGACGTAGTGCTAATGAGCAAAGCCACCATAGAAGAGCAGTCTGTATTGTGACTCAACCAAATCATAGTGTCCAAGGACTTTGGATATTTGTTCCATTTGACAAGAAATTCCCTTTGTAAGGGTCTCGTGTGGAACTGAGCAAATGGAACCGCCTCCAATGTCAATAGCATCAGACCTAAGGCTCGCAAGCAAGGACAAATTGCTGGATAACAGTAAACGAATTGAAACGAAACGAAAAACCCTCGCCGAAGCACAGTCCAGAGTCAGGCCCAAATAATCCAGTTTTGAGGATGGTACTAGAGCAGATTTTTTTTTAAATTGATGTTCTAACTGAACTCTTGCATAGTCCGTACAATGATTGTGAAGTCACCCAACAGGACCAAATGTGAGTCCGCTCTTAAGAGGATATCGTCCAGGTACCCCAGTACCTTAATCGCAGGTTGTTGCAGTAATGCCAATACGGAGCCAACAAGACCCTGGGGGTGGAGGCAAGACCAAAGGGTAACACCACAAATTGATAATGCTCTTCTCCTACAATGAAGCAATGAAAATGCTGGTGTCCAGCGTAAATAGGGATGTGTAGATATGCATCCTTGATATCGATGGAGGCCAAAAAGTCTCCTTGGTGTAGGGACGCCACTACCGTGCGAACAGACTCCATTCCAAACCTCTGTACCCGCACAAAGCGGTTCAGAGCCTTGAGGAACAGGATTGGACGCACTTTGCCTTCTTTTCTGGGCACAGTGAACAGGTTTGAATAGAACCACTGAGAGCGTTCCTGAGAGGAACCCCTTGCGACAGGAGATCTTGTACCGTCTCTCAAAGATCCCCTAACTGATCTGGAGATAGGCGTAGATTGGACAGGAATAGCCTGTCCGAAGGTCGAGACCGGAATTCAATCTTGTAACCCGATCGGATCAGTTCGTGGACCCATTTGTCCTGAATCAAGGAAGTCCATGGTTCTGGAAAGAACCAAAGAAAGACGTGTGGAGGGTGAGGGCATCCCTTCATGCAGACGGGGATTTGTCTGCAAGTTTGGATTGGCCTGCTCTCGGCTTACCCGACCATGTCTTCTTGGAACCCACATTAGACCTAAATAGCGTAGATTCTTCGTCCAGCATGCCATAGGCACGAAGGGGCCGCCTGTGGGCTGTAAAATAAGGCCCCCATCTATTACACGGTGACTTGCCCTTGGCGGACTGAGGAAGAAGAGTACTCTTCCAGCCTGTGAGTCCTTTGATTAATTCATCTAAAGAGAATGCAGACAAACGGTCTCCTGTAAAAGGGGAGATCTGATAGAGCCTTTTTTGAAGACTGATCTGCTTCTGGAGGCCCCTCGAGGGGACCCCCCCAGCCTCCTGGATGGGATCAACAGGATTGGGGCCCTGGTAGTGACAGTTGAGTCCCCCCTGCATGATCGATCATCTGGTCGCCAGCCGCGCACCAACCCCCCCCCCCCCGGCCCCTACTGTCGGCATGACGCCTGGTCCCAGCCCCCAGGGTTAGCTGCAACCGCCCCATATACCCAGTAGGGGAGCAGAGGGGGGAG
Source organism: Pelophylax lessonae (assembly GCF_965119305.1). NCBI lineage: Eukaryota > Metazoa > Chordata > Amphibia > Anura > Ranidae > Pelophylax > Pelophylax lessonae. The sequence continues at coordinate 61,050,033 of NC_138780.1, forward strand.
GGGCCAGCTAAAGGGGGGGTGCATAACAGGAGAGAGGGGAATCCCGGGGGTCTGACCATCCTAGGAAGGGGCCCACGTACACCCCAAAACCCGCCAGGGGTAAAAGGGGGGGAACAGATACTCACCACACCCAGAACAGGCCGGTGCCATCTCCTGAAAGAACCCCTCTCCACCTTGCTGTCGGGGGGGGCTGTCGGCCAATAGGAACGCTGCGACTCCTGCCTAGAACTGGTTGTGTGAAACCTGGCGAAACGTTTAACTCGCAGGGCCAGTCCATGTCTGGTGGGACTATGTCGTGGCTGATCTAGCGCGGAGCTGGGGTCTGCACGTGCTTGCTGGCCATCTGGGGTTACCACTGGATCTGTAGATCCAGCCCGTCACCCAGATCCAGCTTAGTTGCTTGTACATAGTTACATAGTAGGTGAGGTTGAATAAAGACAAAAATCCATTCAGTTCAACCTGTGTAGGTGTGTGTGGCCGTAATCATCTCTCATACCCCTGAATGTTCTTCTCCTTGAGAAGTACATCTAAGTCTTTTTAAAGCCACCATACTTCCCGCAGAAACCACCTCTTGTGTTAGAGAATTCCACAATCTTGTAGCCCTAACAGTAAAGAACCCCCCACGTTGCCTGAGGTTAAAACGCTTCTCCTCTAATCGCATTGTATGCCCTTGTGTCCTCATGCAATCATTTCAACTGAATAGCTTTTTTTCTATGCTGAGATCACCATTGAGATATTTATAAATTGCTATCATGTCTCCTCTCAGCGTCTCTTCTCCAGGGAGAATAAATCAAGCGATTGCAGACGCTCTTCATAATTAAGGTCCTCTAGTCCCCTAATTAGTTTAGTTGCCCTTCTCTGGACTCTCTCCAGCTCCAACACATCCCTCCTGAGGACTGGCGACCAGAACTGGACAGAGTACTCCAAATGTGGTCGGACCAGAAATTTATAAAGTGGAAGGATTATAGTCTTATCTCTGGAATGCATCCCTTTCTTTATGCATGCTAATATTTTGCCGGCTTTGGCAGCTGCAGTTTGACATTGCATGCTATTGCCTAGTCTGTCCTCTACCAAGACTCCCAGATCTTTCTCCATTTTTGATTCCACCAAAGGTTCCCCTCCTAAAGTGTATTGTGCTTTTATGTTTTTAATCCCCAAGTGCAAAACCTTACACTTTTCCACATTAAACCTCATTTGCCATGTCGTTGCCCACTCCGTTATTTTGTCCAGGTCATTCTGTAGGATATCTGCTTCATGCTGTGCAGTTATTGCCCTGCCCAATTTTGTCTCATTTGCAAAAACTGATATAGAACAATAAATTGAACAAGGTTGGCCCCAGGACTGAGCCTTGGGGGACCCCACTTACCACCTCAGACCAGTCTGAGTATGCGCGGTTTATTATCACCCCTTGGACACGCCCTTTTAGCCAGTTCCATATCCAAGAGCAAACCCTGCGGTTGATGCCTGCAGACCTTATTTTATAAATTTAGCGCTTGTGGGGAACTGTATCAAACGCCTTAGCGAAATCCAGGTACACCACATCCACTGGTCTCCCCCTATCTAGCTCACAGCTCACCTCCTCATAGAATGTTAAGAAATTGGTTTGACAAGAACGCCTATTTGTAAACCCGTGCTGATAACTGCGGATAATGTTGTTGTCTTTAACAAACTCTACAATATAGTCATTTATCATCCCCTCCAGAAGTTTACATATTATCGATGTCAGACTGACAGGCCTATAATTTCCCGGGACATGCCTCTGCCCTTTTTTGAATATCGGTACCATGTTAGCCTTCCTCCAATCCCCTGGTACATTTCCTGTCATAATACTGTCAGCAAAGATCAGGAACAGTGGTCTAGATATAGTCTTACTAAGTTCTTTGAGTATTCTTGGATGTACGCCATCCGGGCCTGGTGATTTATTTGTGTTAATTTTATCCAGCCTTTCCCTGATTTCACCCTCTGTTAGCCATAGCGGCAAGTCCTGTGTACTTTAGGAACATATTAAACAAATGCATCGTGCAGTGCATTCCTAACCATACAGTCATGGTCAGTGTACCCCTCCTTTTCCTGTCTAAAGACTGACGAGAAAAAAGCGTTCAGCACGGTTGCTTTTTCAATGTCCTCTGTAACCATCCTCCCATCATCGTTAATTATGTGTGCAATATGCTCTGCCCTAGTTTTTTTGAGGTTGATATATTTAAAGAATTTCTTTGGGTTCTTTTTACTATCCTCCGCTATTTGTCTCTCAAAGTTGATTTCAGCCATTTTGATTTCGTATTTACGTATATATATTTATATTTCTTGAATGCCATTTTTTCCCCTAATACGTTTTTTAACATTACGGTTTAGCCAGCCAGGTTTGGCTTTGTCTCTTCTAAATTTATTTCCCAAAGGAATGCACTGCACGATGCATTTGTTTAATATGTTCCTAAAGCATTCCCATTTTTCCTCCGTGGTCAGTGTTCCTAGAGTTTGGTCCCAGTTTACCTTCTCCATCATTGAGCACAATTTGGGAAAGTTTGCCCTTCTGAAGTTTAGGGTTCTTATGTTCCCCTCTTGCCTTGTTATATTGTTATTTACGCTAAATGTGATCATCCTGTGATCGCTAGATCTCACAGGAAAAAAATGCGGAGAAAAAAATGAAATAAATAAACTGAATTTTTCTAAGAACTTACTGTAAAATCCTTTTCTCTGAAGTCCATTGACAGACGCAGCTCTTATGCTTCTTAACCTTTGGGTTATGCGCCATCTACAGGACTAGTACTAGGTAGTGGAAAAAAAAATAATTCACTGACACGCCTACATGGGCTGTCCCTTCCAGCATAACCCCCACACACTCTGCCACAAGCCAGTTGCGTAGCAAGCAGTGAAAAAAGAAGACACAAACCATCCCCATAACAGAGGGGCGGGTGCTGTGCCTGTTAATGGACTTCAGAGAAAAGGATTTTACGGTAAGTTCTTACAAAAATCCAGTTTTCTCCATCGTCCATTGACAGATGCAGCTCTTATGCTTCTTAACCATTGGGACGTCCCAAAGCAGTGTAGGCATGAGGGGTGGGAAGAACGCAACCAAAAAACAGTAAAAACGTATTTCGAAAAAGGCTAAAATGTAGCCAACTGGGTAACCAGCTCAACCAGGAACAACAGGAACTTACTCAAAAAGAAAAAAATAACCCCTGAAAGAGAAAACAAGTCTCTTAGCAGCCTGCAAAACCTTGCGGCCAAAGGAGGCATCCGAAGATTCAATAGCAGTTTTTGCAGATGACACAAAATTGGGCAGGGCAATAACCGCACAGCATGAAGCAGATATCCTACAGAATGACCTGGACAAAATAACGGAGTGGGCAACGACTTGGCAAATGAGGTTTAACGTAGAGAAGTGTAAGGTTTTGCACTTGGGGACTAGAAACATAAAAGCACAATACACGTTAGGAGGGGAACCCTTGGGGGAATCAAAAATGGAGAAAGATCTGGGAGTCTTGGTTGATGATAGACTAGGCAACAGCATGCAATGTCAGGCGGCAGCTGCCAAAGCTAGCAGAATATTAGCATGCATAAAGAAAGGGATGTATTCCAGAGATAAGACTATAATTCTTCCACTTTATAAAACTCTGGTTCGACTGCATCTGGAGTATTCTGTCCAGTTCTGGTCGCCAGTCCTCAGGAGGGATGTGTTGGAGCTGGAGAGAGTCCAGAGAAGGGCAACTAAACTAATTAGGGGATTGGAGGACCTTGATTATGAAGAGCGTCTGCAATCACTTGATTTATTCTCCCTGGAGAAGAGACGCCTGAGGGGGGACATGATAGCAATTTTTAAATATCTCAATGGGGATCTCAGCTTAGAAAAAAAGCTGTTTAGTCGAAGGGATTGCATGAGGACTCGGGGGCATACAATGCGATTAGAGGAGAAGCGTTTTAACCTCAGGCAACGTGGGGGGTTCTTTACTGTTAGGGCTACAAGATTGTGGAATTCTCTACCACAAGAGGTGGTTTCTGCGGGTAGTATGGTGGCTTTCAAAAGACTATTGGACGTGCATCTCAAGGATCAGAACATTCAGGGGTAGGAGAGATGATTACAGCCACACACACCTACACAGGTTGAACTCGATGGACTATTGTCTTTATTCAACCTCACCTACTATGTAACTATGTAACTATGAAGATGCCAATAAATCTACCTTGTAGAATTTTGTAAACGTATGCACAGAGAACCAGGTCACCGCCTAACATACTTGAGTAACAGAGGCCTGACGGCGAAAAGCCCAAGAGGCACTCAGCGCCCTAGCAGAATGTGCTTTTACAGGGAAAGGAGGAACCTGACCCTTCAATGAATACACCTGTATGACCGTCTGCCTAATCCATCTAGATATAGCCGCAGCAGACGCACCCAAACCCTTACGAGATCCCTCAGTAAGGACAAAAAAAAGAATCTGATTTTCTAAAAGGACTCCGTGACCGACAGGTATAACCTGATCGCCTGAACCATATCCAGAGAATGCAATGCATTTTCCTTGGGATGCTTCAGCTGAGGATAGAGTGGAGGCAAAACAATGTCTTCATTCAAATTAAAAATCAGACACCACCTTAGGAAGAAAAGATGGATTAGGTCAGAGAACCACTTTATCTCTGTGGAAGACCAAATAAGGCGAGCGACAGGAAAGCGCCGCCAACTCAGACACTCTGCAAGCACAAGTAATAGCTACCAAAAAGGCAACCTTTTGAGACAACGAAAGCAGAGAAATGTCTCTAATATTCTCAAACGTAGGCTTTTGAAGAACAGACAAAACCAAATTCAGATCCCACGGAGGCAATGGGGATCTTCTCAGAGGAGCCAGATGATGCAACCCTTGAATAAAGGTGTGAATTAAGTTAATAACAGCCAACGGACGTTGGAAAACTATCGCCAAGGCAGACACCTGGCCCTTTATCATGCCCAACCGTTGCTCGACTCTTTTCTGCAAGAAAGCCAAGACCCTCGCAACCGAAAACCAGGGAGGGTGCAAGGATTGGGATTCACACCATGAAATGTACGATTTCCAGGTGTGATGATAAATCTTCCTGGAAGTCACTTTTCTAGCCCTCAACAGGGTAGGAATTACAGACTCAGACCTCTCTCTCAGCACCTGGCTTTCAACATCTAGGTCGTTAAAGCCAGCGACCGTAAAGCCGAATGGAAGACCAGTCCCTGAGACAGCAGGTCTTCCCTTTAAGGCAGCCGCCAGGGAGGCTCGACGACCAACTTTACCAGGTCTGTGTACCAAGACCGACGAGGCCAGTCTGGGGCCACAAGAATCACTGGAATGGTTTCAACCGCCAGCCTGCAGAGAAACATTGACAACAGCTGTATCAGAGGAAAGGCATAAATCAGCCGATACTGGCTCCACGGAGCCACCAACGCGTCTACGGCGTTGGCCAGAGGGTCCTGAGCCATGGCCACGAACCTAAACGAATCAGTTCGTGGACCCATCTGTCCTGAATCAAGGATGTCCAGGGTCTCTGAAAGCAATGCAGACGTCCCCTCACCCCAGAAACAGGTGAGGGCGCCCCTTTACACAGAGGACGACTTGTCCGCCGCTTTGGACTGGCTAGTCTTGGGCTTTCCCGACCAAGAATTTTCGCTCCCTCCAGAGGCCCTGAACAGTTTACCTTTTTCTAAAACACCTATGAGCAGTGAAAGAGGGCCCCGCCTACCACGGGGCACCTTTCCCTTGGAGGATTGGGGAGAGAATAGTACTCTTACCCCCCGTTAACCCTTTAATCAACTCCAAGAAATCTCCAGAAGTTCACCCAGAAAACCTTAGTTACCGGTGACGGTATTTCTAAGAGCCTTTCAGGACAGCACCTGGAGAGAGCGCAGCTCCACCCATAATGACAGGAAACACTGCAAGTTTAAAAGCTCCTCCTCTTCCACCATGCCTCAGTTATAGGGTATCCTCCGACATGCTGAAAAACATAATGAAACACCACAACCACCACAGGTTAAAAAATTACCAACACAATAATATAGAAAAAACCAGGGAGGGTAGTTGCTGCTGTCCTGAAAGGCTCTTCGAAATACCGTCACCGGTAAGTCTAACTAAGGTTTTCTCAAATCGCCTTTCAGGACAGCATCTGGATAGGATAAGCGAGTAACTTACACTTAAGGTGGGACCACTGCCTGCAGAACCTTTCTGCCGAAGGCCTGATCCGTGGCTGACAACAGGTCCAACCTGTAGTGTCTAAGGAAGGTTGAGAAACTCGACCAGGTAGCTGCTTTGCATATCTGTTCTGGCGAAGCACCAGCCCTTTCAGCCCATGAGGTTGCCACTGACCTCGTGGAATGTGCCACGATACCTTCTGGAGGTTCTTTCCCCTGGGCCATATAAGCTTGCTCAATAGCGCCTCTAAGCCATCTTCCTAGAGTGCCCTAGGATGCTCTTTCTCCCTTACGAGGACCCAAAAAAAGAACAAATAAAGCGTTTTTTTTCCTGAATTCCTTGGTTAAAAGAAAAAAAACGAAGGAGACATCTTCTTACATCCAGCGTATGGAAAGACTCCTCCCGAGTGTTAGAAGGAGTTGAGGAGAAGGTTGGGAGCACAATTTCCTGAGTACAATGAAAATTGGAGACAACCTTTGAAAGAAAGGCTGGATTTGTACGGAGCACTACACGATCCGAAAATACCGACAAAAAAGGATCCGCAACTGAAAGGGCCTGAATCTCACTAATTCTTCTGGCCGAGGTAATAGCTATCAAAAAGATTGTCTTAAGTACTAAACTCTTCAAAAGGAACTTCCTCCAAAGGTTCAAATGGAAATTTGGTTAATCCCTGTAAAACAATGGATAGATCCCAATAGATCCCATCTAGGGAACATCTTGAGGGCTACTGGCCTGTTGCGGGCTAAGGCCCTAAAAATCTTATAATTAAAGTCTCTTGAGATAATGTTCTCTCAAAAAAAACTGAAAGAGCAGCCATTTGGGTTTTAAGGGTGCTGGCTGCCAGGCCCATTTCCATTCCTTCATGAAGAAATTCCAGCACTGAAATTAAATTCAAAACTTCACATTTCTTAATGGAACCAAGAATTATATTTTTTCCAAACCTTCATATATATGGCCCTGGTTACCCTCTTTCTACTGGAGAGAAGGGTAGCAATGAGCTTCTCAGAAAGACCCCTGGCCCTTAAGATGTCTTCCTCAGAAACCACGCCATCAACTGGAGTCGATCTGATTCCGGATGGTTCAGGGTCCCCTGTATCAGAAGATCCCTTCTGGACGGAAGCTTCAAAGGTGGTTCTGAAGCCAGATTTAGAAGTAGAGCAAACCAAGGCCTTTTTGGCCAAAAGGACGTGATCAGAATTAAATCTGTGGTCTCTTCCTTTAACTTCCTGAGAACCAGTGGTATTAGTTGGAAGGGAGGAAATGCATAACACAGGGGGAAGTCCCAATGATGAGCGAGAGCGTCCAAACCCCAAGCCTGATCCTCCCTGTGGAGAGAAAAGAATCTCATAACCTTGGCGTTTTGTTGGCTGGCGAACAGATCGATGTGAGGAAATCCCCAAACTTCTGTGATAATAGAAAAAACTTCCTGATTCAGGCTCCATTCTGCCTCCAGCACTTTTCTTCTGCTTAGAAGATCTGCCAGGAGATTGTGACCCTTTTAGATGAATCACGTTTTGCTCTGCCCAGGAAAGCAGCTGCATTGCCAAATCAGAGATTTCTGCTCCTTGTTCCCCCTTGTTTTGAAACATAAGCCACTGCTGTTATGTTGTCCGAAAGAATCTGGACGTGTTGACCCCTGACCACATGTTGAGACTCCTGGAGACCTAAAAAGATAGCCTTCAACTCCCTCCAGTTGGATGACCTTCTGGTTTCCGACTTGGACCATGTCCCCTGCATCGTCCGACCATCTAGATGGTCTCCCCCTCCCCAGGCACTGGCGTCTGTGGTCAGACATTTGTTCTGGGGGAAAGACCACATCAGACCCCTCTCCAGATTCCTGGCATCTCTCCACCACCAAAGAGCTCTTTTTGCTCTTTTGGCAATCCTGATGGGTTTTTCCAGCGGTTCTAGATGTGACCACTTCCGCAGGATATCCCTCTAAAAAGAGACCGGAATGAGGCCTTGCCCACTGAACAGCTGGGATGGATGCAGTGAGTAGGCCCAGAGCAGCCATAGCAGACCGTACTGACACCTGAACATTGGTCTGCATCTGAGCTACTGCAGCCTGGACCTTTAAAATCTTCTCTTGAGGCAGAAAAACTCTTTGAAGGACTGAGTCTAACATGTATCCCAAAAACCTTATCCGCTGGGATGGAACCAGATTGGACTTCTCCAGATACAGAAGCCATCCCAGGCTCTCAAGATGGACTCGGGTCTCCTGAAGGTGCACCAAACACTGACTGTTGGAATCCGCAAAAATCAGCAGATCGTCTAGATTTGGGACGATGGAGACCCCCCTCAGCCTCAGAGGCTCCAGGGCTTCTGCCATCACCTTGGTGAACACCCTGGGAGAAGAAGAAAGGCCAAAGGGAAGAGCCCTGAACTGGAGATGCCAGACCGAATCCCCCAGATTGACCGCCAACCTCAGAAACTTCTGACAGGATAGGTTTATCGGGACATGTAGATAGGCGTCCCTTAGATCCAACAAAGCCATGAAGCAACCTGGGGACAGCAACTTGGTTACAGAGTAAATGGTGTCCATCCTGAAATGTTTTTACCGGATTGATTTGTTCAAGACTTTTAGATTTAGAATCTACCGATACTTGCTGGAGGGCTTTTTCACCAAAAAGATGTGAGAATAGAACCCCCGACCCTCCTGACCCCTGGAAACTTGAATGAGAACCTCCTGAAGAATCAGCTCTTCTAATAGAGACATCATTGCAGAAGCTCTCTCTCGATCCCTTGGAAGGGGAGTAACCAAAAACCTGCTTGAAGGGGTTCCTGAAAATTCTAGGTTGTATCCCTGAGCCACAATGTTCCTCTCAAAGGGGCTTGAGGATACTTCTTCCCACAGTGGGAGGAACCATAACAACCTTCCTCCCACTGGGAGAGGAATATCACTTGCTCTTTGCGGACTGCTCAGGTGGTTTGAACAGTATTCCGCCTCTTCCCTTTCCTCTCTGTGAGGACCATCTTGATCTCTGGTCTTGATCCCTAGTTTTCTGGGCTTGCGGAATAGGACGAAAATTCCTCTTGGGAGGTGGTTTCTTTTTGGACAGAAAAGCCTTTTTCCTATCCGCCGTTCTATCCAGAATAGCCTTCAAATCTGGTCCAAAGAGCAGGTCTCCTGAAAAAGGCAAACCACAAAGTCTGACTTTAGAGGCCGAGTCACCAGCCCACGTTTTCAGCCAAAACGCACGCCTGGCAGAGTTCACCAGAGCCGACGATCTGGCGGACATCTTAATTGATTCAGCAGATGCATCAGCCATGTACTTAGCCTTAAGGAGCAGGGGAAAGGATTCCAAAAGGTCTTTCCTAGCCGTTCCAGCCTCCACATGCCCCTTGAGCTGTTCAAGCCAGCATTCCAAGTTTCTAGCTACCACTGTGGAAGCCATGGCCGGCCTAAGGCTGGATGTTAAGGAATCCCAAGCCTTCTAAAGGCGGGAGTCTGCCCTTTTGTCCACACCATCCTTCAGTACCCCCATATCCTCAAACACCATACCTGTGTGGCGCGATACCTGGGAAAAAGCAGCGTCAACCTTAGGCTTCTTATTCCAGAGATGTGCTTCATCTTCCTCAAAAAGAAACCTTCTCTTCAGGGATTTGGAGAAAAAGGGGGCCCCCTCAGGATCCTTCCATTCATTTTTAATTGAATCCGTAAAGGACCTTGTGGACCGGGAAGAACCTATGCTTGACCTGATCTAAGCCCTGGTACATTCTGTCATGTACTGACATCTGTACCTTTTCCTCCGGGATTTCCAGGGTAGTATAAACTGCCTTAAGCAATTCATCCACTTCCTCTAATGACAGCTTATATCTAGATGTCCTAGCAGTTTCTTCCTCCTCCTCTTCATCAGAATCTCTGAGGGAGAGTAAAGTACTTGCTCCTTCTTCCTCTGAGTCACAGGCCTCTGCCGACTTAGAGGTGGATGCTTGGGAAGTTGCCCATACATTCTGCTGGGAATCTGTCTGGGAAGCCGATCCCTTGGACAAAAGGGAGCGGACAGAGGTCAAAGTATCCATAAGCTCTTTAACAGAGGCAAAAAGATTGCTATTCTGCTGAGCGGTTTCTTCTTTAAGCAAATCAGAAATACAGGTTTTGCAAAGTGGCTTAGGCCAGGTATCCTTAAGGGGATTTTTGCAAGAAGGGCACTTCCTTGCTGCTGCTGAAGCCCTGGCTTTAACCTAGAAAGAGAAAAAAAACACTCATCAGCTACGTAACCTCAACATCACTAGACCAACAGACAATAACAGACTCCCAGACAGAAAGAAAGCTGCAAGACTGGGAACATACACCCCGTACAGCAGGGCAGGCTCCGAAAAGGAGGTACATTAAACAGACCCATAAGCCCAATAGTAGAGAAAAAGAGGCACCCCTGTACCTCTCTTACCTGGGCTGGGCCGGTGCTGACGGCGCCTGCTTCCGCCGAATCTGCTGTTTTGTCTTTCATCCTGCAGAGCGTGCAGCAAACCGGCCAGACCCTCCACGCCAGAAGGAAATTTAAACTCAGCTTCCCGCGTCCTCCTCTGAAAACCGGAAGCACTGACCTCTGACCCGCAGCCGTCCTTAGTGGCTTGAACCAGAGCCACCACGCCCCCCGCCGGAAGTCCCGCCTACCTAACCTGACGTCCCCCGTCAGCCCGGGACCGACATGCGGGTAGAGCTAAAAACTAAAAACTCCCCGCCTGAGCTGCCTGCCAGCTCTAACCAAGCGGATCCCCGGCGCACAGGCGAGACCCCCCGGCAAGGCTCCGCTCCCCTGAGCCCGAAAGGACAGTGGCTCCGGAACAACCCCTTTGCAGTCAGGGAGGGGTGCTGGGATGGTCACTAAGACTAGGGGTAAGCCCACCCTGACTCCACATGGAGAGAGCGTAGCCCCATAACCGGTTCCCTGCAGTGCCTCCACCATGGCGGAGGAAACACAAAAACTGAGGCATGGTAGAAGAGGAGGAGCTTTTAAACTTGCAATGTTTCCTGTCATTATGCGTGGAGCTGCGCTCTCTCCAGGTGCTGTCCTGAAAGGTGATTTGAGAAAAGGGAGATCTGTAAAGGCCTTCTTTGAACCAACCAGCTCTTCAGCCACACCATGCGGCAAATGGCAATCCCTAACCGCTTACACTTTGGCAAACAAAGGGGCTGCGTCCAATGCACAGGAACACCAGGGACTGGGCCATTTGGTCCGTGAGCTCAATCAAAGTCGGGGGAACAATCTCAGTGGTCAAGTTACCCCGAAGAAGCTTAAACCATTTTGTCACCGTCTGTGAAAACAGAATGGACATAAATCTCGGTTTTAGTACGGACCCTGCCAAAACATATAAGTGGCGGGAAAGGAATTCCACCCTTCTATCCACCGGGTCTGTAAACGCCGGGGAATCTTCCACGGGTACCACAGTAGATGTATTTAACCTGGAAACCGGGTGATCCACCCTAGGTGGCACCGTCCAGCGGTTTGAAACAGAGGGATAACAGCGTTTTAATCGCTTCGGCACCACTAGCGCGTGCTTAATGCGCCGCCATTGCTCATTCATGATATCATGAAAATCCTCGGGACAAGAAAACACCTGACCCGATTTTTGGGCTTTGCGGGAGCCAAAAAATACCCACGTCCTGTGTGGGCTCATCAATTTTAATGTTTTCTTACTGATAAAATCATCTAACAGCAAGGACAGGGATCCCTCAGGGGGGTTGTCCGTGGCGACCATATCAGACTGAATCAGAGGACAGAGAAGGGAGAAGCCATTTTTTGCTAGTGACTTGTTTTTATACTAAAAATAAACTACTAAAAATAAAAATATATAAATAAAAAAAAAAAATAATAATAATAATAAATGGGAATAAAAATATAAATAAAAAAATAAAAATGATCACAAGCAAAACCAATTACAAATGATTATCATTGGGGCTGGAGTTCCCCCTGATTCAGGTGTCCCCAGCTTAGTGGCTCCAGTTCAGGTTTCCCCTTGTTGGCATTTCCGGACAGCGCTCTTAAGTATCTTGCGTCTGGCCGTGCTGCATTCATTCTCCATAGCTGTGGATAGTGGATAGCTATGGAGAATTAATGCAGCACTTCTGGAGACTGGACTGCGGAGCTTACACTCTAACGGTTTACAAGTACAAGACCCTCCTCTCCTCCCCAATTGGTTGGACTGCCATTTCCCTTCCCTGTGTTACCTGAGCTGCATTGAGCAGGAGGAGGTTTGCAGCAGCCAGTAATACCGGAAGGAAGCAGTCTGATTTCATGCGTTTTCAGCCTATTCCATGAGAGTGGTTAGGCATGGTTCTCTGGTGAGTGTGCATTTTGGCCATATTCCCCCAGCACTGGTGGTGGTGACATCTTTTGGTGATCCCTGTATTGGCACCAACAAGACCCTCTTCACACTGTGATTTACTACAAAAGACTTGTGAAGGACTTTTTATTGCTGTATTGTTACAGACTTATTTTATCAGTTTTATGCTATTTATATTCTATTTTAGTACTCTATGCACTTTATGATAGGAGGGTTATACCATTCTTGCGCTACTAAAGTTCTATAGAATTTTGAATGATTTTCTGTGATGAATTTTACTTGTATATGATTTTTGTTTGAAGTAGCAGCACTATTTGTATTTATTTTAACATCCTGTCAGCGCAGAGGATCACATCAGCCCATTGAGTGTTTTTTTCTGTGTTATTTGAGCTTCTATAACGGGTACACAGCGGATCAGGAAGGACGCCGGGTCATGACGCTTTATCTCTGTCTTAATGTAAATTTTTAAATGTGAGCCAAATAAAACTGTTATACTTGCTTCACTGAGTGGCGCCTTCTCCTTTACTCTGCTTGCATGTGGGACTTTGCTTCGGCCCTCTAAGAGCTGCCCTCGATGATAGCACTGAAATTGTGCATTTGGGACATCAACAGTCTGATTAACATTCCATCTATCAAGACTTTCTTGAACTGAGGATTCATCCCCCAGCAACAGCGCCCATCTATCTCTCTTTTGCGGCTTAGGACTCCATTGCAATGTTTCTGTAAAAATACGCACTGCTCCTTTAAATCGCGATCCGAACTGACTGATCGTAATGCAACCGGAGTTACCCTTTAAGTTAATGGCAGGTAGCAGAGTGCGCAAGGAATGCTTGAAAAGCCCCTTAATACAGTACCACCTCAGAATAACCAGCAGCATCTGCAGCATGGAAAGCTGAGCACAGGAAGTGTCTCACAGGAAATTAAATCAATCACAAGTGGCTGAACTGCCCGTGTAGCTCCAGGTTACACAAAATTGGTGTCAATGCAAAAGTATAGGAATCCCAGGGAAAATGGCTGCTGCATCTCACACACAGGGAGCCAATGCCCACACTTAAGATGGCGGCCGAAAACGAAGCCATGGGGTCAGCACCCAGACATGAGGCCCCATCAGGGAATCTACCAAAAGACCCCGCAGGATTAGGTAACATTGCACACACACACACACACACACACCCCTCCCCAGGGCGCCAGGCGCCGACATATAGCACCCCCAGACAAGGAGCAGAGGGTAGGGCCAGAATCCTGACAGGCCAGGGGGATTTTTTAGGAAACGGGGGTCCTACTATCCTCAGGAGTGAGCCCATATCCCCCCCCCCCCCAGAGGCCGCTAGGGACATGGGGGACTCAGCTTACTCAGTTATGTCTTAAAGTTTTCGCAATGTTCTATTTTTATCAAATATACTTTAATCAAGCGGTTTAAAATTGACTGGTTGATGCTCTATGAAGAGTTCTTTGTGAACCTTTAGTCCTCCCTAAATATATGCTCATATATCTAGAGGATCACGCTACCATCCACTCCCTGTATTGATTGTATGGGGGTGATTTAACCTTTGTATGGGGCGATGGTGCCTGAGATAGAGTTTGAGGTATCGGATTCCTTACACGATACCCTCCTCTAAATCTCCAGCTTTAGATTGAGTGACTGAGATTACACAGTGATTTTTATCTTTTTATTTATGTATTATAACCTAAATGGCACTAAAACTCTTTGCATATGATATAAACACAAGATGCAGAAACATACCTTGGCCCAATTTTGTTTTCTCGGAAATCACATCTTTAGCCCTCTGCTGCTTTCTTTGTTTCCTGGCACAGTCAGGCCTAGTAGATTCTTCATCTTTTTCATTGTTATTTTCCTAAATATTAGAAGTCAATAAGCAATATGACAATTTCTATGTATCACACTGGAGAGAACTTTTGTTAAATCTAAATAAATGCAATATCAAAAACAGTGTATTAGTCATAAAAATGGCTACACAAAAAAAAAAAAAATATGACTGGATACTAAACAAGACTTGTAAGCAAATACACGAACAGCACAACAAAAAAACATGTAAAAGCTGAACAAATGTCCATTTCAATGTTTTTTCTGAAGTTGTGGGTACTGTCCTATATTTATAATGCCCTTATGCCATTTACTAGTTTGCAGTAAAAAGAGTCTGTCAATTACTATACAGAAAGGCTTTATTTTTACATGGGATTTCGTTTTTTAGGCACAGTCTATACAGCAATCTTTTACACAGAGCTTTTCCGAAGCTTTGTGGAAGCCTTTAAAAGTACCATTCAGCTTGCTAATGTTAAACCCAGGTCTGGGAAATGCCGACTGTCATTTTAAAAAGACTTCAGTGCTACGCGACGCCTGCTAGCAGCTTGCTGTCAAGTGTCAACCTTCGATTACTATCGGTCATTAAATCAAAAAAAAGGAGCGCTAAGCCACTCAGGGCAATATGGATAACTCAGACCCAAAGGCAGAAAAAGTAATATAAAAAGTCACAGTTTATTGTCATTTAAGATAGTTAACAACAGCTCCCATGTAAACCATGAGATCCTGGTCAGCAGAGTGCATTGGAAAAAGATGTAAAACTCACAAATCCATCATGACAGTTAGGTAAGCCCAATGAATGATGGATGCAAGGATGGATTCCTCAAATCCTGGACTCAGAACATGAAGGATGAGCTGCTGCATGACCCCCTGGGAAGGAGCTAAAGAATGCTGAAATTCCAGCATCCGCCAGGGTCCCAGAAATGATGCGTCAGTGAAGTGCACAAAGCCTGGAGATGACGCCAACTGCTGGCAGAAAGGCCCAAGGAAGGATCTGATGTTATGGGCTCCGAGGGTGCCGATGCTATCCCAAACTCCTGGAACCCACAGGGAGAAAACAGAATGGAGCCAAAGACTACGTTTCGGGGAACTCCCCTTCCTCAGGTCTCATAGTATACCGGCAGCAAGGAAATTTATATAGGAGGGGCAAAAAGGATGAGTCATCCATGCTTACCGCCCCCAGAAAAGATAACCCTTCGTGTGCCTCCTATTGAACATATTTAAAGAACATATATTTCATTATAATAAGAACATGATCAAGTATTAAGAAAAAATAAATAAATACAATTAAATATCGATCATGTATACAGGTTGTATGTGGCTTTATATAAATACCGGTATATAATTTTATGTTTATATATTTATTTATTTATTACGGGGAAAAGATCACAAAAAGGTAGGGATGCACCGAAATGAAATTCTTGGCCGAAGCCGAAGCCGAATAATAATGAAATGTTTGGCCGAAGGCCGAATACCGAACGCGGTGTTTCGCATTTTTTCCATCTATTTTGCCAATTTTTTGTCCTCTCTCTTGTCCTCTCATGTCTCTCTCTCTCTTGTCCTCATGTCTCTCTCTCTCTCTTGTCCTCTCATGTCGCTCTCTCTCTCTCTTGTCCTCTCATGTCTCTCTCCCTAAATGTTACTGTAGGGAATGGGATTCAGTGCACACTGCAGCCTTGTACCATAGGGTTAATGTTAGTGACACTGTAGGGATTGGGAAGGATGCTGGGAATGGAAATCAGGAAGCATGCAGGCAGCCTTGTAAATTTTAATTGCAGATACAGGGCACTGGGCAGGTCAGGGTTAATGTGGTAACATCAATTACTCAGTGACAGTCAGTCAGTGTCAGTGTGGACTCGATCAGATTATAGTGACAGTCTCTCATAGTGGTGGTAGTAGGAGGCTGGAGGTGGACTAGTAGGAGCCTGGAAAGGAGCACAGCCGCATACATACATTACTCACTCGTGCACTGCAGCCCGCCCCACACATTCAGTGAGTCTTACTCTCCTCCCTAGTTTTTTCAATGGCACATTCAGGAAGCCAATCACGCCGTGAGTAGCGGCACAGCGGAACCAATCAGGTGTGCAGGCACGCGTGATTGGTTCGCTGTGCAGCTAATCACGGCGTGATTGGCTTCCTGAATGTGCCATTGAAAAAACTAGGGAGGAGAGTAAGACTCACTGAATGTGTGGGGCGGGCTGCCGTGCACGAGTGAGTCAGTGTATGCTCACCGCTGAAGTGTCCCGGCTTCCCCTGCCTAACACGGAAGTCTGCGAGTCCTCCTGTCCTCCTCCAAGTCCCTTCCCCCTGTAAATATCGTGACCTCGGCGATATAATTATATCCTACGGCCACAGAACGATAGTCGATATCATATAGACTATCGTTCAGCCCTATTGTTCGGCACAAAATTATTCGGCCTTTTGACTTATTCGGCCGAACACCGAAAGTGCTATTTTTTCTATTTTCGGCCGAATAATGTTCGGCCGCCGAATATTCGGTGCATCCCTACAAAAAGGGCTAAAAAAATAAATACTAGGAAAAAACATGCTCAGAAAAATGAAAGTATAAAAAAATAAGAAATGACAAAAGGAACAATGGCATCGCACATAATTGTATGGATGTCAATCTCCTCACTCAGCCCATGGGGCGAAAGTGTACCAAGCTTGTAAAGCAAAAAGGTCTCTCTTTTACACAGCAGCAAGAATCTTTCCTTATCTGTAAGAAACCCACTGGAATTTTTAGCACTACTGGGTAAAGTGGCAAAACTGGGATCAGTTATCATATTGGGGGACTTCAATTATCCCGACATTGACTGGGAAGAGGGGACTGCACACTCACAGAAGGCCTGTCTATTCACAGAAACCTTACAGGATAACTACATGTCACAGTTGGTGGATTCTCAGACTAGAGAAAACGCAGTCCTGGATCTATTGATCACTAATGACCCAGACCTAATCTCGGAGGTAGGAGTCCAGGACTACCTGGGCTCAAGAGATCACAGGATGATCACATTTGGTGTAAATAACAATATAACAAGGCAAGTGGGGAACATAAGAACCCTAAACTTCAGAAGGGAAAACTTTCCAAAATTGTACTCATTGATGGAAAGGGTAAACTGGTACCAAACCCTGGGATCACTGACCACAGAGGAAAAATGGCAATGCTTTAGGAACATATTAAGCAAATGCATCTTGCAGTGCATTCCTAAGGGAAATAAATTTAGAAGAGACAAAGCCAAACCTGGCTGGCTAAACCGTAGCGTTAAAAAACTTATTAGGGGGAAAAAATTGGCCTTCAAGAAATATAAATCAGAGGGCACAGTATCGGCTTTCGAGCAATACAAGGAGACAAATAAGAAAAGTAAACACTAAATCAAAATGGCTAAAATCAACTTTGAGAGACAAATAGTGGAGGATAGTAAAAAAAAAACCCAAAGAAATTCTTTAAATATATCAACAGCAAAAAAACTAGGGCAGAGCATATTGCACACATAATTAACGATGATGGGGGGATGGTTACAAAAGACACTGAAAAAGCAACCGTGCTGAATGCTTTTTTCTTGTCAGTCTTTACACAGGAAACGGAGGGGTACACTGACCATGACTATATGGTTAGTAGTAATACACAGGACTTGCCACTATGGCTAACAGAGGGTGAAATCAGGGAAAGGCTGGATAAACTTAACACAAACAAATCACCAGGCCCGGATGGCGTACATCCGAGAGTACTCAAGGAACTCAGTAAGGTTATATCTAGACCACTGTTCCTGATCTTTGCTGACAGTATTAGGACAGGAGATGTACCAGGGGATTGGAGGAAAGCTAACGTGATTCCGATTTTCAAAAAGGGGCAGAGGCATATCCCGGGAAATTATAGGCCTGTCAGTTTGACATCGATAGTATGTAAACTTCTGGAGGGGATGATTAAAGCAGAGATGTATAGTAACTAAGAACTACTTCACTACTGTACTTAAGTACCGAAAGGCGGTATCTGTACTTTCCTGGAGTAGAATTTTTTTCTCCTACTTCCACTTTTACTTCACTACATTTATTCAATGATTTCAATACTTCTACTCCGATAATAATCATGTGTGTTAATATTCCTAGATAGGAGTATTCTCGGGCCAGATCCCTGATATCTGTCCTATGAAGCAAGAAATAAATTTACCATCCTTTGGTGGCAACCCTAAGAACAAAAAAGGAAATGAAATTTCACTGTTTACATATGAGGAGGTGCCTCCTCACTTAGTTACAGTAGACCAGGGAGTTTAGGAGATCTAATCATCCTCTGATCCTCTACTCTGGACCAAGAAGAGGACTGCAGGCTTCAAAACCTCAGTCCATAGGTGAACTAGACAAGCCATGAACAGGTCTTCGGAATTTTCAGGTGTTCAGGTTTCCAGCAAAGAGCCCTGGCAACAGCATGGGCCAAAACAGCTGGTACTTCTCGGAAATAGTTCTGCAATGCAGCCATCTTGTCCAGCCATGACACTTTCCTAAAACACTACCGTGTGAAAGTACTGTCTCAACAAGACCTTGCCTTTGGCTGAAAGGTTTTCTACAGGCAGTGGTCCCACCCAAACGTAGGCCTGCAGGGGTTCCTTTATTATCCTCTCACATGTTGCCGTCCTGGAAGGGTATATGAGAAAACCTACCGTTAGTGTACCGGTAACGGATTTTCTATAGATTCTTCCAGGACGGCAGGCCTACTTCCCACCCTGTTAAAAGGAGGACTTAAAAAAAAAAAAAAACTGAATCTTTGTAAAATCTTACCGTAAAATTCCTTTCTCTGAGTCCTCCGACAGTCGCCGCCCATTCACACAGTCTTCACCAATGGGTATTGACCTTCGCTCCGCAGGAGTAGCTAGGCATAAGACTTGTTAGTAACAAAGGCTTTTAGCATAGACACACCCCTAGGGGCTGTCCCACTAGTCAATACCTCCCTGCACCAGCATTCCCAACTCAGTTTGGTAGCATAGCAGTAAGAGTACACAAGACCCCAAAGGAGGGGCGGAGGGCGGCGACTGTCGCCACCCATTCACACAGTCTTCACCAATGGGATGTCCCAAAGCAGTGTAGACATGAGGGGTGGGAGACGCAACTGCAGAAAAGGCAACGCAGTACCCACATCAGAGAAAGGAACCTTACACACAGTAAGAGAACCACCTGGGCAACAGGAACGTGCTCAACAGGAGCAACAACCCAGGAAAGCAAATAACCCAGGGGTAAAACACCCCAACAGCCAAACACCCATAAACAAGGGTCCCTATGGCACTGCCGCATTGAGAACTTTGCGGCCAAAAGAGGCATCGGCTGATGCCTGAACATCCACCTTATAAAACTTGGAGAAGGTGTGCACGGACGACCAAGTCGCCGCCTTACACACCTGGGCCACGGAGGCCTGATGTCGGAAGGCCCAAGACGTACTCCGAGATCTGGTAGAGTGCGCCTTAACAAGGAAGGGTGGAACCCGTTCCTTCAAGGTATAGGCCTGTCTGATCCATTTGGCAATGGTCGCTGGAGACGCCGCCATGCCCTTCCGAGATCCATCAGGAAGGACAAAGAGGGAATCCGACTTGCGAAAAGATTTAGTGGATGACAGGTAAACCCTGATCGCCCTGACAACATCCAAGGAATGCAAGGCAACCTCCTTAGGATGCTTGGGCTTCACACAGAGCGAAGGCAAGACAATGTCCTCATTAAGGTGAAAATCAGAGATCACCTTAGGGAGGAAGGACGGGTGAGGCCACAAGACCACCCTATCCTTGTGAACCACCAAATAGGGAGAGAGGCAGGACTATGCCGCCAGCTCCGACAAGTGATCGCCACCAAAAAGGCAACCTTTTTAGACAGCAGAGGCAACGAGAGCTCCCTGATGTCTTCAAAGGGAGCACGCTGCAACACGGACAGAACCAAGTTCAAGTCCCACGGAGGTAAGGGCGCCCTCCGAGCAGGGGCCAAATGACGCACACCTTGAACAAAGGTGCGAATTAAGGAAAGAGACGCCACAGGGCGCTGAAAAAGAACAGCCAGTGCAGAATCCTGGCCTTTTATCGTGGCCAGCGCCAAACGCCGGTCCACACCAGTCTGAAGGAAAGCCAACACTCCCGACACCGAGTATGAGCGAGGGGAGAATCCCCTGGACTCACACCAGGCAAAGTACGCTTTCCAAGTATGGTAATAAATTTTACCAGACGAGGCTTTCCCAGCCTTGATCAGAGTAGGAATGACCTCAGGGAAGAGACCCCTGTCCCTCAGGACCTGGCTTTCAACAGCCAGGCCGTTAAAGCCAGCGACTGTAAAGCAGGATGGAAGATTGGTCCTTGAGACAGAAGGTCTTCCCGCATTGGCAGGTGCCACGGAGGCGTGACTGCCAGATGAACGATGTCCGCGTACCAAGACCGGCGAGGCCAGTCCGGTGCCATCAGAATCACCGTGTGCGGTTCCGAGGCCAACCTGTGAAGGAGCCTGGACAGCAACTGAATTGGAGGAAAGGCATACATCAGACGATACTAATGCCAAGGCGCCAGTAACGCGTCCGAGGCATCCGCCCGAGGATCGCGTGTCCTTGCCACGAACCTTTCCACCTTGTTGTTTAGTCGAGACGCGAACAGGTCCACATCTGGGGATCCCCACCTCGCGCACAGCATCTGGAAGACATCCGGGTGTAAGGACCATTCCCCCTGGTCCAGGGTCTGGCGGCTCAGATAAACTGGCCTGCCAGTTCTCCATCCCCGGGATGTGCACTGCCGTTATCGCCGGGACGTGAGTCTCAGTCCAAGACAGAATGTCGGTCACTTCCAAGGCCGCTCGGGCACTCCTGGTGCCCCCTTGGCGGTTGATGTAAGCCACCGCGGTGGCATTGTCCGTCTGTACCCGAACCGGACGGCCCTGAAGTCGTCCCGACCACTGGAGAAAGCAAAGCTTTATCACTCTCAATTCCAGGATGGTGATCGGAAAGGGAGGATTCCTCCTCCGACCAAGTTCCCTGGGCAGACAGGTTGCCCAGAACACTACCCCAGCCCGACAGACTGGCATCCGTGGTGACCACCGTCCATAGCAACGGACGAAAAGACTGGCCCCCCGACACCGCCGGGGACTGGTGCCACCACAGAAGATCCCTTCTGGTTCGGCGGCTCAACGAGACCCTCAGATCCCAGGACTGAGGTCGCCCGTCCCACTTGGCAAGAATCTCCGCTTGGAGAGACGGCGTGTGAAACTGAGCAAAGGGGATCGCCTCGAAGGCCGAGACCATTAACCCCAGGCACCGCATACAGGTCCTGAGTGACGAGGATCGGTTGTCCCAGAGGGACCTGACTTCGTCCTGAAGCGTTCGGAGCTTGTCCTCCGGCAGGAAGACCTTTGCTTGAGCAGAGTCCAGAACAATTCCCAGGTAGGGAAGGCGAACCGAAGGGGACAGCGTCGACTTCGGAACGTTGATGGTCCAACCGAACTCCTGAAGTGTCTGTACCGTAGTGGACAGGTCGCTCAGCAGGCTCTGACTGGCACTCGATCTTACCAGGAAATCGTCCAGATATCCCAAGACCGCAATGCCCTGGGCTCTGAACAGGGCCAGAACAGGCGCCAGCACCTTGGTAAAAAACCAGTGGAGCCGAAGCGAGACCGAAAGGTAACGCCATGAACTGATAATGGTCCTCCACAAAGGCGAACCGAAGGTACCTCTGGATGACCTTCGAAAATGGGGATGTGTAGATACGCATCCTTCAAGTCGATGGAGGCCATGGATTCTCCCGCAGGGATTCCATGCGAAACTTCCGAACACGCACGAAGCGGTTCAGAGCTGTCAAGTCCAGGATCGGACGTACCTTGCCCTCCTTTCTGGGCACAGTGAACAGATTGGAGTAAAACTCCCGAAACCTGTCCCGATGAGGCACCGGAACCACCACCCCCTGGGCCAGAAAATCCTGCACCGCTTGATGCAGATCCTGCAAACGCCCAGGAGTCAGCTGAAGATTTGAGGGAAGAAATCTGCCCGCTGGCCGAGAAGGGAATTCGATCTTGTAACCCAATCGAACGATTGCCTGAACCCATCTGTCCCGAATGCGGAACAGCCAAGGCTGGAGGGAACCGCGCAAACGGCCCCCCACCCCAAATACGGGTGAGGGCGTCCCTTCAGGCAGATGCGGAATGGGGCGCAGAGCCGACTTGGCCGGGCTTCTGCTTACCCGCCCAGGGCTTCTCCCAGCCACCTTGGTCATTGAAGGGCTTGCCCTTGGATTGCGACTTAAGGCACGAAAGGACCCCTGAGAGGGTCTAAAAGCAGGGCCCCGCTTGTCGCGAAAAGACTTGGTCTTCGGATTCTGGGGCAACAGAGTGCTCTTGCCCCCAGTGACTCCTTTCACCAGAGTACCCAAAGCCTCGCCAAAAAGGTGAGACCCAGCATAGGAAAAATCAGCCACCGTTTTCCGAGACGATTGGTCAGCCGATCAACTCTTCAGCCAGATCAGTCGACGGTTAAGCACCGCGACACTAGACAGGCGTGCAGCTAAAGGGGCCTCATTCAAGGCCGCATTGCACAAATGCATGACCCCCCGATGAATCTGGTCCACCATTTCCAGCGTAGCTGGTGGGGCAGAATCAGACACGAGGGTGCGTCTGAGCACCTTAGTCCAGTCTGCCACCGCCTGAGCCACCATGACAGAAGTGAAAATAGGTTTAAGCATAGGGCCCGCCACCATACGCGTGGCGGGCAAGAGACTCCAACCTCCTGTCCGTAGGATCCCGGAAAACCGGGATATCTTCCGTGGGAACCAGGGTAGCCGCCTTCTTCAATACGGCCACAGCGTGATCCACCTGGGGCGCCACGCACCAGCGCTCCTCAGCGGAGGGTGCAAAAGGATAAGGCAGCTTAAACCGACTGGGCACCGTAAAGGGCTTCTTTAAACTGCGCCATTGTTCACTCATAGTGTGATGAAAGTCAGCAGGGCAGGGGAAAACCTGCGCCGACTTGCGGGTTCTATGTGTCCCAAAGGAAGACACCATAGCTGGAGGAGTGGGCTCATCCTCCAGGTGCAGCGTGTCTTAGATAGAAGAGATCAGCTCATCCATGAGTGCAAGCTCTTCAGGCGAGTCTGGGGGAGAAGTATCAACCCCTTCAACCTCTGCCTCCCCTTCAGACCCCAAAGGGTCCAGAGATGGGCGAGACCCTGAAAAGGGCACACCAGCCACAGCAGCCATATCACCATCTGATAAGAGGAGATAGATAACCTGGCCCTCTTTATTTGCAGAACGTTCAGCCATCAGCACCTGCATCTGTGACACCAAAGATGCCACTACATTGGCCAAATCAGACCCCGGGGGGGGTGCAGCAGGTCCGGGGTCCCCTACCAGGGCTAGGGGGAAATTGCTATCCTGGGAATCCATGCCAAATAAGTTTTGGAAAAAGAGGCACTGGCCATTTAAAAGCCCACCGCAATACTCACAGTATGCACCGACCCCCAGAGGGAAAGAAAACCACTGAGTTAGGAAGGATAGCGCCGAACAGCATGGCTACTCTCCATGGGACCCTTCAGCTCCCGGGTCAGGCTTCGGTCCGCCACCATTACACGGGAATCCAATTTCCATTTAGTTTCATCAACCTGTGAGTATTTTATACTCCTTTGTAACATTATTACTCCCTTTTGATTTGTATACTATATCTCTACATCCTCCAATATATACTGAAACTTATTGTTCTTTTGTAGATACACTCAAATACATAGATCTCTGAAGAAGGGAGATGTAGCTCCCGAAACGCGTCAGGATCAATATGTATTATAATCTACCATCATGGAACTACAATTACTTCATCTAGGCTATCATTCAAACTAAGTGGTTACACCAGGATACCTACCTATATGCGTTTAAATATTGTGCATGTTATTACACTATGCAATTATGGCCATTGAGCTATGTTATGTGATATTTTTACATGTTATCATTATTCGCTATACTTGTCTATACAATGTAATAAAATTACATATTGTTTTACATATTTATTGTGGTATTCATTTTATCTCCAGCCAATAGCACCCACCTCATACAAAGTCCCGCGGGCCATTTTTTCTGTGTTAACAGCATGGAGGGAGCACCTGCAGAGCCCGCAGACTGTTGCCACTGATCGCTGTATCAGAGAAAGAGGAAGTGAGGCAAAGAAGGCTGAACTTTATTGCAATAGGCCCAGGGAAAATGGCTGCCCCATAGAAGTGAATGGAGGCTACAAGAAAATGGCCGCCGACATGTGCTCCGATCGAGCGATCATGCCACACGCAAAAATGGCGTCGAGTGGCGCCAAAAGCACCGCACTGCAACCCTGTACAAGGCCCCAGGTGAAGCCACATTTTGCCCACAGTAAAAAAATGGCGGACCGCGCGGCGCCCCGCCGCAGCAGTCACCACACACATGTCTGTACCCAGCACACAAGTGACACAGGAGAGAGGGGTTCCCACCTCACAACAGTGATTATACATTAACCCACACAGGGATCACATCAGGGAGCCCGCATACACAGACATGAGGGGAACACACAGCCATAGACTGACACCCCAGACAGAGGTCCCCACATAGAAAAGGTGCTTACCGTACCGGATGGCGTGGGGAGCCTTCACAAACGGAAAACCGCTGTCCTCATTTGACAGGGAGTGCCGTAGCCGGGACGCAGGACACTGCAGCACAAAACCGCAGAAGGCGTCCTGTGAGGTAGCCACCTCACAGGCTGCATCCCTGCAGCGAGCAGGGATGGGTCGTTCATAGTGCCAGGGCGAACCATAGCCGAACGCTTGATGGCAGGCTGGGGATCCATCTGACCCTCAGCCCTGGAGTCCCAGGGCGGCCAGTCCGATACCCAGCTCCGCATGATGCATCTTAATCCGAAGATCCCTATCTAAAAGCTGGTAAAATAACAGCTAGTAAAGCAAGGAAAACAACTTTGAAATAAAATCAAAAAAGGGTAGAAGGCTGAGACTGTAGCCCCAGCACAGGAAAGCCTGACTACTCCTGAGCTAGGCAAAATGAAACTGAGTTGGGAATGCTGGTGCAGGGAGGTATTGACTAATGGAACAGCCCCTAGGGGTGTGTCTATGCTAAAAGCCTTTGTTACTAACAAGTCTTATGCCTAGCTACTCCTGCGGAGCGAAGGTCAATACCCATTGGTGAAGACTGTGTGAATGGGCGGCGACTGTCGGAGGACGTAAGAGAAAAAAATGTTTAAAGTTATTGAATAACTACGTGACAAGTATCCCTTGTATATCGGTTGGAAAGCTACTTTCCATTACTGAGAGGCAAGGGGAAGGGTGGGGCCTTTTAAACAAGCCTTAATTGATTGCGTTTCCTGTAGGGGTGGAGCCTCTTATCTCTCACATGTTGCCGTCCTTTAAGGATCTATAGAAAATCCGTTACTGGTACACTAACGATAGGTTTTTTCTTCTTTTATTATTTCCTGTGTCTGAGAACTACAATCAACTGCTGGACTGGGCGTCGGTTAGATATTCTAAAACCTTATGGTCTCCCAGAACGGCCAGCGAGCACGGGTAGGTCTCATCTCCGCGGTAGGTCTGCCGCGACATAGACCCAATGGACGGGTGATAGCCGGCGAGTTAAACGTCTCGAGAGGGCACATACGACCTGGCCACGGCCTGAGTGGCAGCGAGCCTCCGGCCCGCAGCACCCCCATTCCCATGGTGCGGTGGTCTGCCTGGAGTGGTGCCCACCTGGTTCCATGGTGTAGTAGGTAGTGTCCCTCCTCTCCCCTGGTAGTCTTTTGGGGTGGATGTGGGCCACTCCCTGAGATGGTGGGACCCCCCTCCCTCCCCCCCAGCCTTTCTGAACGGTCACTGTGGGTCTTTTAGCCCCCCACCCCCTCCCCAGGTGTGGTTGCGAACTGGCTTTGCCACATGCTCCTAAGGGGGGTTTGTTGTAGTTGCTGCTGACCAGGTTTTTTCCCTGGTGTTAAACGGGGGGTTGAGCAGGCCTAGGAGTTGGCAACTAGGGCAGGGATTTCCTCTGGACTCCCTGCGGCGGATGTTGGGCTGGGGGAGCGGATGTTTTATCATCCGTAGTTACGCCTCTCACGCGGCCGGATCTGGCCAAAAATTGAGTCCGTGGCTTTGCAGCCTACTCGCAGCGGAGCTGACCAAAATAAAAGCAGTGGAGTGTTAGCGCTTAAGGATGTAAGGATAATTAATATTCCAACAAGACGTAAATAAAATGATAATATAATGATAATAATATAATAAAAATGATAATCCGGGGGGGGGGGGGCAGGGGGGGATTAATAGTCCATGTGCATCTAACAAGGGGGTGGGAGCTGACTGAGCTGCTAGCCAGTAACCTATGTGAGGGGACCGCAAAAATTTAAGCCGCGGCTTTTGGCCGCCGCCGTTGACAAGCGGCATTAGTGAGTTTAGCTGAAGCCCTCAACTCTCCACCTAAGCATCTGACTGAGGATCCATGCAATTGTAGCTGGGCCTCCACAGGAATTTAGGTTGCGGCTTGCGGCCTGCTGAACAATGTGGTTAGCTTGGTGCCTCCCTTTAAACCGGGCAGCGCTTCATTTTTAGCGACAGTCTTGCCGCCATTATTGTGTGGGCGAGGGTACTCTGCCTGCGCGTCCACATCACGGTGGGCGGCCCCCATTTAAGGAGGCCTATTAAGTCCTCTATGGAGGACGACCCCTTTATTTATTTTTTTTTGTTATTTTGTTTTTTTGGCGGGGTCAAATAGGTGGTCCTTTTGTTTACCCTTGGCCGGCATCCCCTTGTGGGATTGTGATCGGAGGCCCCTGCTTCTTATGTTTCAGGGTGAGCTTAGCATATAGCAACCCCTACTGGGTCTGCGTACATGCATTTCGAGTTCTCAGATAGTGAGGATGATTCCTCTTCTCCTGCAGCCGCGCATGAAAAGGCGCTGGTGGATGCACTGATTGTATCGGTGCAGGACTTTAAACATGGAGGGTGCAGCTGGTCCCCTTTGGTACCCCCAGATTCTCAAAAGCAACAAAAGGTATTCCCTTTTCCATCTTTTCCACCTACTGTGACAAAATTGTCACAAGTCAGTAAGGTTGTCCTAAACGCAATATGGCATGCCTAAGCGTTTTCGAAAGACATTATCCAATTGAGGAGTCGCTGTTGAATAAGTAGACAGTCCCACCTGTGGTGGACGCTCAGGTTTCAAGCCTGAATAAATCCCCTCTATTTCACGGTGGATGAGTCTCAGGCCTTAAAAGATCCCTTTGATAGGAGAGCCAAGACTCGGTCCGCCACAGGTTACTGTGGCCGGTTCAGTCCTTAGCCTGTTATTCACCACAGCCTTGGTGTCCCAGACTCTGAAGGAGTGGGCAAATATTTTGCGCCAGGATCTGGAGGGGGGGAAAGCTTCTCGCTGCCTTTGCGGAGCTGGCGGACCAGTTGATCCAGGGGTTTGCATTTTGTCTGTGAGGCCTCTCTGGATGCGGGTCACTTAGCCTCTAGGCTGTAAGGGACAGCAGTGGTCCTTCGGCGCATGATATGGTGTTTTTAGTTAAATTGCCATTATGTTACCCAGTGTCAGTTTACAGGTAATCGTTATGCAGAGCGAATATTGCTTTAACTGGCCTTGAGGAAAGACTTGTAATTGTGGAAACCTTCCATTAAATGGAGACTGCACGCTACTTGTAGCCTGATCATCCCTATTGGCCGTGCTGGTCTGGATCTATGGCAGTGCAAGAAGAACTCCACCGCACAAATTTATATCAGACAGCCGGGGCCCCGGTATTCACTGCAGAGATATGTTTGTGATGTGGAATTCTTATCGTCTTGATAATATCTGCCCTTTTACCAGGATTAAAGGCTGGCATCTTTCTGTCATATTTGATCCATAGGATTGAAATACTGCTGCTATTTTCTTTTGCAGATATACTAAGTGCCATTCACTGGAACAATAGCATGATCACTATCAAATATGGTTTTATAAACTATATTATATAGGATTCACTCTTAACAGGTTATGATGAGAATGCATGCTTGTGAATTACCGTGGCCAAGTCCATGAGAATTCATGTGGCAGCCATGTTGCTTTCACTTAGCAGTTAGAGTCTGGTGCACACGGCCGTGTTTATCCATAAACATGTACTCTCCTTTCCTATTGTACTTTTGAATGTATACATGTCTGTGATTGGTGTTGTTGACGCCACCTCCCTTGTAACCCCTTTTTCCTTTTGTTCTCAGACTATAAATAAACCTGAGCTCTGCTCTAAAGACAGAGAATCTTCAGTTGGCATCGAAGTGACACAGCGTGCCTCTTTCTTTCTTTGTCACCGAGCGCGCTGGGATAAGCTTATACAAAATAGCTGTGCATTGTAATTTTCAGTACAAGGGATTAATGGCGCGTATTAAGATCTACAAGTGCATTTTTCAGTGCAGCAAAGCGCACCGAGCCATTTCTATGCTTCAAGCGTCAATTTCCACAACAATATGGTTACAGCAGACGAAGCCTATCTCTTCTAAGGTCGTTCCGTAAGGACAAAGTCTGATTTCCTGAAAGACTCAGTAGCGGCAAAGGTAAACCCTAATGCCCCGAACCACATCCAAAACAATGCCAAGCAATTTATTTTGGATGCTTGGGCCTAGGACAAAGTGAAAGCAGCACAATGTCTTCATTCAAATGGAAATCAGAGACCACCTTAGGAAGAAAGGCTGATTTGGTCGAAGAACCACCAGATAGGGTGAACTGCAGGACAGCGCCACCAATTCAGACACTCGGCGCGCAGAGGTAATAGCCACCACAAAGGCTACCTTCTGTGACAGTGTAAGCAAAGGAATCTCCCTAATGTTTTCAAACAGAGGTTTCTGAAGGACTGACAGTTCCAAGTTAAGATCCCATGGAGGTAACGGGGACCTTAACAGAGGAGCCATATGGCGAAATCCATGGATAAAGGTAGGAATCAAAGAATGTTGGACGTTGAAAGTAGTTGAGTCAGAAAGACCCTTATACTACCTGGCTTTCAACAGCCACGCCATTAAAGCTAGCGACTGTAAAGCAGGATGGAGGATCGGCCCTTGAGACAGCAGATCTTTCCTGAGAGGAAGTCTCCAAGGAACATCGGCGACCAACCTTACCAGATCAGCGTGCCAAGACCGGCAAGGCCAGTCTGGAGCCACCAGAATGACTGGAATCCCTTCCACTTCTATTCTGCGCAGGAGCATCGGCAGAAGTTTTAGCGGAGGAAACGCATAGATGAGTGGATACTGACCCCAAGGAGCCACCTGTGCGTCTGTGGCATAGGCCACAGGACCCTGAGACCTGGCCACAAACCTCTGTACCTTCTTGTTGAGCCGAGAGGCTAACTGGTCAGCATCGGGTGTCCCCCAACGGACACACAGCAGGCGTCCCCCTGATCCAACACCTGACTCCACAAGTAATCCGGCTGCCAGTTTTTCACTCCGGGGATATGCATGGCGGACAGGGCTGGAAAAAAGTTTTCTCCCCATTTTAGGATCTCGGCCACCTCCCAGGTGATCAAGACACTCTTGGTGCCTCCTTGATGATAGACGTAAGCCACTGCCGTGGCATTGTCTGATTGAATCCGAACCAGAAAACATTACAGACGATTTGTCCAGTGACTCGAGCAAAGCTTTATCGCTCTGAGTTTCATAATATTGATCTGTAGTCTGGACTCTTCCAGAGTCCAGGTCCCCTGAACACACATCTTTCCAAGCACTCCACCCCAATGGGACAGGCAGGCATCTGTGGTTACTACGGTTCAATAAAAGGGAAGGAAGGACGTGCCCTGATGCAGAGCCAAGGAACGGAGTCACCAAAGTAGAGCACTTCTTGTGTTTTGACTCAGCCGAATCAGATTGTCCAAAGATTTTTAATCCTTGATTTACTTGACAAGAATTTCTCTTTGCAGAATTCTCGTGTGGAACTGAGCAAACAGAACCGACTCGAAGGTAGACACCATCAGGCCTAGTGCTCACATACAAGTCCACAGAGAAGACAGATTGCAGGATAACAGCAAGTGAATCGCCCTCTGCAACTTTTGCAGCTTTTCCAGAGGGAGAAACACCCTCGCTGGGGCTCCAGAGTCAGTCCCAGATAATCCAGTTTGGAAGATTTTTTTGAAATAGAGTTTCTAACTTAACTCTTGCAGAGTCTGTACAGTGATTGACAAGTCGCCCAACAGGACTGAATGCGAGTCTGCTTTTAAGAGGAGATCGTCCAGGTACCCCAGTACCGCAATCCCTTGCTGTCGCAGTAACGCCAATACTGGAGCCAACATCTTGGTGAAGACCCTGGGAGCAGAGGCGAGACCAAAGGGTAACGCCACAAAATATCGATACCTTGATATCGATGGGAGGCCAAAAAGTCCTCTAGGTCACCACTACCATGCAAATGGACTCCATTTAAAACTTCTGTTCCCGCACAAAGCGGTTTAAAGCTTTGAGAACAAGTACTGGAAGCGCTTTGCCCTCTTTCCTGGGAACAGTGAACAGGTTTGAAAAGAGCCTCTGAAACTGTTCCCAAGAGGGAACCGGCACAATCACCCCTTGCGACAGAAGATCTTGTACTGCCTCTCGTAGATCCCTTAGCCGATCTGGAGATAGGTGTAGATTGGAAAGAATCTGTCTGGCATTCGAGACCTGAATTTGATCTTGTAACCAGATTGGATCTGTTTGTTGACCCATTTGACCTGAATCAAGGAGGTCCATGGTTCTGGAAAGAAACAAAGACTGAGGCACGAAAGGGCTGCATGTGTGCTGAAAAATAAAGGGCGTCGTCTGACGCGGAGACTTGCCCTTAGCGGACTTGAGATAAAGAGTACTCTCCCCACCTGTAATCCCATTGAAAAGTTCTAACGAAGAACCAAATAGGTGGTCCTCTGTAGGGGGAGATCCAACAGGGCCTTTTTAGAAACCTGATCCGCGGACCAACCTTTTAGCCACACCATGCGTCTAATGGTCACCCCTACCGCAGAAATTCTAGCTGCAAGAGGGGGCCGCATCTAAAGACGCATCACATATAAATTGTAAGGCTTCAACCATTTGGTCCGTTGGCTCTGCAAGGCCCGGGGGAAGCTGTTCTGCTTCCAAATCCCTTTATAGTAACTTTGCCCATTCCGTTATGGTTTGGGACACCAGAGTAATAGCAAAGACTGGTTTAAGTACTGAACTCGCTATCACATGTAAATGGCGGGACAGAGTCTCAATCCTTCTATCAATTAAAGACTGGAGACTCCTCCACTGGGATTACAGTAGATTTGTTCAGTCTGGAGACCGGATGGTCCACCTTCAGTAGAAAGGTCCATTTATTGACTACAGCGTTCACAAAAGGGTAGCGCCTCTTAAAGCGCATCGGCACCACTAACGCGTTTAAGGCGCCACCACTGTTCAGTGACAAATTTTGCCAAAACGTTTCGGACAAGGGAAAACCGTGCCCGACTTCTGGGGTATGTGTGTGCTGAAGGACACCTGCGTCCCTGATGCTGTAGAATCATCCACCATTTTTAGAGTTTCCCGCACTGACACTGTAAGTGCCTCCACCAGCGCGTTTTTGTGCGTGGATGCAGATGATGATATTTCCTCCTCACCAGCAGAGTGCGATCCCTCATAGCGCCGCTAGTTCACAAACCCTGCGCGCAGAGGTGATAGCCACCAAAAAGGCAACTTTCTGCGACAAGGCGAGCAAGGAAATGTGTCTTATGTTCTCGAAAGGAGATTTCTAAAGAACCAATAGAACCAAATTAAGGTCCCAAGGAGGTAACAGAGACCTCCTGTGGGGAGCCAAATAGCGAACCCCCTGAAGAAACGTACGAATCAAAGAGTGCGTAGCCAAAGGGTGTTGGAAGTACACAGCCATGGCTGAGATCTGACACTTAAGAGTGCCCAACGCTAAACGTTGGTCAACCCCTTTCTATAGAAAGGTCAGGATCCTGCTGATAGCAAAGGATCTAGGATGCAGCTTCAGCGATTCGCACCAAGCAATGTACGCTTTCCATGTACGATGATAAATCTTCCGAGAAGTGGACTTCCTAGCCTTGAGTAAGGTAGTGATCACAGAATCGGACAGACCCCTGTCCCTTAACACCTTGCTCTCAACAGCCAAGCCGTTAAAGCCAGCGACTGCAAAGCAGGATGGAAGACCGGACCCTGATGTAGAAGATCTTCCCGCAGAGGAAGTGGCTACAGACCTGCGACCTTCAGCTGAATTAGGTCGGCGAACCAGGATCTACGGGGCCAATCAGGAGCTACCAGAATTACCGGGATCCCCTCCAACTGGACCCTGCGTAGCAGGCAAGATAAAAGTTTCAGCTAAGGAAAAGCATAAATTAGCCCATACTGGCTCCAGGGAGCCACCAGGGCGTCTACTACGTCGGCCAGAGGATCTCTGGACCGAGCCACAAACTTGGAAACTTTCATGTTTTGTCTGGACGCGAACAGGTCGACATCCGGGGTCCCCCACTGGAGACACAGCTGGTGGAACACCTGTGGATGCAGGGACCACTCTCCCTGATCCAGCGTTTGACGACTCAGGTAGTCCGCCTGCCAATTGTCTACGCCGGGAACGTACACGGCGGATAGGGCTGGGACGTAGTCCTCTGCCCAGCGCGCGATCTGTGCCCCCTTGCCATTCGCCATGATTGACATATACCACGGCCGTGACATTGTCGGACTGGACTCGGACAGAACACCCCTTGAGATTGTCCGTCCAATGGAACAGGCTCAACTTGATTGCTCTCAGTTCCAGAACGTTGATCGGGAGCTTGGATTCTTCCAACGTTCGGGTCCCTTGAACATTCAGGGTGCCCAGCATTCCTCCCCAACCGGTCAGACAGGCATCTGTCCTCACCACCTTCCAGAATACTGGAAGGAAGGATTTCCCGTGGAGAAGATTCGGAGCACTGTGCCACCAATTTAGGGAGTCCTTGGATCTCCGACTCAAACGAATCAGACTGTCCTGGGATAAAGGATCCTTGTCCCATTTGACAAGGACCTCCTTTTGCAAAAGTCTTGTGTGGGCCTGAGCATATGGTACGGCCTCAAAGGAGGACACCATCAGGCCAAGCACCTGCATAGATGACCTGAGACACCAGGTCGCAAGCCAGCAGCGACAGAATCGCTTCCCTTAACTTCTGTAACTTCACAGGGGGTAGAGATACCTATGCTTAAGCTGAATCTAGGATCATCCCTACATACTCCAGTCTGGTTGTTGGAACGAGGGCAGATTTCTGAAGGTTGAGATTCTAACCGAACTGCTTCAGAGTGTGATTGGTCACCTCCAAATCCGTTCCAATGTCACAGACGAGTCAGCTCGGAGAAGAAGATCGTCCAGGTACCCCAGAATCGCTATTCCTCTCTGTCGTAGCCAGGATAGGGGCTAACACCTTGGTGAAGACCCTGGGAGCAGAGCCGAGACCAAACGGTAACATGACAAATTGAAAATGGTCCTTGCCCACCGCGAAGCAGAGGAATCATTGAAGACCCTGGCAAACAGGGACACGGAGAAAGACATCCTTGATACCGATCGAGGCCAGCAGGTCCCCCTGATGCAAGCACGCCACCACTGACCGCAGGGACTCCATTCGAAATTTCTGGACACGCACAAAGCGGTTCCGAGTTTTGAGGTCCAAGATTGGACGCAATTTGCCCTCCTTCTGTGGAACAGGTTCGAATAGAACCCTCAAAGGCGTTCCTGATGAGGAACTGGCACAATCACGCCTTGTGACAGCATATCCCGAATCGCTTCCTGCAGCCCCGCAAGGCGGTCTGGGGACAGCTGAAGATTGGAGGGAAAAAATCAGTTGGCGGATAGGAACTAAACTATCTTGTACCCGGACTGAATTACCTCGAGGACCCACCTGTCATGCAACAGCGAGGTCCAAGGATCCGGGAAGAAACGGAGACGCCCCCCCCACCCCTGAAGCGGCTGGGGACGCCCCTTCAGGCAGAAGGGGTCTGCTTGGAGGTGCTGGGGGAGAGGATTTTGGCTTACCAGCCCACCGTTCCCCAGATCCTTTTCCGCCTGAAGTCAGCTTGGTTTTCAGCGACACGGTCGCACGAAAAAGACGCTTCTGGGCTGTAAAGGAAGGACCTCGCTTATGGGAGGGAGACTTACCCTTAGTTGAGTAAGGAAGGAGTGTGTTCTTTCCCCCAGTGACCGTCTTGATCAAGTCATTCAAGTCATTCAAGGAGGAACCAAAAAGGCGATCCCCCTGAAAGGGAAGATCTGCCAAAAGCTTCTTAGAAGCCTGGTCGGTTGACCAGGACTTTAGCCAGATTGCACGTCTGATGAGCACACTGACGCTCTGGCCCCCTCCGAGGCCTACCCCCCACCGTCCACTACCCGGTATAGCACCTGAGGCGACTTACATAAGGGACCCCCACTAAAAGTGTCCTGGGGGACCGGAGCCCAGAGTAGGGAGAGGTCAGGGTAGGAGGGGGAAGGTCCCAGGTGACCCCTCATAGTGGAGGAGGGTGGTAGGAGGTATGGGTACCGGAGGGTCCTACTCACCTATGGAGGAGCCCATGTCCGCCCCAGGCCCGCTAACCAGACGGTGGGGGACTGTACTTACCGGACCACGCTGCTGAAGGTGGGCATCCATCCTGGCAGACTGCCTCTGCACCACAGTGAGGGTGCTGTCGGACAAGGGGCACACTGCGACGCTGACATTCCAGGTGTGTGTGTCCTAGTGGGGTGTTTCACCCGCAGGCCAGTCCCCGTCCGTGGGACTATAGTCGCTATGGAGACCCAGTGTGGAGCGATAGTCTGCAATTGCTCGCTGGCACAAACTGGGAGACCGTAAGGCTCTCATATAGCCAGTCCGAAACCCAGCCGGCATTCCACAGGAACTGGAGTCAGCAGCAACAAAAATAAAATAAAAAAGGTTCCTTTTAAGACATTTAAAACAGAGCTAGGACAAAAAGATGCCAGCAGAGAGCTGTGTGGCCACTCTTAAGCCCAGGCAGCTAAAACTGAAAATGCAACGGTGAGACAAGAGGTAATACCCCAGGGACCCCGCCCCCCTTGGCATGTCAAAGCCATTGGCTCTACCTGGTCACTCCTAGTGGGAGGGGCTTATTACCCACCCATCTATGATTTAAAGCAGCAGCTACGTCTGTCGGTGGACGAAAGATAAAAGATTTTACGGTAAAACAAAAATCCAATTTTCTCTATCGTTCATTGATGGCCGCTGTCTCTGTGCTTAACAGTGGGGATGTCCCAAAGCAGTGCCATAAAACATGAGGGGTGGGAACAGCAGAAAACAATTCCCCAAAGCTGAACCATAGACAACCAGGCAACATAGAGCTCATCAGAACAACAAGATGAGGCCCACCTGAAAAACATTAAACACCCTTAAAGGGAGACTAAAAGCACCCTTAAAATGGCAGCCTGCAAAACTTTGCGGCCAAAAGAGGCATCTGCAGATGGCAGCACATTAACCTTATAAACTTTGTGAATGTATGAACAGACGACCAGATAGCCGCCTTGCAAACCTGAACCACAGATGCATGAAGGGGAAAGGCCCAGGAAGCACTAAGCGCCCGAGTAGAATGCGCCTTCACAGGGAAAGGTGGAACCTGACCCTTAATTGAATAAGCCTGCACAACTGTCTGATCCATCTGGGAAATAGTCGCATCAGACGCAGGCAGCCCCTCCTTTAGTCCATCCGTGAGTACAAAGAGCGAATCCAATTTCCGAAAAGACTCAGTAGTCGCCAAGTACACCCCGATTGTCCGAACCACATCCAAAGTATGCAGTGCAAATTCCTTAGGATGATTAGGCTTAGGAAACAAGGAGGGTAGCACAATGTCTTAATTTAAGTGAAAACTGGAAAATACCTTCGGAAGGAAGGACGGAGCCAGACGAAGCACCACTTCATCCCCGTGAACCACCAGATAGGGAGGACAGGAAGATGCCGCCAGTTCCAACACCCTGCGCGCAGAAGTAATAGCCACCAAGAAGGCCACCTTCTGGTATAAGGTAAGCAGGGGAATCTCCCAAATAATTTTCAATGGGAGGTTTCTGGAGAACCGACAGCACCACATTAAGGTCCCAAGGTGGCACCGGAGGTGCCAAATGTCGCACCCCCTGGATAAAGTTACGCACCAGGGAATGGATGGCTTGTGGCCTTTGGAAGAAAATTGCCAAGGCCGAAACCTGACCCCTGATAGTACTCAAGGCCAGTTTTTGATCAACTCTCCGTTGAAGGAAGGCCAAGATCCAAGCCACCGAGTAAGAGCGAGGGGGAACCCCAAGAGACTCACACCACGCAATATACGACTTCCACGTACAATGATAGATCTTTCTAGAAGTTGCTTTTCTGACTTTTAGCAGAGTGGGAATCACTGCAACAGAAAATCCCCTGTCCTTCAGCCCCTGGCTTTCAACAACCAAGCAGTCAAAGCCAGCGACTGTAAAGCAGGATGGAAGATTGGCCCTTGAGACAGTAGATCCCTGAGAGGAAGTCTCCAAGGAACATCTGCGACTAGTCTGACCAGGTCGGCGTACCAAGCTCAGCAAGGCCAGTCCGGAGCCACAAGGATGACCAGAATCCCTTCTGCCTCGATCCTGCAAAGAAGTTTTGGCAGAAACTTGGAGGAAAGGCATACATCAGCTGATACTGACCCCACGGAGCCACCAGCGCATCCGTGGTGTCTGCCAGAGGGTCCCGAGAGCAGGCCACAAACCTCTGCACTTTCCTGTTGATCCGAGATGCCAACAGATCTACTTTGAGTGCCCCAACAAAGGCACAACTGCTGGAACACCTCCGGGTGGAGAGACCATTCTCCATGATCCAAAGTCTGCCGACTGAGGTAGTCCGCCTGCCAATTTTCCACTCCTGGAATATGAACAGCGGAAAGAGCTGGGACAAATCATTCCGCCCATCGAAGGATGCCTACTACCTCCACTTCTGGTGCCCCCTTGATGATTGATATAAGCCCCGGCCGTGGCATTGTCTGAATCAATGCACACTGGACAGCCCTGAAGGTACTCTGTCCAGTGGACTAGGCAAAATCACTCTCAGCTCCAGGACACTGATCGGTAACCTGGATTCTTCAAGGGACCTGACCTCTTAAGCAGAAATCTTGCCAAAAACACAAACCCCCCCCCCCCCCACCCGACCCAGGCAGACTTGCATCCATGGTGATCACTGTCCAATATATAGAGAGGAAGGATTTTCCTAGTTTGAGCATCGGGTCGAAGCCACCATATCAGGGTCCCCCTGGTCACCTGGCTCTGCTGGATCTGGTTGTCCAGAGAATTTGGATCTTTGTTCCATTTGAGAAGAATTTCCTGCTGGAGAATTCTCGTGTGGAATTGAACGAAAGGGACGGCCTCGAAGGCAGACATCATCAGCCCAAGAACTCTCACACAAGTCCGAAGGTACGACCATTTGCTGGACAGCAATAGCTGAATCGCAGTCTGGAGTTTTTGAAGTTCTTCCGGAGGAAGAATCACCCTAGCTGAGGAGAAGTCCAAAGTCAGGCCCAGACAATCCAGTGGGCTCTGAGGAAGAGGCTAAGCCTCGAAACGCGTCAGCTGTCATCTCATCGGTTATGGACGATTATTTGGACTTATCCGGACACTTGGGCAAATGAGCTTGATATGCTATATTTACATCTATGTCTGTGAGTAGCCACTTTTTAATGTTACACAAATAAAGCCTTTTATTGAGGATAATGCGCTAGGTCGATGCGCCCTTTCTTTGTTTTCTCTGCTTTTAGTATCGGTGGACTACCCCAGTCCGTCATGGGCAGCAAGACCTTAGCCATCTGAGAAGCCAGGTGTGAGTCCCGGGAGGAGTGTGGTCGGGAGGCTTGGATTCCAAGCGCAGGAGAAAGGTGTTTCACCTTATTGTTTTTTGGACCAGACAATCCAGTCTCATGGAAGGGACCAGAGAAGACTTCAGAATCCACCCGAACTCCTCCAGACTTCTCATGGTGACCTCTAACTTTTTCAAAAGCACCGTGGGAGACTCTGCACTGAGAAGCAGGTCGTCCAGGTAACCCAGGACCAATATCCCCCGCTGGCGTAAAAACGCCAGGACCGGAGCAAACACCTTTGTAAAGACCCGAGGAGCAGAGGCGAGATCAAAGGGTAACGCCACAAACTGATAGTGATCCTCTCCTGCAGCCAAAACCAGAAAGGTTGGTGTCCTGCACATACTGGGATGTGAAGGTAGGCATCTTTGATGTCTATGAGGCCAGGAAATCCCCCTGATGTAGGGAAGCCACCACCGTGCGAACGGATTTCATTTTGAATTTTTGAACTCGCACAAAGCAATTCAGCGCCTTTAGGTCCAGAATAGGATGCACCTTGCCTTCCTTCCTGGGAACAGTCAATAGGTTTGAGTAAAAGACCTGAAAGCATTCCTAATATGGAACCAGAACTTTAACACCTTGTTGTAACAGGTCCTGTATCGCCCCCAAAGAGCCTGTAAGCGATCCAGGGACATTCGTACATAAGAACCTTACCGGAGGGGCGGATCGAAACTCGCTCTTGTAACCAGACCGTATGACCTTGTGAACCCACTTGTCTTTTATCCGGGATAGACACAGGTCTGGGAACCAGCAAAGGCGTCCCCCCCACCCCAGAAGGGGTCTTATCCGCAGGCCTGGAGAAACCCGATTTCTGTTTCCCAGACCATGATCGCTTGGAGCCACCCGAGGGGGCCTTGAAGGACTTTGATCCCTTATCAATTGACCCTGAGGGACAAAAAAACTTTGTGTGTGCTGAAAAGGAGGGACCCTGTCTGCGAAGAGGGTCCTTACCCTTGTTGGCCTGTGGGAGAAAGGTACTCTTACCCACTGTAAGACATTTAACCACTTACCGCAAAGTGACGTAGCCCTACGTTGGCAAACTTTGCGGTAGTATACCGGGATGATGCCTCTAGCTAGAGACACCATCCCGGTACCGTGGTTTAGAGCCGACGGTCGGCTTTCCGTCAATAACGACCGATTCTGCTCGGGAGCCGCTCGATCGTTACCCGGGTGACGTCCCCCCCCCCCCCTCCCGCACCCAGTCGATATGTCCGCCGGCTGGATGGAGTACGGATCAATGCCGGAAACGGCTTTGATCAGGTCTCCGATGACGTAACCCGGAGGCAGCGTCCATGACGTCACTTCCAGGTTACTGCGCTGCAAAAGGCGGCAAATTTAAAAAACGTCTGTATGCAAAAACGCTGTTTTCGGCGTTTTGCATACATGGAAGTGTAGTGGAGGGGTCTAGGGTCTTTTAGACCCTCGATCCCTTCATAAAGAGTACCTGTCACTGCATATTGGTGTCACGAGGGATGTTTACATTGCTTGTGACAGCAATAAAAGTGATCAGATTTTTTATTTTTTTTAAAAACCTGTAATAAAAAAAAAATAATAATATAAAATAAATAGGGAAAAAAAAAAACTATTTTAGAAGACCCCGTCACTGTTAGCTCACGCACAAAAAAAAAAAAACGTATACCGAAGTCGAGCCACGAATGAAATCGCAGTTCAAACCACACATGTGAGGTATCGCTGCGATCGCCAGTGGGCAATAATAAAAAAAAAAAATTTAAAGCATCGCCTGTTGAGATCTCTATTGACCGTAGTTTGTCGCCATCCCACGGGGGGGGGGGGGGGGGGTGGCGCAATTTTAAACCATAACATGTTGGGTATCCATTTACTCGGCGTGACATCATCTTTCACAATATACAAAAAAAAGGGCTAACTTTACTGTTTAGTATTTTTTAAATGCAGTGAAATGTGATTTTTCAAAATTTTTCCCCAAAAAATGGCGTTTTAAAGACCGCTGCGCAAATACTGCGTGACAAAAAATATTGCAATGACCGACATTTTATTCTCCAGAGTCTTTGCTAAAAAAAGTGTTTTTTTAGGAAAAAAAAATACTGGTTTTAACTTGTAAACAAAAAGTGTCCGAAATAGGGCTGGGGCTTAAGTGGTTAATAATGTCATCAAGAAGAAGAGGGGAGAAGCGCTCTAAGTGCAGACAATTTATTGCAGATAACAAGGCAGGTAATATACACTCACTAGACATGAAGACTGAAAAGCTGTATATGTCAAAGCAATCCTGCAGCCATCCTCTGGAGGGTGTCCTCTGGTCTCAGGAAGCTGTATGCAGTACTGTCACTGGCGGTGGGAGGGAAAAAAGCCGGCTGTCTCCCACAACATCAGCGGTGAGCGGTCAAGCGGCTCGGATCTGCGGCTCCGTGATGCGAGTGATGGATGGAGGCACTCTCACCCACAGGGATGGTGGGATCTGTCCAATGTGTTACGGCATGCACGACGCGTTTCTGAGCATGCGCGGGGTCCTCTGCACCCGGCGCGCTCTTTCATCAGGTGCTAGAGTGCCGTAGTCTCTGTGGGGCTTTTTGTAGTGCTGAACAAGAGGATAATTGGGCACAGCTGAAGTAAGGGGATGGCAACCGCCCACAGCACTGAGCAATAACCTAACCAATCAAACATTTTTTGTAGCAATGGGAGAGATTAAAAACAACTTAGAAGTGGAGTGTGATCGGTCGGCTGCCCTTAAATACACATGTATGTGGGCTAGACAACCGCTTTTCACTGTGATAGCAAACAATTAGGCAATAAAAAACATATAATAGATATAAAATAGGGGTAAGCCCGGGTTCATCAAAGCTTATGAAGAACATGTAAAACGTTCCAGGTTTAAAACGGATACAATTATAAAAATTAATAAAAAGCATCTTTAAAAGGTATATTTTAAGAGCTAATGCATAATACCTATACAGGCTGTGGTATGGAGAAACATATAGGCAGGTGAAACAGTAAAAAAAGGGGGGAGAGGGGGGGGGGGGAGTAAAAAAGCCTTATATATTGGATAAGAAAATGGAGGATGGATATAACCCATATATAGGTGTACATATGTATATCCTAATAATTCTATTTTCTGTATAAAGGATTTTTATATGGATTACCAACTACGGTACCACATGTATGATATATAGGGAAATAAGCCTTCTGATTGCTCAGTAGGTAAGACCATATAAAGTTTATGTAAAAGATTTATATACCAGAACCATGGCCAAAGTGTATATATTAAAAAATCATCTAATATGATGCGATGAAGGAATAGAGACCAACAGAAAACCCTGATAGTAATTATAAGATAGTGTGCACGTCTAATTCTTCATTTAACCCTCGAGGAGCGAGAACATCTAACGTATAGATCCAGAAAGTCTCTCGCATACATAATTTGGAAAAACGTTCTCCCTCCGGCAAGTCTTTGGGAATGGGGGGCGGTTGCCATCCCCTTACTTCAGCTGTGCCCAATTATCCTCTTGTTCAGCACTACAAAAAGCCCCACAGAGACTACGGCACTCTAGCACCTGATGAAAGAGCGCGCCGGGTGCAGAGGACCCCGCGCATGCTCAGAAACGCGTTGTGCATGCCGTAACACATTGGACAGATCCCACCATCCCTGTGGGTGAGAGTGCCTCCATCCATCACTCGCATCATGGAGCCGCAGATCCGAGCCGCTTGACCGCTCACCGCTGATGTTGTGGGAGACAGCTGGCTTTTTTCCCTCCCACCGCCAGTGACAGTACTGCATACGGCTTCCTGAGACCAGAGGACACCCTCCAGAGGATGGCTGCAGGATTGCTTTGACATATACAGCTTTTCAGTCTTCATGTCTAGTGAGTGTATATTACCTGCCTTGTTATCTGCAATAAATTGTCTGCACTTAGAGCGCTTCTCCCCTCTTCTTTTTGTCTATACAGATTCTTCCTCCTCATCTGTGGAAGAGCAGCTCAGTGCCTACGGACTTTATCCCTTTTAGGATCATCAACCTATTTATGGTATCCCATTGTCCCCTATTGTATGGTACCATTATATGCTTATGTCCATTTGCAGCTACACCCCTTTACTGCCTGTGTTTATTTTTTCCTTTTTTCCTTCCCTCCCCTCCCCCCCCTTCCCTTCCCTGGATTCAGCTGCTTATTAGTTTTGTTCATCCACCCTTCATATGCTGGAGGTCTTCGTAGCGCTCTGTGTTTTGTTTAATAATGTCATCAAGGGTAGCCCCAAACAGGCGATCACCTTGAAAAGGTAGATCAGCCAAAGCCTACTTTGAGGTCTGATCCACAGACCAGCATTTTAGCCCAAGTATACGCCGGAGGACCACCGCCGAAACCGATGGCCATGCCTATAATGGAGCCGCATTCAGCGTGGCATCACAAACAAAATTGCAGCCCCTGAACCAACTGGTCAACCAGGTCTGCAAAGGCAGAGGGGAGTTGTTCCCCCTCTAGGTCACGGTGTAGTAACTTAGCCCATGCAGTCAAGGTTTGTGACACAATGGCAATAGTAAACACTGGCCTTAGTGCAGACCCGCCAGGGAGTACATATTGCGGGCCACAGACTCCGCCGTTCCATCCACCAGATCCTTAAAGGATGGGGAATCCTTCACTGGAATCATGGTAGCTTTATTCAGTCTGGAGATCGGAGGGTCCACTGTAGGTGGAACAGTCCACTTTAATAAGTGACTCCTCAAAAGGGTAGCGCCTAGCAATCAGCTTAGGCACCCTAGGGGGACGCTTAGGACGGTCCAACTCTTTTTTGACCATGTTGTCAAAATACGTGGGAAAGGGAAAAATCTTTGCCGCTCTGGATGGCTTGTGAGTGCCAAACAACCTGCGCAGCAGTCACAGCTGCATCTTCCATTTTTAGGGTCACACGCACTGATACAACCAGTGCGTCTACCAGCCCCTTTTCTTGCGCGGTGGCGGAGGGAGAGGTGTCACCCTCACTATCAGAGGAGACAGGGCGCAAGGTAGCAGACCCGGCAGGGAGAATCAGAATCTGACCTATCAATTGTGGCAGGGGTAGGCTGGGGGCGTTTTTTGGCACTTTGCCTCTTAACCTTCCTAGTGGTATTCCTGAGTGCAGCTCGGGCTTAATATTCAGTGCCAAAAGCGGTAACCCCGACCCACACTCGGGATTACCCCAGAATGATACTCACCTTCCCCTGCGATCCCCCCCCTCCTCCCCAGCCTTCTTGCAGCTGTCCTCCCGCTAGGTGTTCGGCCGATGCCGGCACCTTCCCTGTGAGCGTCGCGTCGCGGGGGGGGGGGGTGGAACTGGCGGGAGATATAAAAAAAAAAAAAAAAAGACATGATACAGTGTAATCTGTTAGGATTACAACTTTGTATCATGCTATTTCCCCTAGAGGCTTTTCCAGTGCCCTGCCTGTACTTTTTGCGGTACTTTGTGCCTGGAAAATTGATAACATCCATGGCATCCAAAAAGCGTTCTTTTAGCTCAGAAACGCTTTTTTTTTTCACATTAGTTACATAGTTTGTGAGGTTGAAAAAAGACATCAGTCCATCCAGTTCAACCTATGATGTGTGTGTGTTAGTACATTGTATACCCCTGTATGTTGTGGTCTTTAAGGTGCCCATCTAATCATTTTTTTAAACTATCGGTGCTCCCTGCTGATACCACTGCTTGTGGAAGCGCATTCCACATCCTTACTGCTCTGACAGTGAAGAACCCCTTAAGTTTTTTAAGGTTAAACCGTTTTTCCTCTAGTTTTAGTGAGTGGCCATGTGTCTTATTGTATTCCCTTTCTCTAAAAAGTTTGTTCCTTATGCTAGGGTCCTCACCAGTACAGTATTTGTACATTGATATCATATCCCTCCCTCAAGCGTCTCTTCTCCAGAGAAAATAAGTTCAATGCTTGTAGTCTTTCCTCATAGCCGATGCCCTCCATTCCCCTAATCATTTTTGTTGCCCTTATCTGGACTCTCTCCAGTTCCAGCACATCCTTCCTGAGGACCGGCGCCCAGAACTGGACAGCATACTCCAGATGTGGCTGGACCAGAGTCTTGTAGAGTGGGAGAATCTCTTTAACTCTGGAGTGAATCCCCATTATTATACATGCCAGTATTCTGTTGGCTTTGCTTGCAGCGGCTTGGCAT
Organism: Pelophylax lessonae; assembly: GCF_965119305.1. Classification (NCBI taxonomy): domain Eukaryota; kingdom Metazoa; phylum Chordata; class Amphibia; order Anura; family Ranidae; genus Pelophylax; species Pelophylax lessonae. Next base: position 61,094,197 of record NC_138780.1, read on the forward strand.
TGCATGCCACTGCCAAGCCTGTTGTTCACTAGGACCCCCAGGCCCTTTTCCATCTTAGATTCACCCAGAGGTTTCCCCCCTAGTGAGTAGCCTGCTTTCGTGTTTCTGACGCCCAAGTGCATTATTTTACATTTTTCAACATTAAACCTCATTTGCCCTGTAGTTGCCCACCCCATTATTTTGTTCAGGTCCGCTTGTAAGATTTCCACATCCTGCATAGAAGATATTGGCATGCTTAGTTTAGTATCCGCAAATACCAAGATTGTGCTAGATATCCCCTCCCCTAGATTATTTATGAATAAATTAAAACTAGATTGGTCCCAGGACAGAACCTTGGGGGACCCCACTTTCCACACCCGCCCAACCCGAGTACTCCCCATTAATCACCACCCTCTGGAATCTCCCCTGGAGCCAGTTCTCTATCCAGGTACTCACTCTATGGTTCAAACCTACATTCCTTAGTTTGTACAGTAAGCATTTGTGGGGAACGGTGTCAAAGGCCTTTGCAAAGTCGAGATAAGCCACATCCACAGGCTTAGCTTTATCTAGGTGGCAGCTCACTTCATCGTAGAAGGTTAATAGATTGGTTTGGCAAGAACGATTTTTCATGAATCCATGCCGATTACTACTAATAATACCGTATTCATTACTAAAGTCTTGTATATGGTCCCTTAACATCCCCTCTAAAATCTTGCAGACTACTGATGTTAGGCTGACCGGCCTATAGTTACCCTGGATATATCTCGGCCCTTTTTTTAAATATTGGTACCACGTTGGCTTTTTTCCAATCAGCTGGCACCATACCCGTCTGTAGACTATCCTTAAAGATCAGGAATAATGGTCTGACATTCACCTGGCTGAGCTCTTTAAGAACCCTCGGGTGCAAGCCATCCGGTCCCGGTGATTTATGTTATGTTTCTCTAGTTTAGTTCTAAGTCTATCTTCGGTTACCCATGGTGGTACTTCCTGAGGTGTATGATTTCGTTTAGCCTTACAAGCTGGGTTAGTGTAGCCCCCTGATTCTTTTGTGAAGACTGAAAAGAAGAAACTATTTAACACTTCCGCCTTTTCTCTGTCCTCTGTGGCCATATTTCCCTTGTCGTCTTTTATGGGGCCAAGGTGTTCTGGCCTCACTTTCTTACTGTTTATATACTTATTTTCTTGGGGTTTTTTACTCTCTTCCACTATATGTCTCTCGTGTTCCATTTTAGCCGTCTTGATTTCGTCTTTACATATCTTATTACACTTTTTGTAATGCTTGAATGATGCCAATGACCCCTCAGTCTTGTATTTGTTTAAGGCCTTTTCTTTAGTATTAATATGCATTTTTATGTTGGAGTTTAGCCACCCAGGGTTTAGTTTTGCTCATTCAAAATTAATTTCCCTTTGGAATGCACTGGCCAATCCCTTTGTTTAGTATGCTCTTGAAGCACTCCCATTTTTCCTCCGTGTTCTTTGCTCCCAGGGTTCTATCCCATTTGATATTTTCTAGCAGAGAGCGCAGTTTTGGGAAATAGGCTCTTTTGAAATTCAGTGTCCTTATATTACCCTTGTGCTTCCTATTACTATGATAAATACTGAATCTGTATATCCGTGAGCAGGTCTGTATCGTTGGTAATCAGTAGGTCAAGTACCGCATTGTTTCTCGTCGGTGCGTTCACCATCTGACCCATAAAATTTTGCCGCAAAACATTTAGGAATTGCCGAGCCTTGGCTGAATGCACGGTTCCTTATGCCCAGTCTATATCTGGATAATTAAAGTTAGGGATGCACCGAAATTTCGGCCACCGAAATTATCGGGCGAAAATGAGCCTATCCCATTTAACAATGCCGAAATTAATATGGCCGCCGTGGGGAAGGAGGAGGGTGCAGCGCAGGTTTTAAAAGTCCCGCCTCTGGCCGGCCGCCTCTCAATGACGTCCCTACTACTACGATCTGTGTATGAATGAAGTGACATACCGGGCGGGAGGGCAGACGAGCGGTCTAAAAGATATAACTATGTGAGCCTTCACTTCACTGTCAGCGGGACTGTGTGTGAATGAACTGACCTGACACCCGAGCAGGGGGGAGCGACCGCTAATAGCTGTAACTATGTGAGCCTTCACTTCCCTGTCAGGCATGTATCTCCGCTGACAGGGAAGTGAAGACTCACATAGTTATATCTAGAGGGGGGGAGGGTGTACTGCCGAGGGGGACGGTGAGGCAGTGGGGGGGGGAGCTGAGGCAGCTTACTAATGGTATTAGTATTATGCAGCATGAGGGGGTTAATGTATTGCCACTGCTAGTCACTGATACATTAGTGACCGACCAGTGGCAGTTAATTAACCCCTTTGTGCTGCATTAGTGCAACAAGTATCAGTGCAACCAGTGTTAATTAACACTGATACTGGTTGCACTAATGCAGCACAAAGGGGTTAATTACCTGCCACTGGTCGGTCACTAATGCATCAGTGACTAGCAGTGGCAATACATTAACCCCTCAGGCTGCATAATACTAATACCATTGGTAATTAAATTAACCTCTTGCCAACCCATCACAGTACATATACCGGTTTTTGGTGTATGCCCCTGTTCTATCTATTTTAAATTTTTTGGGGGGAAAAAGTAATTTTCGGTTTTCGGCCAAGGGCATCCTGCATTTTCGGTTTCAGCCCAGAATTTACATTTCGGTGCATCCCTAATTAAAGTCCCCCATTATAATGACATTTCCCATCCTTGCTGCCAATCCTATTTGTAAAAGGAGGTCCGCCTCCCCCTCCTCCCTCTGGTTGGGGGGGCCTATAGCATACACCCAATATTACCTTCCCTATAGTGCCTTCCCTTTTAAGTTCTACCCATAGGGATTCTGCCTCGTCCATAGCTCCATTATTAATACCATCCCTCATTTACCTGTACACTGTTCTTAATATGCAGACATACTCCTCCCCCTTTTTTACCTTCTCTATCCCTGCGATAAAGGGAATACTCCTGAATGGTCGCCATCCAATCATGACAGCTGTCGAACCAAGTCTCTGTTATCCCCACAAAATCTAAGTCCTCCTCAAACATCAGCAGCTCCAGCTCTCCCATCTTGTTGGCCAGGCTTCTGGCATTGGTAAACAAACCTTGTAATTTTGACAGGTTGCATATATCCTCGTTTGATGATGTTTTTAGGCTGCTCTTGTGATTTTTCCCCATACCCACCTCGGGTTTAGGGGCTCTGAACACCCTACCGCTAATGTCCCCCTTTGTGCCCTCTGAATCTTGCTCCCCGCTGGCTAATTCTACATCTGTACCCTCCCCCCCATCACCTAGTTTAAAAGCCCCTCTAACTTTATGGCCATCCTCTTACCCAGTACGACTGCACCCTCCCCATTTAGGTGCAATCCATCCCTACTAAAGAGCCGGTGGCCGACTGAGAAGTCGGCCCAGTTCTCCAGGAAACCGAAACCCTCCTTACTATACCAGCTCCTGAGCCACTTGTTAACTTACTTTATCTCCCGCTGCCTCTGTGGTGTGGCTCGAGGTACAGGTAGTATTTCTGAAAATACTACCTTGGAGGTCCTATTCCTCAACTAACTGCCTAAGTCCCTGAAATCGTTTAGGACTCTCCATCTTCCTCTGCCTATGTCATTGGTACCCACGTGTACCATGACAGCTGGGTCTTCCCCAGCCCCGCCCAGTAATCTGTCCACCCGATCCGTGATGTGCCGAATCAGAGCGCTCAGTAAACAGACTGTTCGGCGCTCACGGTCTTTATGACAGATTGCACTATCTGTCCTAATGATTGAGTCCCCTACCACCAGCACTTGTCTTTCCTTTCCCTTTCTCCCGGCCTCACTGGAGGAGGAGTTGCCCTGGCAGCTAGGGGCTTCGCTCGGCTCCAGCAATGCTGGTCCCTGACTGGTTTCCCCAACATCACGCAACGGGGCGTATTTATTGGGGTGCTCCAGCCCAGGAATAGCCTCCTTGCCTTTTTATCCCTTCTACCCTTCCTAACTGTCACCCATCTACTCTGCTCTGATGCCTGCACCTCCGTTTCTCCGCCCACCACCTGTCGGGTACGATCCCAGCTCTCCTTCGGTATGGACATTTGTCTCAGTGCTTCCAGCTACTTCCCTAGATTCAGGACCTGAGCATCCAGGGAAGCAACGTGCTTACATTTTCTGCATTTGTATTCGCCCTTGATAGCATGATCAAGGAACGTATACATACCACAAGATGTACACCGAATCGCATCTCCACACCCGCTGGGAATTGTACCTACTAATCTAATCTAATGGGGATTCAGTAATTTAAGTCTATCCTGTGTGGCTGTTTCCTAGCTTCCCATCTCTACTTTCTCACCCTCTGGTACTCCGCTACACTCACTGACACTCCCAGACACTCAGGTACTCCCAGAAACTCCTGGTCGCAGAGCACAGTCCGTCCCTGAGCACAGTCCGTCCCTGAGCACAGTCAGTCGCAAGAGGTCAGGCACAAGGCACTGAAGACCCCCAGCAGAGAGAGAGAGAGAGACCCCCAGACTCACCACCCGCACCAGAGATGCACCAGGAAGGCCTAGGATGTCTGTACAGATCTGTGATGGGAAAGAAACCCGAGTGTCAGGCACCAGGGTATAAGGAGGGGCTTCACCGCCAAAAAAAAAAAAACACCTCTAGGGACTCAAAAAACTTGGCCGCCATTAATTTTCAATGGAAATCCACTGCAAAATGGCCGTCGGGCTACACAAACATTGCCGCTGATCTTATTAGCACATTGGCTACAAGAAATGGCGGCCCCATGCGGCCTGCGGAGCTTCTGATGACCCCTCAGCCTCCTGGACGGGATCGACAGGATGGGGGACCTTGGTAGTGACAGGCGAGTCCCGTCCCCCTCACACGATCAATCGTGCGGTCGCCGGCGGCACACCCCCACCCCACCGTCGGCATGACGCCTGGTCCCAACCCCCAGGGAGAGCTCCAAGCGCCCCATAGCCCCAGTAAGTGAGGGGGGGGACAGGTAATGGGGAGGGGGTGTGTGACAGGACAGATGGGAACTGGTGCTCAATAAGGTGCTGATGCCAAAGGTGCAATGGTGCTCCACACAGTGGAAGGTGCCTCGGGTCCCCCTAAGAGAATCCACTCACCAGAGCCAGTGGGTCAAATGAGCCTAAGAATTGCTTAGACCTGTAGGGTCCAAAGAGGCAGCTCATACTAGGTCTAACATTTTGTAGCAGAATGGGATAAGAGCACAACACAATAGGACCTTTACCTCTTCATTTCATCTAATCCCTAAGAGCATCTTAAAAAAGAAAAAAAAAAAAAAAACACAAATACAAATTTACCTCTGGGTTAGATGGAACAACCTTTATTTGGTGGTTAGACAAAAGGGACATAGAACAGGGCACTATTAAAGTACACATAAAAGGACCTTTTACGCTGCAGCAATGCTAAGTCAAATCAGAAATGCTTTACAGTTCAGCTTTTTTTTTTTTCCTTCATTGTAATCTTGGACGCATGCAGGTTTTTGCATGGAACCATGTCTTCTGTGAAACGCCACTGAGGTATTCTGGATGGTTAACAGCATGTATGCATCCCTCTTCCCCCTTCAAAATTCAAGGCCAGCACTTCATTGTTTCTCAGACTTGCAGAATTCCCCCTTTGTAGCCTTGTGATCACTTAAGATTGTGGAAAGCCCTTCCTGTTCTTTCTGGAGGTACTGCAGGCCAGGGTTTGTGCACAGTGTAGGTATCGGAAAAGGGTCAGGTTGGTATATATTTTGCACAAGGGGGTATGCCAGGTCCCATACAATTTTTCCAGTCGTGCCAATCAGTGGTGTATTTTAGTTTTGTGCTGCCCAATCTAAATGTGTCCCACCCCTTCCTGTTTAAGCTCCACCCCTTCCTCTTTAGGTCCCTCCTCTTACTTTTTAGAGTACCACCTCTTCAGAGGTGGGGGTGCGAAAGTGCAAAGGGGGGACCACACAGGGATCTGGTACAGGGGGGTGTGCAGTGCAGTCTCTACACACAGATTAGACACATCATTTAGTGAGTTCAGATGTGCTAGAATGACTCACCTCGGTGTTGGTGGGGGGGTCCGGCGCTTGCAGCTCTACACACCAGGGACTCCTCTACCGGATCTGTTCCACCGCATTACACCCAATCTTCTCTGGGACAGTGTCAGTGCTCCGATTACATGCACTGCACACCGCCCGGGGTTCTCTGAGGACCTGACCGGGATCGGACTGGGGTGGTGTTCGGTGTGAACTGCCTCCTCTTTCCCCCTCTAAAGAATGTTGTGGAAATTTTATTAATATTTATGTAGACATTTCTTTAGGATGTATTTTTAGTTAAATTGCCATTATGTCTCCCAGTGTCAGTTTACCGGTGATCGCTATGCACAGCGAATATTGCTTTAACTGGCATTGAGGAAAGACCTGTTAGTGGAAATATTCCATTAGATGGGATTGCACAATACTTGTAGCCTGATTTATGGAAGAGCAAAGAGAAATCCATCGCACAAGTATATAGCCGCCATCCGGGCCCCGGCTATTCACTGCAGAGATGTGTTTGTGATGTGGAATTCTTATTTTACCAGGATTAATGGCTGGCATCTTTCTGTCATATTTGATCCATATGGCTGAAATACTGCTGCTATTCTCTTATGCAGATATAATAAAGTCCCATTCACTGGAATAGTAGCATGATAACTATCAAATATGGTCTGTATGAAACCATATTATATAGGATCCACTAACAGGTAATGAGACCATGTTTGTGAATTAGCAAATCCAAGTCCATAAGATGGCAGCCATGTTTGCTTTGTTCACTCAGCAGTTCCATCTCTGCACATGGCTGTTTCTCTACATAAACACTGACTCTTCGTTTCGATCATACTTTTGAATGTATGCTGTTGTGGAAATTTTATTGTGGACATTTCTTTAGCATGTATTTCCATTATGTCTCCCAGTGTCAGTTACCGGTAGTCGCAATGCACAGCGAATATTGCTTTAACTGGCATTGCAGAAAGACTTGTTTGTGAAAACCTTCCATTAGACGGGATTGCATAATCAGCGCAAGGAAAGATCTATCGCACCAATATATACCCGCCATCCGGAACCCCGTCTATTTACTGCGGAGATGTGTTTGTGATGTAGAATTCTTATCGTTTTACCAAGATTAATGGATGGCATCTTTCAGTCATATTGGATCCATATGATTGAAATACTGCTGCTATTGTCTTATGCAGATATAATAAATTCCCATCGACTGGAACAAATAGCATGGTCACTATCAAATATGGTTTATTTTAACTATATTTGATGGGATCCACTAACAGGTAATGAGTCCGTGTTTGTGAATGAGCACAGTCAAGTCCATAAGATGGCAGCTATTTCTGCTCACCTCTGCACATGACTGTCGTTCTATATAGACACTGACTCTTCGTTCCTATTGTACTTTTTGAATGTATACATGTTCTGCGATTGGTGGTCTTGAAGCCACTCCCTGTAACCCCCTTTTGTTCACTTGCTGTAAATAAACCAAGACCTGGTCTGAAGGTCAGACTCACACAGGAAGCTCGCACACAGCACAGACCACACATACACACAAGCACACACACCCATTCATGCATGCAGACACACACACACATTCACAGAGGAAGAACACAGAGACTCACACACACACAGACACGACCACACGACCACTCACTCTCACCCACACACATACATACATACATACATACATACATACATACATACCCACCTACATACCCACAGAAACACCAGGCAGATGGCATCAATATGACCCAGCGTGTCTGTTCCTTTCTTTGTCGCCGAACCCTTGGTAAACCTTATGCAAAAGAGCCGTAAATTTGTACTTTTCAGTACAAGCGATTAATGGTGTTATACCTGAAGGGTTTCACATGTACTGTCACTTTAAGGCTGGCTCCACCCAGGAGTGATGACAAGGGTCAAAGGGGCAGAGTGGCAATCTTTAGACACATGTAGAGATGTATTGATATGCAGAGCTGTCCTGTAATGCTGTACAGAGAGTCCTGAATAAACATCCGTTGTTCCAGACCAGAGTCCTGTGTCTCTCACAACACGGAGAATATAACAGTGGCGGCGATGATGGCATTTACAAAGTTACTATCCGTGTGAGAAAGGAAAAAAAAAAAAAAAAAACCTCTGGATTGTCAGCTGGATACAAACACCCACAGAGCCCAGCAGGAAAATGTCATTGATCGGGACATTACGTGAATTTGATGGAGAACAGACAACGTGGATTTCCTGGATTGAAAGACTAGAACAATATTTTGCTGCAAATGCCATCCCAGGCGACAGGCAAGTAGCAGTATTTCTGACACTGGTTGGTGCTAGGACATATGACACTCTTAGGGATCTCCTTTTCCCTGAAAAACCAGCAACTAAGACTTTGGCAGAGCTCCTGACACTGTTAGGGAATCACTTCCAGCCTAAACCACTAGAGATTGCAGAAAGATTCAGGTTTTATCAGCGGCAGCAGCAGCCAGGTGAAGATATTAAGGCTTATGTGCTCGCCCTTCGCAGACTAGCCTCAACCTTTTCTTTTGGGGAGTACTTACCAACTGCACTGAGGGATAAGTTTGTCATGGGACTGAATAGTGAGTCTAGCCAAAAGAGTCTGTTAACAGAGAAAGACCTTACCCTTACAAAGGCAATTGAGATAGCTTCAGTGATGGAAATGGCTGTGAAAGATACAGAGGCATTGAACCCCCAGAGCAGAAGGGAAGAGGTTAAAGAGGAAGTTTTCAGAACAGAAGTCAAGCAAACTGCAGCTAACGGTAAATATAGAACCTCACCAACCGGGACGTCAGCTTGCTACCGTTGTGGGAATACAGACCATGATCACAAAGTCTGCCGGTTTAAGGATCAGCTCTGTCATAATTGTGGTAAGGCAGGCCATCTGAAACAAGTCTGCCGTAGTAAGAAGGTGCGAAATAAACAACCTCTGAACCCCAGGACAAAGGCATATATGGTGGGAAGATATACATCATCATCTGAATCAGAGGATGAGGAAGTGCTCCACAGATTGGACATACATCATATGCATTCAGCACCCTCTGCAATGACTGTAGAGGTAACCGTGGAAGGAAAGAAACTCAAGATGGATGTAGACACAGGAGCAGCAGTTTCAGTTATCACCCAGAAACAATGGAGAAAACTTCTGATCCGAACAACTGTCCGTCCAACACCAATAAAACTGCAGACATACTCAAAGCAGATACTCCACCCACTGGGGTACGTGAAAGTACAGGTATCCTACAAGGGTCAGACGAAAAGAATGCCATTATATATCCTAGAACATGGGGGGCCCCCTCTTTTTGGGAGAGACTGGATTGCTCACTTTGGCATGCCAGACATCGCCATTAACCCCTGCAACACCGTGACCATCCCATCAGGGGATGAAGAGGGATGGGTGAAGTCCCTGAAACAGCGATTCCCACAAGTCTTTGATAACCATTTGGGAAAAATAAAGCATTACTGTGCGAGACTCAGGCTGAAACCCAATGCCCAGCCTAGGTTCTTCAAAGCTCGGACGGTACCTTTCGCACTCCGAGCAGGTGTGGAAGCTGAACTAAGCCGGCTGGAGGAACAAGGTGTCATCTCAAAGGTAGAGCACAGCGAGTGGGCATCACCAGTTGTACCAGTAAAGAAAGCGAATGGGGACTTACGCATTTGTGGCGATTTCCGCATGGCACTAAATTCTCAACTGGAGATAGACCAGTATCCCCTACCCAGAGTAGATGACATTTTTGCCTCTCTTGCAGGAGGTCAAAAGTTCACCAAGCTTGATCTCAGGCAAGCTTATTTACAGTTTGAGGTCCACCCTTCGTACCGCAAGTTTCTAACAATCAACACTCACAAGGGACTGTATGAATACAAATCGGATGGTGTTTGGGGTAGCCTCCGCCCCAGCCATTTGGCAACGCAAAATGGATGAGATTTTGGCGGACATTCCTTTCACACAGTGCCTGTTAGATGACATGCTCATCACGGGCCTGACGGACCAGGAACACAAGCATAACGTGGAGCTTGTGTTGGCGAGACTGCAAGAGCAGGGTCTAAAAGTGAACTTGGCGAAATGCCAATTCATGGTACCTAAATTGGAGTTTTGTGGCCACCTTGTGGATGCAGAGGGTATACACACCACGGAAGCCAAAGTTGATGCTTTAGTAAAAGCTCCAGCCCCAACCAACGTCCAGCAGCTGCGATCATACCTGGGCTTGCTGAACTATTACCACAAATTCCTGCTGGATCTAGCACACACTTTGTTTCCATTAAACAAGCTTTTGGAGGGGGGCGTGGCCGGGATGTGAGACTGCACGGACGCACAGGGCTCTAGCTCCGCTCCGGACTTCATCCTATCTATTCCATCGGCATCCATCCCTTGCATTTGCACCCCTAAAAACTCACCCTGGGGACCAGGAGGAAGGGCGGCACGTCGCAGATTCCTCCGTTTTCGCCGGGGAAGCTGCGGTCCGCCAAATCATCCCGGAGCTCCTCTCGGCCTTCGGGTCCCGCGGCGGCCATCTTGGACACGAGGTCTCCTCCGGCGAAGATGTCTGCTGGCGCCCAGCCTGCTCGGGACCCTGGCGACCCCTCGGATCCTTCCCCGGCTGACATCCTGGAGGCCATAAAGGCTTGCAAGGACACCCTTACAGCGAAAATGGACTACCTTGCTACAGACATTAGCCTAATACTCCATGACCTAGATAAGTTCCGCTCCCACGTGACGGAGGCGGAGGAGAGGATATCTCAGCTGGAGTACTCCACTCGGGCCGACTCTACGGAACTCCGCGCCCTTCAGATCCAGGTCAAGGCGCTACAAGACAAAGCTGTGGACACGGAGAACCGCCTCCGTCGCAACAACGTCCGCATCTTGGGCCTGCCGGAGCGGGCGGAAGGTTCTAAACCGGCGGAATTTGTTGAAACGATCCTGCCTTCACTGCTGGGCCTTCCCACCATGCCGCCAACGTTCATGGTGGAGCGGGCGCACAGGGTCCCCCCGACCCCCCCGGTGCCGGGCGCCCCTCCTAGGCCTTTCCTCCTCCGCCTTCTCAATTACAGACACCGGGACCAGATCCTTGCTGCGGCCAGGGCCAAACAGGAGGTCTGCTACGAGAACGCCAAGCTGATGTTCTTCCCTGACTACTCGCCAGAGGTTCAGGGCAAACGGCGCCAGTTTACCGACATCAGAAAAAGGCTGCGAGACAAGGGCCTGAAGTACAGCCTCCTCTATCCCAGTCGCCTGCGAGTCATAGATGGAGACCACGCTCGGTTTTTTGATACCCCTGAGGCGGCCGCTGCATGGCTAGATATTCGTTGACCTGGATGATCACTCGGCTGTCTGTGAACCTCCTGAACTGTCGCAAGTATTGAATCTACCTATCCCCCTACAGCCAAGTGCCTCTCTTGTGCTCCCCCCCTCCCTCTGCCTTTCCCTTTTTTGCCTGTGCCACTCCATTGCTGACTTTGCCTCTCCAGGACAGCCTGTCTGTCTTCTCCCATTTTTTGTCCCCATCTTCCCGCCCTGATGCTCTCCCCCCCCTGCTACCTTCACACCTGGATGGATGTCCCTATTCACTGGAGCTATCCCCCTCCTAGTGCTGCTGATTTCATTTTGCCCGCTGATTTTTTTCTCTGTACTGTTTGGACTGCGATTTCCCGGCCCAGAAGTGAGACTGGGACTCTTCCCTTTTTGTTTTCTCCCCCCCTTGATGAGACTGCTCGGCAGGCTGCACCGTTAGCGGCCTGTGAAATTTTTTTCTGTTTTGTTTTTGGGTCGAGATCGTCCCCCCGCCTCCCCTGTGTTTTATGGGGGGTCCGGGGCACGATAGGGTGAGCCACTCCGGCTCTGGGAAAAATGCTGTATGCTATACTGTATATTTTTATTCCTCCTTTTTTTGTTTTTTGGTTGTGCGTTTTGATGTTTGGTGCATTGCTTTCTGTTGCGCTGTTACTCACCAGATGTGTCTGCTAGCTTGCGGGCTGGTTAGCCCGCTCATGCCTATTGTATCTAGATATGGCGTCACTTAAACCCTCTAACTTCTCAATCCTTTCGTGGAACGTCCGTGGTCTGAATAGCAAATTTAAGCGGGCACAACTATTTCAGTATGTTAAGTCCCACAATCCCTCTATCCTTGTGCTGCAAGAGACACATCTGGTGGGTGGCAAGCTGCAGGCCCTCAAGAAACCCTGGGTCCAGCAGGCATTCCATGCGTCCTATTCCTCCTATGCCAGGGGGGTATCGGTACTGGTACGCAAGTCCCTGCCCCATGAGATAGAGGCTGTCCATACAGACCCATGGGCAGGTTTGTCGTGCTGGTGCTCACCTTATGGAGACAACGTTATATTGTGGTGGGGGTTTATGTGCCCCCGCCTTTTAAGGCCGAAGTTCTTTACTCTGTATTGGAAAAGGTTTCCCTCTATGCCCCAGCCAAATTGTTAATTGTTGGAGACTTCAATGCCATCCTCTCCCCCGACCTGGACAGACCGGTTCCGCCCAAGGTGTTCTCCCGCGACCTACTTGATTGGGCAGAGGCGGCTGGGGTCCGGGAGGCCTGGCGCTGGAAACATCCTGAGCGGAGGGAGTACTCCTGTTTCTCCGCTACGCACAAGACCTCCTCCAGGATCGACCTTGCCTTTGCCAGCCCATCTGTCCTGTCGCAGGTGGAGGGGGTGGCATATCTCCCGAGTGGTCTGTCTGATCATAGTCCCTTGCTGGTCACGTTGCGATCTGGGCTGACACGCGATGGCTCAATGTGGCGCTTAGGCGCAAACTGGATAGACCAGCCGGATGTCTCGCGACAGGCCCCTCCGGTGTTGCGGGAATATTGGGACATTAATGCTGGCACGTCCTCCCCTGCTGTGGTGTGGGATGCGTTCAAGGCATTCACTAGGGGTCATTATATTTCTTCGATCAAGGCAGTGCGCAGCCAGCTGGCCTTTGACACGGTGGTGCTGGAGACGGCGGCGGAGGTGGCTTCTGTCCGTTATGGGCAGGACCCCTCGGCAGTGAACTTTGAGGGGCTCCAGGCGTCCCGTCGGGACCTCCAGCTTCACCTCTCGGAGCTCACCAGGCTGTCCCTGTATCGCTCACGGCAATGTTGTTTTGAGCAGGGGGACCGGAATGGTCGACTGTTAGCTCAACTCTCTCAGCAGGATGCTCCCTTGACACTAGTGCCCGAGCTCATCTCCTCGGCAGGGGAGGTCGTCACCTCTCCCGAGGCGATTCTGTCAGAATTCAGAGATTTTTATTCCCATTTGTACACTACTACCCTCCCACCGGGCCTCCTGCCGGAGGACCTATACCCTCTTCTGGATCCGATTGCTCTGGGATGGTTGTCTGATCATGAACGGTCCGGTCTGGTCCGGCCGATCACGGAGGAGGAAGTGAAAGTGGTGATCCGCTCTATTCCTAGGGGGAAGAACCCGGGCTCGGATGGGCTTCCGATCGAATTTTAATCGGGCCCATCTGGATCTGCTGGCCCCGCTGCTAGCCGCTCTGTTCAATGATTGTCTGGCGGAGGGGGCTCTCCCCCCCTCCATGGCGCAGGCCCACATAATCCTTATAAACAAGTCTCCTAAAGGCCCAAAATTGTGCGCCTCCTATCGGCCAATTGCTTTACTTAACAACGACCTAAAAACTCTCACGAAGATACTGGCGGCTAGACTTCAACCCCTGCTCCCCTCTGTCGTCGACCAGGACCAGACCGGTTTCATGGCTCACAGATCCACAGACATTAACCTCCGCAGGCTTTTTACAAATTTACAGGCCAATCACACCAACTCTGGCTCCCGAGTCATCGCCTCTCTCGACATTGAGAAGGCGTTTGACTCAGTGGAGTGGCTTTTCCTGTGGTAGGTACTCCGGAGAATGGGTTTCCCGCTTCTGTTCATTCGCTGGCTGCAGACCATTTATGCCTCCCCCAGGGCCGCCATTCGCCTCAGGGGAAGGCTGTCCTCCGTATTTCAGTTGTCTCGGGATACGCGGCAGGGCTGCCCTCTCTCCCCGGCCCTTTTTGCCATAGCCATGGAGCCCGTGGCAGAGGCCCTTCGGGTCTCCCAACATGTCAAGGGACTGCGGGTGGCATGGCTGGAGGAGAGGGTGGCTCTGTATGCTGACGACCTCCTCTTGTTTCTTAATGACGCTGGACCGTCTCTCGGAGGTGCCCTCAGGATCCTGAATGCCTTCTCCGATGTGACGGGACTCAGGGTTAACTGGTCCAAATCCCTACTACTGGCAATCGACCCCGGGGCTAGGAGTGGGTGTATGCCGGATGTTTCTCTCCAATGGGTAGATAGCTTCACGTATCTTGGGGTCCGGGTCTCGCGGAACCCTGACGATTTTGTCTCCCTGAACCTGAATCCGGCTGTGGCTACACTTAGGGCCAAGCTGAAGGCGTGGGAAAACCTCCCGCTTTCCCTGCTAGGCAAGATCAATTTGATAAAAATGAAACTCCTTCCTAAATTGACATACTTGTTTCGTCACTCCCCGCAATGGATCCCGAAGTCTTTTTTCACTGCACTAAATAAGATGTTTTCCAGTTTATGGGGCCCCCGCCCCCCAGATACAAATTCGCCACCCTAATGCGCCCCCTCTCCCAGGGGGGACTGGCTTTCCCCGATTGTCACAAATATTTCTTGGCCTCTCAGCTGGTCACAGCTGTCTGGTGGTTAGCTCCGGAGGCTTCTAATTCCGCAGTGGTGGTGGAGGCCGCGGTACTGGGTTCAACGGAGGCGTTGTCCCTTCTCTTGTTTCGTGGGCCTCGGGCCCCCTACGAATTGACTACCTCCATGCGCACGACACTTCGGGCATGGCGCCAGGGGCTTCTTTTGGAGTCTTATCCGAGCACCGCGTCCTCCCCGAGCGCCCCTCTGTGGAAGAACCCCTCCCTCCCCCACCTGTACAGTCTCCCTGACCCGTGCGATGGACCAAGTATAATATTAAAAAGGTCTCGGACCTCACGCCTGACCTAACCCTCCCGTCCTTCACGTGTCTTGTTACGGACCGCAATATCCCTCCCTCGCACTTCTTCCATTATCTGCAGTTGTCCCACGCCTTCAGGGCTCAGTTTCCCCCTGAGAGTTCTCAGCTGGTGCAGCCGGATCTGGAGCGGGTCCTACGGTATGACTGCTCCACTCGGGCGGTCTCGGTGCTACACTGCCATCTCCTCCGGGTCTCTTCTCCGGAGCTCCTGGGCCTCCGCTCTCGGTGGGCCCGGGATGTCCCGGACTTGGACTCGGTGGACTGGTTGCATATTTGGGATTCCCCATTCAAGATTCTGGTCTCCATGCGTGACCGTCTGGTCCAATTTAAAATTGTGCACAGGGCTTACCTCACCCCACATCGCATGCATCGAGTCTATCCTACACAGTCCCCGGAGTGCTGGCGCTGTGTGGGTGTTCCAGGGGATTTTTTCCACATTTTTTTGGACCTGTCCAAAACTTTCAGCCTATTGGTCTCATGTTTTTTCGGTGTCGTCTGCAATTTTGCAGTTGGACCTGGACCCTCCCCCCGGCTTGGCCTCCTGGGACTGTTGGATGACTTGGTGCCCAGGGTAGCGGAGCGCACCCTCCTGGGCCTCCTACTATTCTATGCTTTGCACTGGCGTAGGCAGGCTCCCCCCACGCTCCAGCAATGGAGAGATCTGGTGGATGGGGTTATTCCCCTATACCGGGACACATATTCGCACAGGGGCTGCCCAAAAAAACATGACCGCGTCTGGCGGCGGTGGCTGGAGGGATCCTCGGCCGCCCTGCTGGCGTGCACGGAGTGAGCGGGGACCCTCGGGCCTGCCACCCCACTTTCCTGGGTTTTGCTGCTTCCACGAGAGGGTGTGTTTCTTCCCTCTTTTGTCTTCCATTATGCTAGCTGTGAACGCTGTACCTTTCTGCGTTAGTACTGTGGGTGACAGCGCAATGTCTATTTGTTCTAGGCCATGTGATTGACTGTATGCACCACTGTTTTTTGTATTGTGTTGTTGGTTTTCTCTGTTTTATACCAATAAAAAGATTTAAAAAAAAAAAAAAACACAAGCTTTTAGAGAAACATTCCAGATGGAACTGGTCGGCTGCATGCCAACGTGCTTTTGAAGTTTCTAAGCGAAAGCTGTTGGCGTCACGCATGCTCGTGCACTATGACCTCCAAAGGCCTCTCACCTTGGCTTGTGATGCCTCACCCTATGGTCTAGGGGCTGTACTATCTCACGTTTTACCAGATGGGTCAGAGAAACCTGTGGCATTCGCCTCCTTGACAAAAGCAGAAAGCAATTACTCTCGACAATATTTGAAAAGAAAAAAAGAAAGCAATTACTCTCACATTGACAAAGAGGCTCTGGCGCTCATATGGGCAATTAAGAAGTTTCACCTTTACCTGTATGGTAGGGAATTCACCATACTGACTGATCATAAACCACTCCTTCAGATCTTTAGCCCTGACAAAGGCATCTCCCAGACGACTGCGGCCCGTCTTCAACGCTATGCCCTATTCTTGGGAGCATATAGCTACAAAATCCAGTATCGCAGCCATGATGCCAATGCTAATGCAGATGCCATGTCCCATCTGACAAGGACATTAACAGACTCTTCTCCACCTGTCAAGAGTTGTCGTTACACCAGCCTGTCCTTTCTGTCTTCCGGGGAAGTAGCAGCCCATACAGCCAAGGATACCTTCCTTAAGACAATACTCTCCTGGGTACGGTACGGTTGGCCTGCAACTGTCACACAGGATTATGAACCTTACTTCCGTAGGCGTCTGGAATTAACTGTGTCTGGCAACTGTGTTTTATGGGGAGACCGAGTGATCGTTCCACAGACCCTCCGGAGACACATTCTGGACTTGCTACATACTGGTCATCCCGGGGGCACACGTATGAAACAAAAGGCCCGAGGCTATGTGTGGTGGCCGAACCTCGACTCCGATATCACGACATATGTCAATGCGTGTGCTGGATGTGCACAAACTGCAAGAGACCCTCCTCGAGGGTGCGTCCAGCCCTGGACTTGGCCCACGGTTCCATGGTTTCGCCTACACTTGGACTTTGCAGGCCCGATCAGAGGACACACCTTTTTAATCATTATTGATGCCCATTCAAAGTGGCCTGAGGTCATTCCTGTTACCCAGCCAACGACTAAGGCGACGATTTCCATACTGTTACATCTCGCTGCTACGTTTGGATACCCCAGAGAAATTGTCACAGACAACGGTGCACAATTCACAAGCCAGGAGTTTCAGGGTTTCCTGACTGCCCACAACATCAAACACAAGTTGACCGCACCTTACCACCCGGCTACAAATGGTCAAGCAGAAAGGTTTGTACAGACCTTCAAACGCTATTTCAAAGCTACTGTGGCTACAAGTAAACAACAGTCCCTGTCACCCCAGCAGCTGGACTCCTTCCTTTCTGCTTACAGAACCACACCACATGCAACCACTGGGAAAACTCCAGCTGAACTTCTTTTGGGTCGGCAGCCATGGACTGTTTTCGATATGCTCCACCCTCAAACGGTCCAGGAACATGTACGGCAGTCCAAGACAATAGGGTCGAACACGATGAGATTCCCCGGTTTACAGCCCAGCAAAAAGGTATGGTCCCGATCTTATGGCGCTTCCAACACTCGTTGGCTTCCTGCTATCGTCGCAGAGACTTTGGGACCCAAAATGTATAGGGTCTGCCTGGAAGATGGTTCCATTTGCAGAAGGCATGCGGACCAATTGCGTCCTCGTTCTCAGCTGCCCGAATCCCTGACATCGGCTGCACCTCCAGTGTCAAGGATCTGCTCCTACCGGATCAGGAGGCATTGAGACTGATGCTTGGGGGGACTCTGAACTTTTGAACTCAGCTCCAACAGAGCCCTCCAGCCCTGGTCCAGAGGTCTGCTCACCCTCTGAGCTAGGGGATCCCCTCTTGGCCCCGCCGGTGTCCATTCCGGCCAGCCCTGCTTCCTCCGGCCCCGAGTCGCTGGGTGCCTCAACGACACTGTCGCCCTCCTGACCGGTTTCAAATGCAAGACCTGTTACGAAACTTTCGACGGGCCCGCCGAAAGTGATCCGCTGCCATTTTCTCCCAGTAGCGTCCCTGGAAGTTGTTCTCACATCCGGACGTGGAAGAAGCCATGTAAATCTCCTGAGTTGGAGGACTGTATTGGACAATTATGAGTTACTGTTTTATGCCTGTTCTCGCTTTGTTTTTTTTTTGTTTTTTGTTTTTTTTTTTTTTAGGGATGGATGGAAGGTGTTATACCTGAAGGGTTTCACATGTACTGTCACTTTAAGGCTGGCTCCACCCAGGAGTGATGACAAGGGTCAAAGGGGCAGAGTGGCCATCTTTAGACACATGTAGAGATGTATTGGTATGCAGAGCTGTCCTGTAATGCTGTACAAAGAGTCCTGAATAAACATCCGTTGTTCCAGACCAGAGTCCTGTGTCTCTCACAACACGGAGAATATAACAAATGGCTTTGGCGCATATTAAATATCCACAAGTGCGCTTTTCAGCGCAGCAAAGTCTTCAGTGCACTGAGCGGGTTTCTATGCTCCAAGCTCTATTAATTTCCACAACAGTATGGCGAGCCAGAAGATCTAACAGAACGGTTCTAAGCGTCACAGCGGAGAAAAAGGTGGGGAGTGAGTCGGTTCTGGTTCTACAATGGCCATGTGGTAAGAAAATCTGTTTACAATCAAAGCTTACTTTCTTTGTCCGCTGTGGAAGTTTAGAAGCAGAGCTTAGCAAAGTACCTTTTCATTTGCAGCGTTTGCTCTTTTGTACAACGATGGGGTGTTTTGTATTAATATTTGTGGCTGAGGATCAGGTCTATTAATTAGGGAGAAACCTGTATACAAGGTTCCCAGTTAATACAACCTGGGGTTGTGATATACGTGTTAATATTTCCTTGTAACATCGCTGTTGTAATATCAGTTTTGTTCGATAGGATAGCAATAGATTATCAACTCGTGTTGGTTTTGGCGGCAGATTGGTTTGTGTATGTGCTGGAATTGGTGTTTGGCGGTGAAACTGGTGGTTGTTTTAGACGCTGACGTTTGAATTGAGCATAGAGCAGACGGTTTTGTACGGAGTTTCTGTTTTAAGTGGCAGATTGTGTTGCGCAGCCTCAAATCAACATTCCATGAGGATAGTTATTGTCTACACTATATTCTGAATACGGCTGATCCTGTTTTTCTTGTTTTTTGTATCTCTGTTAAATAAATGTTTGCTCAACCTCTTTGTTTTGTGCCACCATTTTGTGCCGACCATGTGCTTGGAGGCCATCTTATGCCATGTGGTTGTAACAATTTCCTTTGTGTGGTAGCCATTTTGGACTCCCACACTCCCATTTTGAGTTTTAACAAACATTTTTCTCTTTTTTGTTTTTTTTTTTAAAGGGTAACTTTGTTATAAAGTTATTATGTTATTTTTGTACTGTATTTTAGTTTAAAGTGGTGTTTCTTCATTTTAATTGAAATTCAGCATCTAGGAAGATTTTTTACAGGATCATTGCGGTTGTTTTTCTAGCTAGCTTTGTTCGTCTTTTTGTTCATATTTAGCATGTACATATCCAACCCATCAGTTTTGTTTGTGTTTTCGTGTCTGTTTTTAGTGGTTACTATTTTGTTTCTGCATTTGTGTAATTTCCTCCCCCCCCCCCCCCCGGGAGCAGAGATGCATTCTTTGATAAAAAAAAGAGCAGGCGGGAAGGAATCCGTTTCTAAGTACGGAGCAATCCCTACATGGGTTTGTGCTAGGTACTGGAAACCCGTGGCAGAGGAATTCATTAAATATGCAGCTCCAGTCTTTCCAAATCTTGGTACAGACTTTGGTACGCAGGTTTTGCGTTTAGATTTGAGCACATATTCTAAGGAGTGGAAAGCCGCTGCCACTACTGGGTGGTTAGTCCTGCAGGCCCTTTGCAGCGAGGTGCAGAAGAATGAAGCGCTTGAGAAAGAGTTGCAGGAAGTGAAAGATATGTTGGTTCAAAGTAATGCATGTCGAGTAGTTGCTTTAGAGGAAAAGTGTAAAGTGAGAGAGATGATTGCAGATCCCACATTGAATGCTGAAGACATGCACCAGTCTTTAGATGATGACTGTGTCCTATTCTGATGGTAGTGATGATCTGGATGAGTGTGATGCACGTCCAATAATCAAACATCAGAGAAAAAGGAAAATAAATTGTCAGCATGGTGGAGAGAATGGTTTGGGGGATAGTGCTTGTGATGAACTGAATGGTTTAGGAAATGGGTCATTTAAAGTTAAACCTGCAGTGGCTTTAAAGTGTAGGCAGAGCTGACGATTTGAATGAGCGGTGTGCAGCCCTCAAACATGTCGAATGATGCCCTAACAAAAAAGACAAATGCCCTAAGCCTGTAAACAAAAATAGGACATCTTGCAATGTGACTCCCCTTAAGCAGGAAGCTGAGGATCTAATTCCCTGACTTAACCACAAATTCCAACATATGGGCATTTCTAACCACAGTGGTGGGTGAGATTAGGAATTGTGAACTACAACCCACACAAAATAATCAAAACAACAACTTCAAATAATTATTAGGATAAAAAAAACGGAATTTTTGTAAAATCTTACCGAAAAATTCCTTTCTCTGAGTCCTCCGACAGTCGCCACCACTTCATAATCTTCACTAATGGGGTAATAGACCTTTGCTCCGCAGGAGTAGCTAAGCAACAAGATTTGTTAATATCAAAGCTTTTAGCATATCACACCCCTAGGGGGTGGTCCCCTCAGTCAATACCTCCCTGCTTCCAGCATTCTCAACTCAGTTTCAGTAGCATAGCAGTAGAGTACATAAACAAACCCCAAAAGAGGGGCGGGGGCGGCGACTGTCAGAGGACTCAGAGAAAGGAATTTTACGGTAAGATTTTACAAAAATTCAGTTTTCTCTTACGTCCTCCGACAGTCGCCGCCACTTCATAATCTTCACTAATGGGGACGTCCCAGAGCAGTGTAGACATGAGGGGTGGGAAAAACGCAGCCGCGCCTAAAGCAACGCAGTACCCACATCAGAGAAAGGAACCTTACCAAAGTAAGAGAACCAACTGGGCAACAGGAAAAACGTGCTCAACAGGAGCAACAACCCAGGAAAGAACAAGTAACCTAGGGGTAAAACACCCCAACAGCCAAGGACCCAAACAAGGGACCCTAAGGCACTGCCACACTAAGAACTTTACGGCCAAAGGAAGCATCTGCCGATGCCTGAACATCCACTTTGTAAAATTTCGAGAAGGTGTGAAGGGACGACCAAGTCGCCGCCTTACACACCTGGGCCACAGATGCCTGATGACGATAGGCCCAAGACGTACTCAGAGATCTGGTAGAGTGCGCCTTCACAGGGAAAGGAGGAACCTTCCCCTTCAAAGCATAGGCATGCACAATGGTCTGTCTGATCCATTCGGCGATGGTCGCCGCCGACACCGCCATGCCCTTCCGAGGACCCTCTGGAAGAACAAATAGAGAATCCGACTTGCGAAAGGATTTCGTCGATGACAGGTAAACCCTGATCGCCCAAACAACATCCAAGGAATGCAAGGCCACCTCCTTTGGAGGCTTAGGCCTCGCGCAAAGCGAAGGCAAGACAATGTCCTCATTGAGGTGAAATTCCGAGATCCTCTTCGGAAGAAAAGAAGGGTTAGGTCGTAAGACCACCTTATCCAAGTGAATCACCAAGTAGGGAGAGCTGCAGGACAAGGCCGCCAGCACCGACACCCTGCGAGCCGAAGTGATTGCCACCAAAAAAGCAACCTTCTTGGACAACAGAGACAACAAAATCTCCCTGATCTTCTCAAAAGGGAGCATGCTGTAACACGGGCAGAACAAGGTTCAAGTCCCATGGAGGTAAAGGGTCCCTCCGAGGAGGAACCAAGTGTCGCACCCCTTGAACAAAGGTGCTAACCAAAGAATTAGACGCCACAGGGCGTTGAAAGAGAACGGCCAGCGAAGAAATCTGATCCTTAATCGTGGCCAACGTCAAACGCTGGTCCACGCCCGTTTGAAGGAAAGCCAACACCCTCGACACCGAATAGGAGCGAGGAGAATACCCCCTGGACTCACACCAGGCAAAATACGCTTTCCAAGCACGGTAGTAAACCTTCCCCGAAGAGGCTTTTCTAGCCTTGATCAAAGTGGGAATGACCGCAGGGGAGAGACCCCTATCCTTCAGGACCTGGCTTTCAACAGCCAGGCCGTTAAAGCCAGCGACTGTAAAGCAGGATGGAATATCGGTCCTTGAGACAGGAGATCTTCTCGAAGTGGCAGACGCCAAGGAGCGTCGACCGCCAGATTCACGAGGTCTGCGTACCAAGACCGGCGAGGCCAGTCCGGTGCCACCAGAATCACCGTGTGCGGTTCCGAGGCCAACCTGTGAAGGAGCCTGGACAGCAGCTGAATCGGTGGAAAGGCATACATCAGACGATACTGATGCCAGGGCGCCACTAACGCGTCTGAGGCGTCTGCCCGAGGATCGCGCGTCCTTGCCACAAACCTTTCTACCTTGTTGTTTAGAAGAGACGCGAACAGGTCCACATCTGGGGAACCCCACTTCGCGCACAACATCCGGGTGAAGGGACCATTCCCCCTGGTCCAGGGTCTGGCGACTCAGATAATCCGCCTGCCAGTTCTCCACCCCCGGAATGTGAACTGCAGATATCGCCGGGATCGTGCGTCTCGGCCCAAGACAGAATGTCGGCTACTTCCCGTGCCCCCTTGGTGGTTGATGTAGGCCCCCGCTGTGGCATTGTCCGTCTGCACCCGAACCGGACGACCCTGAAGCCATTCCGACCAATGCAGAAGGCAGAGATTTATCGCTCGCAATTCCAGAATGTTGATCGGAAGGGAGGATTCCTCCTCTGACCAAGTTCCCTGGGCGGACAGAACGCCCAGAACACCACCCCAGCCCGACAGGCTGGCATCCGTGGTGATCACCGTCCACGACAAAGGACGAAAGGACTTGCCCCCCGACACCGCCGGGGACTGGAGCCACCACAAAAGACCCCTTCGGGTGAGGCGGCTCAACTAAATCCGCAGATCCAGAGAGTGCGGACGCCCGTCCCACATGGCCAGGATTTCCGCCTGAAGATCCCGCGTGTGAAACTGGGCGAAGGGAATCGCCTCGAAAGCCGAGACCATCAATCCCAGACACCTCATACATGACCGGAGGGACGAGCACTAAGTGTCCCTGAGGGACCTGACTTCGTCCTGAAGTGTCCGGAGCTTGTCTTCCGGCAGGAAGACCTTCGCTTGAACAGAGTCCAGGATCATCCCCAAGTAGGGAAGACGAACCGACGGACACAGTGTTGATTTTGGAAAATTGATCGTCCAACCGAACTCCTGCAGAGTCTGCATCGTGATGGACAGGTCGTTCACCAGGCCCTGACTGGTCGCAGACCGAATCAAGATATCGTCCAGATATCCCAAGACAGAGATGCCCCGGGCTCTCAATAAAGCCAGGACCGGCGCAAGCACCTTGGTGAAAAGCCGAAGCGAGACCAAAGGGTAACGCCACAAATTGGTAATGATCCTCCGCAATGGCGAATCGAAGGTACCTCTGGTGACCCTCGAAAATGGGAATGTGAAGGTACGCATCCTTCAAGTCGATGGAGGCCATGAATTCCCCCGGAACCAGGGCAGCCACCACCGAGCGCAGGGATTCCATGCGGAACTTGCGAACCCGCACAAAGCGGTTCAGAGCTTTTAAGTCCAAAATCGGACGTACCTTGCCCTCCTTTCTGGGCACAGTGAACAGATTGGAGTAGAACCCCCGAAATCTGTCCCGATGAGGCACCGGAACCACCACTCCCTGGGCCCGCAGGTCCCGCTCCGCCAGGTGCAGATCCTGCAAACGCTCCGGAGACAGCTGAAGATTTGAGGGGAAAAATCTGCTCGCCGGCCGAGAGAGAAACTCGATCTTGTATCCAGATCGAACGATTTCCTGAACCCACCTGTCCCGAATGCGGGCCAGCCAGGGTTGAAAAAAACCGAGCAAACGTCCGCCCACCCCAGAATCGGGTGAGGGCGCCCCTTCAGGCCGAATTGGCATGGGCAGCGGACCCGGACTTCTGCTTACCCGCCCACGGCTTCTTCTGGGGGCCTTGGCCCTTGAAGGGCTTGCCCTTGTATTGTGACCGAAAGGCACGAAAGGACCCCTGAGAGGGCCTAAACGAGGTATTCTTCTTACCGCAAACAGACTTATTCTTTTGAGAGTGGGGTAAGAGAGTGCTCTTACCCCCGGAAATTCCCTTTATCAGAGTATCCAAAGACTCGCCAAAAAGGCGAGATCCCGCGTAGGGTAAATTAGCTAAAGTCTTGCGAGATGATTGGTCAACCGACCAACATTTCAGCCATATCAGGCGACGGTTCAACACCGCTACACTTGAGAGGCGTGCAGCCAAAGGGACTAAATCCAAGTCCGCATCACACAAATACATGACACCCTGATGAATTTGATCCACCATAGCCAATGTTGTCGGCGGAGCAAAGTCAGCCACCAGGGTGCGCCTGAGCACCTGCGTCCAATCTGCAATAGCCTGGGCTGCCCTAATGGAAGCAAAAATAGGCTTCAGCATAGAACCAGCAACCGTATAAGCATGACGAGCAAGAGACTCCAATCTCCTGTCCGTAGGGTCCCGGAACACCGGGGTATCCTCAGCAGGAATCGCAGTAGATTTATTCAAAACTGCCACCGCGTGATCCACCTGAGGCGGCACACACCAACGCTCATCAGTGGTGGGTGTAAATGGATAACGCAGCTTGAACTTACTCGGCACAGTAAAGGGCTTCTTTAAATTGCGCCATTGCTCATCAACAGCGCGTTGAAATTCCGCAGGGCAGGGAAAAACCTGCGCTGTTTTGCGTTTCCTTTGCGTCCCATAAGAGGACATCAAAACAGGAGGACATGGTTCATCCTGCAAACGCAGTGTTTCCTTGATAGAAGCAACCAACTCATCCATGAGTGCAAGCTCTTCAGGAGAGCCAGGGGGAGAATTATCAACTCCTTCTACCTCAGCCTCCCCCTCAGACCCCACAAGGTCCAGAGATGAACGAGACCCTGAGAAGGGCACTCCAGCCATAGCAGCCCCATCTCCCTCTGAATCAGAGGAAATAGACAATCTGGGCCGTTTTGCGGATCGATCAGCCATAAGCATCTGCACCTGAGAAGCCAAGGTGGCCACAATAGCAGCCAGATGCGCCCCTCGGGGGATGCAGCAGCCCCTTGGCCCCCCACCAAGGTGGGAGGAAACTTGCAATCCTGAGAATCCATGCCCCAGTAATAAAAGAAATAAAGGACTGCCCCTTTAAGACCGCGGCGAGCGCAGCCCACCACACACTACTGTATGTACCGACCCCCACAGGGATGAGGAACACTGAGCAAGGAAATACAGGATAAAAACCTGGAGAGACCACACAGGCTGCTGCTACCGATCGCTGTTCCAGAGCAAAAGGAAGTGATGCAATGACTGACCGCCCTATAAAGCCTATGCAGGCTTCACAAACATGGCCGCTCGGCTGAGGCATTGCAGGCAATGAGAAAATGGCACCGAAATGTGGCTGTATGAGCGATTGCCGCCAAAATGGCGGCGTTTGGCGCCAAAACACCGTGCTGTATCACACAGGACCGGTCACCAGTTTGCCGAAAAAAATGGCGGGCCGCAGTAGCGGACGCCGCACAGCATGTCAGAGCCCAGTCTGCCCCATACATCTCACACAGCAGAGCGGGAGAGCCCCCCCCCCCCCCCCCCGCAGCCCACAGAAAGGCAGCTATTCCACACAGGAATCTGACAGGGAGCTCTTCACTTACACAGACATGCGGGTCACACAGTCACAGACTGACACCCAAACAGACAGGTCCCCACATAGAAGTTTACTTACCATTCCGGATGGCGTGGGGAGCCTTCTCTAGCGACCAAACCGCTGTACTGAGGACGGGGAGTGTCGCAGCCAGGACGCAGTGCAACTGCGGTGCAAAACCGCAAATGGCATCCGGTGAGGTAGCCACCTCACAGGCAGCATCCCTGCAGCGAACAGGGATGGGTCATTCAATATGCCAGGGAAACCTGAGCTGAACGCTCGATGGCAGGCTGGGGAACCCCTGGCCCTGAGCCCTGGGATCCAGGGTGGCCAGTTCGAGACCCAGCTCCGCACGATCATCTTCATCCGAAGAAACCAAACTAATGCTGATAAAAGAACAGCTAAGCAAAAGAAAGAGAAAAAAACTCAAAATAAAATCAAAAAGAGGATAGAAGACTGAGACTGAAAGCCCCAGCACAGGATCAGCCAGCTACTCCTAAGCTAGGCAATTGAAAACTGAGTTGAGAATGCTGGAAGCAGGGAGGAATTGACTGAGGGGACCACCCCCTAGGGCAGTGGTTCTCAACTCCGGTCCTCGGGACCCACCAACAGGCCAGGTTTGCAAGATAACTAAATTACATCACAGGTGATCTCATTTGCTGCTCAGTGATTGTGGTATTCTAGTCTGCATCCCCCAAGGTAATACTTAAAATCTGGCCTGTTAGTGGGTCCCGAGGACCGGAATTGAGAACCACTGCCCTAGGGGTGTGATATGCTAAAAGCTTTGATATTAACAAATCTTGTTGCCTAGCTACTCCTGCGGAGCAAAGGTCAATTACCCCATTAGTGAAGATTATGAAGTGGCGGCGACTGTCGGAGGACGTAAGAGAAATCATGTAGATAAAGTCAAAGGGGACTATTCATACCCCCTTGTAGAACTATATATAAATATATGGGGACATTGAAGTATTTATTGATATATCTACTAGTTTCTTTTACAAATACATATTATCCCCCTGCGGCAAAGGTCTGTGCATCTTATAGCACTACTTTATATCCATCTATCCTGTCTTCACAGGATGTCGGTACTTAATTCCTCTCTTTCTCTAATTCACCGTACACGTGTCTCCATCTAATATATAGGAGCTGGTACCACGGAAACTATTTTCCAAAATATGAACACTGGGTGTTTTCATATTAAGACCCTAAAACTCTGTATGGCAAGTAAGATATAATACATATCTCTTTATATTTTGTCCAGATATAACACATGGGGTGATTACTCTCACTCCTATGTGAATACCCGTTTACCAATAGATGAGCTGTTTGAGCACTCAATAGTCCTCCTCGTTAACTATCAAAGATTCTGAGATAGATATCTCACTATACAATGTACAGGTATGTATATTGTCGTTTACAAAATTTACTAACATATATTTATCATTATCTATTTGAATGTACGGTGTGGGTCCCCATATGCACTCACAATTGGCTGCTCCTCTGTGCCCCTGGCAGCTTCCCCTTGCCCCAGAAGGAATTTAAATATCTAGATGTTTCCCTACATTGATGTAAACCACTCTGTGAAATTTACTAATGGAATGTATACTTATAGAATAAGAAAGAAGTTGCATTTGTGAATTTATGTATAAATGATATAAGTCACACACTGTTTGTTTAAACATATTTACATTTTTATGCAGACGAGTCAAATAGTGTGCTCCAGATGAAGCTTTTCATAGCAAAGCGAAACATGTTGAGGAAAAACGCAAAGTAATGTATGGTGCAAACCAACTACAATTTCAGTTGACCCTGTTGACCGGCACCTTGATGTTCGGGTATCCGTCGGCAGGAATCTCCTGATGTGAAGTATACTATGCTTGATCTACACCAATTGTAAACCTTTCTGTACATTTAACTGTTATGTAAACCGAAGGCGCAATATCCTATGAGCTAATGCATTCTATGACGTAGACCATTGATATGGGTCTTGTTTTCAATGTAGAAAACGTATCTGCCTGCAACATTTTATGTTTTTAATTGATTTGTTAAATAAAAAGTGATTTTATATAATCAGTGTGCCCAAAATCCTTGTTTCCCAATCCTTCTATTTCTAATGATATATTTGAGGATAGGGGCACCATCAGGTGCTATATATAATGGCCCAGATAGCTGCTGTCTGGAAACACATTATTTCTAAAAAAAAATGGGGATCTAATCAGCTATGGCCAAATTGAGTCAGATGCAAGGAAGACCAGGCCTATAGTTTCCAGAATAAACATGTGGACTGATCTACTTAAGGCAGGGTCCCTAGAAAGGTAATAGATAGGATTCCAACACCAGCTTTGTTTAGGAGGTGGAAACAAGTGGTTGGGAATGGTAGATTTAGCCACATTTTTTTGTGTTTTTGCTGTCATAGAATGGGGCATCTTGCTAGATACTGCCATGCTGTAAAGACTGAACAACAGCAGGCTAGGATTCGCAGGACAGCACGGAGAGACATGCAAGTTTATTCATTTTGCTGGAAGTCAATGCCTTTCAGAGAAAGTGTCACTAGACAACAGTGGGCACCCTAGACAACAGTGGGCACCCTACAATAGTTTTTCAGTTAGAAAATAGTTGATCGAGAAGTGTGAGCAGTGAGCTAAGCATTTGTGTTTATTTTGTTTTGTATGTCTGTTTCTCTGTTTTTGTAGTGTACTTGTCCTGTTTTTGTTGTACCTAAGTTTTTTTCAATGATAGACTACATTGTGGAGTGTGACTGATCCATTCTTTTATTGGATTCAGTTTTCGGGTTTGTTTTGTGCTGAGTAGTGGTTGTTTCTACAAGAGGTAATTTTCGGTACTGCAGGTTGGTAGAGAGGTTTTACCTTCCAGTGTGCAATCAGTAACCGGCGTCTCAATTTAATTTTTAATGTGACATCAAGGAATAGACTGAAGCCAAGGTTTGTATAGGGAAGAACTTTCATTGTGCTTTCGGGATTGTTTGGCTGCACGGGTTAGGTCAAAACCAACGATTGTGCTTTGAGCAGTCTATGCGAAACGGGTGATTGTTACATAGTTACATAGTAGGTGAGGTTGAATAAAGACAATAGTCCATCCAGTTCAACCTGTCTAGGTGTGTGTGGCTGTAATCATCTCACATACCCCTGAATGTTCTGTTCCTTGAGATGTACGTCTAATAGTCTTTTGAAAGCCACCATACTACCCGCAGAAACCACATCTTGTGGTAGAGAATTCCACAATCTTGTAGCCCTAACAGTAAAGAACCCCCCACGTTGCCTGAGGTTAAAACGCTTCTCCTCTAATCGCATTGTGTGCCCCCGAGTCCTCATGCAATCCCTTCGACTGAACAGCTTTTTTTCTAAGCTGAGATCCCCATTGAGATATTTAAAAATTGCTATCATGTCCCCTCTCAGGCGTCTCTTCTCCAGGGAGAATAAATCAAGCGATTGGAGACGCTCTTCATAATCAAGGTCCTCCAGTCCCCTAATTAGTTTAGTCGCCCTTCTCTGTACTCTCTCCAGCTCCAACACATCCCTTCTGAGGACTGGCGACCAGAACTGGACAGAATACTCCAGATGTGGTCGGACCAGAGTTTTTTAAAGTGGAAGGATTATAGTCTTATCTCTGGAAAACATCCCTTTCTTTATGCATGCTAATATTCTGCTAGCCTTGGTAGCCGCCGCTTGACATTGCAAGCTATTGCCTAGTCTATCATCAACCAAGACTCCCAGATCCTTCTCCATTTTTGATTCCCCCAAGGGTTCCCCTCCTAACGTGTATTGTGCTTTAAAGTTTCTAGTCCCCAAGTGCAAAACCTTACATTTCTCCACGTTAATCCTCATTTGCCAAGTCGTTGCCAACTCCGTTATTTTGTCCAGGTCATTCTGTAGGATATCTGCTTCATGCTGTGCTGTTATTGCCCTGCCTAATTTTGTGTCATCAGCAAAAAATGATATCGAACTACTGATCCTGTCCTCAATGCTGTTTATGAATAAATTGAACAAGGTTGGTCCTAGGACTGAGCCTTGGGGGACCCCGCTTACTACCTCAGACCAGTCTGAGTATGCGCTGTTTATTACCACCCTTTGGATTCGCCCTTTTAGCCAGTTCCGTATCCAAGAGCAAACCCTGCTGTCGATACCTGCAGACCTTATTTTATAAATTAAGCGCTTGTGGGGAACTGTATCAAACGCCTTAGCGAAATCCAAGTACACCACATCCACTGGTCTGCCCCTATCTAGCTCACAGCTCACCTCCTCGTACAATGTTAAGAGATTGGTTTGACAAGAACGCCCATTTGTAAACCCGTGCTGGTTACTACTGATGATGCTGTTGTCCACGATTACTCCACGATATAGTCCCTTCTCATCCCCTCCAGAAGTTTACATACTACTGATGTCAGACTGACCGGCCTATAATTTCCCAGTATATGCCTCTGACCCTTTTTGAATATCGGAGTCACGTTTGCTTTCCTCCATTCCTCACATCTCCTGTCCTAATACTGTCCGCAAAGATCAGGAACAGTGGTCTGGATATAACCTTACTGAGTTCCATGAGTACTCTCGGATGTACGCCATCCGGGCCTGGTGATTTGTTTGTGTTAAGTTTGTCCAGTCTTTCCCTGATTTCACCCTCTGTTAGCCATAGTGGCAAGTCCTGTGTATTACTACTAACCATACCGTCATGGTCAGTGTACCCCTCCGTTTCCTGTGTAAATACTGACGAGAAAAAAACATTCAGCACGGTTGCTTTTTCAGTGTCCTCTGTAACCATCCTCCCATCATTGTTAATTATGTGTGCAATATGCTCTGCCCCAGTTTTTTTGCTGTTGATATACTTAAAGAATTTCTTTGGGGTTTTTTTACTATCCTCCGCTATTTGTCTCTCAAAGTCTATTTTAGCCATCTTGATTTCGGGTTTACTCTTCTTATTTGCCTCTACGCTAAATGTGATCATCCTGTGATCGCTAGAGCCCAGGTTGTCCTGGACTCCTACCTCCGAGATTAGGTCTGGGTCATTAGTGATCAATAGATCCAGGACTGCATTTTCTCTAGTAGGAGAATCCACCAACTGAGACATGTAGTTATCCTGTAAGGTTTCCATGAATAGACGGGCCTTCTGTGTGTGTGTGTAGTCCCCTCTTCCCAGTCAATGTCGGGATAATTGAAGTCCCCTAATATGATGACTGATCCTAGCTTTGCCACTTTACCCAAAAGTGCTAAAAATTCCATCTCTACCTCCTCCCCTTGTTTAGGTGGCCTATAGCAAACCCCCACAATTACTTTTCCCTTTTCTCCTTCCCTATGGAGTTCAACCCATACGAATTCTAACTCCATACTCATCCCTTCCGTAATGTCACTCCTCTCAATCACCTTTACATTGTTCTTGACGTAGAGACATACCCCTCCCCCTCTTTTTCCTACCCTGTCCTTCCGGTACACCGAATACCCTTGGATATTGGCCAGCCAGTCATGTGAGGGGTCGAACCAAGTCTCCGCTATTCCCACAAGGTCTATGTCCTCCTCATGTACTAACATTTCCAACTCATCCATTTTATTAGCTAGGCTCCTGGCATTAGCATATACCCCTCTTAGTTTTACGGAAGTTAAACGTGATTGGTGGTTATGTTTATTCCTGTTTGGTCTGCGGTTCTCCCGCACAGACCTGCCAATTGACGTTGTGGACCTACTGTCGCTGCTGACCCTACAGCTGCCTTCAGTCCTTTGCTCCCTCCTGACTGATTCTACTTCTGAGCCCTCCCCCCATCTCCTAGTTTAAAAGCCCCTCCAACTTGGTGGTCATCTTTCTCCCCATAAGAGCTGTACCGTCCGCATTAAGGTGCAGCCCATCTTTACTAAAGAGCCGGTAGCCGACTGAGAAGTCAGCCCAGTTCTCCAGGAACCCAAACCCCTCCTTCCTACACCAGTTCCTCAGCCACTTGTTAAGTTCCCTAATCTCCTTCTGCCTCTCCTGTGTGGCTCGAGGTACAGGCAGTATTTCAGAGAAAACCACCTTGGAGGTCCTTTTCCTGAATCTATTACCTAAGTCCCTGAAATCGTTCTTTAGGATCCTCCACCTACCTTTTACTTTGTCATTAGTGCCCACATGCACCATGACCGCTGGGTCATCCCCAGCCCCGCACAATAATCTGTCTGCCAGATCTGCGATGTGCCGAACGCGGGCGCCCGGTAAACAACATACTGTTCGGTACACGAGATCTTTTTTACAGATTGCCCTCTCTGTTCTCTTGATATTTGAGTCCCCAACTACCACAACCTTTCCTGAGTTACGGCCCCCCTTCTTCCTGGAGCCGTCCCTCCCTTGGCAGCTGGGGGAGGGCGCATGCTCCAGCACTGCCACCCCTGAGTTGATATCCCCCTCAACCTGCAAATCGGCAAATATGTTAGGGTGTACCAACTCAGGACTGGCCTCCCTGACACTCCTCCTACTAACATTCCTAACAGTCACCCAGCTGCGTACCTCTGCTGCTTGCATCTCCTCTATTCCTCCCTCCTCTATGCTGGCCCCTGCCAGCGCCTGATAGGTAATGTCCAAGCTCCTTTCCAGGTTGTAGATGCCAGGCAGTCTTACCACTGTGTTCTCTAGATCCACGATGTGGGCTTCCAGAGCAACAAGTCGCTCACATCTTGCACAGCAGTATTCATCCTCGATTGGTTCATCAAGAAACTCATACATGGCGCAAGAAGGGCACTGAGTGGCATCCCCAATCCTGTCGGTCATTATTACCTACTACTCTATGGGGATATTGTTAACGACCTGCTCTTCCTTACCTACACTACCACTTACTCCCCTGGTACAAAACCTGGGGTACTCACCAGTCGCTAATATACTAACCAGTCACTAAGATACAACAGACGCAAAGATACTCACCAGTCGCAGAGATACACACCAGTCGCAGAGATACTCACCAGTCGCAGAGATACTCACCAGTCGCAGAGATACTCACCAGTCGCAGAGATACTCACCAGTCGCAAGGATACTCACCAGTCGCAAGGATACTCACCAGTCGCAAGGATACTCACCAGTCGCAAGGATACTCACCAGTCGCAAGGATACTCACCAGTCGCAAGGATACTCACCCGTCCAAAGATCTTCACCAGTCGGTCGGTCACAGAACACTGTCAGTCAGTCGCAGAGCACAGTCAGACAGTCGCAGAGCAGTCAGTCACAGCGCAGTCAGTTGTCAGTTAGTCGCAGAGCAGTCAGTCGGTCGCAGAGCAGTCAGTCGGTCGCAGAGCAGTCAGTCGGTCGCAGAGCAGTCAGTCGGTCGCAGAGCAGTCGCAGAGTAGTTTTAAGCAGATAGCAGCCCCTTAGCAACCTATATTGCTAGTAGTGTTGTGCTTTTAGTCCCCCCACCAGCCCCACCCCCCTACCAGCTGATCAGTTGTTACCTTACGTCCCCAGTCAGGTCCTGTCAGGTCCTTGTCCTTGCCGTCGCCGCTGCTATTGGTTCCCGAGCCCAGTCACACAGCTCTCTCTTCCCTGCCTTGCTTGCAGCTGCCGCTGCTGCCTCACACACTGGGGACGGTCCCCTCCTCTTCTCCTCCTCTCGGAACACTCTCCTCAGTATCGTGCGGTGTCCGTCCGCCGCTACCACCGCTCTCTGCCCTCTCTGTCACGGTCCCTGGGGTCCGCTGCACCCACGCCCGGCTTCCGGTATCCTACTCACGTCCCTGCTGCTGTCGCTCCCTCCTTCTGGCCGTCCGCTGCCGCTGCTCAGTCACAAGATACCGGTCCCCCGCTCCCGCAGCTCCTCTTCCTCCTCGCACACCCACAGCACAGCACCCGGCTCAGCATAGCGCACGGCTCCCTCGCCGCACGCCGCTCGTCCGCACACACACACACACACACACACACACACACACAGCACAGCTTCTGGCACAGCTTCCG
This sequence comes from Pelophylax lessonae, assembly GCF_965119305.1. NCBI lineage: Eukaryota > Metazoa > Chordata > Amphibia > Anura > Ranidae > Pelophylax > Pelophylax lessonae. Next base: position 61,127,908 of record NC_138780.1, read on the forward strand.
GCTTCTCTCTCTGCACAGCTTCCGGTTCCGGCGCCCTTTAGGGACTTCCGATTGCGACGCGCTTGTTTCAGCCTTCAACGTGTGAGGAGTAGATACCGAAATCCGCCCCACATTTGGCCGTGTAAAATAAAATCGGAGCTGGGGAGCGAGTGGGGGTTGATGAGCTGTATAGCCATACAAAGCCACCGGGTTGAGGTCTTCTAGCTGACCGGCGGAGGGCAGTGTAAAATAGTCGGAGACCGGAAGCAAGCCAACACTGTCAAAGTTGTCACCTGGCAGTGTTGCTCCTAAACCAGGTGCATAGGATCGATTAGAATCATCACTGGCAATGGTTCATCCATGTATAAAAACAGAAATATATATATATATATATATATATATATATATATATATATATATATAATCAAAAATCGAGATAAAATATTCCAGTAGCGCAAAAAAGAGATGATAAACTATCTCCACCTACCAAGCAGTAAATATGACTATATATCTAAGCATAACTAAATAGATAGGACAGTCCCAGTGCAGGATATCCTGCACATGTAAATCCACCAAAGCAGCACAAAATAAATAAATAACAAAAGTCCGCAATGATGTATCTCTTAGGAAAATTTGTAGGTGCAGATGTACTGGATCACCTCGACCACCACCACTGTGCTCTGAAAGGGGGGGGGAAGGCAATGCGCACTCACCAACTCCACAGGCCCAGTAATCCTCGTAACTGAGCAAACAAGCCAAACATCAACCACATCCACTAAGGACTTCGGAACAGGAACAATGGCATAGGCTCGGTCAGGTGCAATAGCATGTAGAGGAAAGAATAGAACTCCACTAGTGTGATACCGTTTTACACTCACTTTATTCCAGTAAATAACATATATTGCACTCACATGTATTCAGTTGAACATCCGCATAAAAATGGAGGTGTGCACCCTTCGGGAACCGTGTCCAGACTCCACGCCGTGGATCGCGCGCCTTCCGGGTGTTCAAACTCCTCGTACACTTAGATTGAGTTTACGCCGCCTGGCCACGCCACGACGCGTTTCGTACTTCCGACTTCCTCACGGGGGCATGACCACGGCGGTGCGGCAGCAGAATAAATACCTCTGACTCTCCGCCCATCCGGGCGGGGTCGTGATGTACGTGATACGTCATTGGTTCTGCGCTTCCTGTTCCGAGCGGTCTCCAGACTCAGCAGACGCGGTTGCCAAGCAACCACAGCTCTCATTGACACCAGCCTTATTGCCCTCGCACCCGCTCCCAAGTACACAAATAGATAGTGCTAAATACACTTATATAGCTCACCGGCTACAAAACTACGGGAAGTTGTTAGACCGGGCAGCTGAGTGCCGCATTCGAACAGGAGTAAAGCACAACACAATGGGCTCTGCTGCAATTCACAACTTACAGGCGAACTCTGCACCATATAATATAATGCAATAAATAAGTTAATGCAATAAATAAGCATAAGCATAAGCATTCCTGTTGTCACTATAAATCAGTACAACAAGCAAAATAAAGTAACAGCATAAGAGCGATTGAAATAAAAGGGTAGCTCAAAACATAATTCAAAAATTAGTGAGATACCCTAAAATACAGTTCAGGAAATACTACATATAAAATAATCTGTAATGTGACACACATTCCAGATATCTAAAACATGTAAAATGACCATAAAATATCCAAAATGAGGATATATAATTATAATTAAATTAAAAAATCTTTAAAAATCTTTAAGAATCACTAATAAAACAATTCAAGTCCAGTTCGATGTTCAAGCCAATCGGGCTAAGGGATTGGGTCATAAATATCCATTTAGTTTCGCACTTGGACAACTCTCTCACCCAATTGGCCCCTCTCCAAGATGGTGTGACACGCTCTATACCCCAAAATTGGAAACAGCTAGGATCACGTTGATGGTGTGAACGAAAATGGGCCGGCACACTATGTTCTCTTTTACCTTTAATAATGTTGGTGATGTGTTAATCTACCCTTATACTTAAGGTACGTTTAGTGCGACCAATATAGATTAATTTGCAAGGACACATCAATGCATAAACTACATGCGTTGTATCGCACGCGATTTGATGTTTAATATCAAACTCCTTGTCAATGGCCTGCACATAAAAGGAGTTCCGTCTCCTCAGATTTGCAGTAGTAAAGGAGCACGTCCTACACCTTCCACACATATGAAACCCTCGCCGTCCTGGAAAGAAGGATGTGTTTGGCGCATCCAGCACCTTTTTTACCACCCCATCACCAAAATTGGGAGTTTTCCGATAAATAAAGTTTGGAACTTCCGGCAGAACAGGGCCCAATGTAGCATCCATGCGTAGAACATGCCAATGTAATTTGAATATGGCCTCTACCTTTTTATAGTCCTCCGAATAATCGGATAAGAAACTCCATTGTTTATCATCCGATTCCTTTTGGGGTCTATTAGTGTTCTGCAGACATGCGGATCTAGGGATTTCTAAAATGTTCTTTATTTCATTATCCAAGGTCTCTTCTTTATAGCCTTTATGGATAAATCTCTCCTTTAGTACCCCTGCTTGGGACACAAAATCCTCATCAAACATGCAATTGCGTCTCACTCGCATAAAATGCCCGCGCGGGATGTTGCGTAACCAGTTCGGATGGTGGCCACTCTGTATTGATAAATAACTATTCCTGTCGGTAGATTTAAAGAAGACAGTCGTAGTTAGTTTCCCCATCAGTTTTTTAATATTCACATCCAAGAAGTGAATTTCAGTTTGACTCCAATGGAAATCCAATTGGATGTTATTGGTGTTATTGTTTAGATGACTCAAACTCAAACAAGGACTGTTCAGTGTCATTCCAAATGAATATGATGTCATCTATAAACCTACGATAATAAGTAGGGCCGGCTTCTCTCTACTAAAAATATACTTATCCTCCCATTCTGCCATGAAGAGGTTGGCGAGGCTGGGAGCAAACTTCGCTCCCATAGCCACGCCCCTCTTCTGGCTATAAAAGCTTTGTTGGTACAAAAAATATTTATGCCCTAGACAAGACATCCATGCAAGAGGGGGAAACGCAGGCCCACTAAATTAGCCAAACAACTTTCGCGGTACATGAAGTCTGAGTTTGGGGCTCGGACCATGAGACCCCCTCAGGAAGTGGCATAACCAAGGGAAACAGTTGGTGCATGCCTTTTGGAAGGTACCTTTGATGTCTGGAGATGGGAGGAGTTAATTATTCAATTCAGGACTAGGCTCTAGACAACAAAGATGCTAAGTGTAGCACAATTGTGGTTTCAGAGATCTATTATGGTCAATCAGCAAGGCGTGCATGAGGCAGTTTCTGACCGGAAGAACCGCATTCTGTACACTTGGCCTGATGAGATAGCCAAGTCCAGCGATCTGGTGAGAGAAGTGGAGGAAGCTCTTCCTGGTCTAACTTTACCGAGACGAGCCAGATCCGCTGACACAACCTCTCACTATCTCTCCTGATTCACGGCTCGTTATCGACTCTACTGTCTCTGCACTTTAATCTCCATTTTCTTCAGCTCACGGTGCAGACCTCGATACTGTCAACATCCTCCCACCTCACAGTGTCTCTATCCCTCAACAGGCTGTGATAACAGCTGAACCCTCTCCTAACTCTGTAGCAAACTATAAGTTCTTTTAACAGGTCTACTATGGATGTGGAAAGTCAGGGTACATCAGGCATAATTGTCCGACCAACCTGGCTGGTCCGTGGGGTAAGTGGCAATTTATTCCGGAGGATCCGGAAACTTATAAAAGGTAGGTATGGTCAGAAACTACTATGACTTATCATAGGGTGTTGGTAAACCGGTGTCAGCCCACATCCTAGAGGAATTAAAATAGCCACTCCCTTGCCTCACTAACACCGATGCAGCCAAAATGGTTCTAAGATCTCAAGAATCTAGAGGCAAGGTTCCCTTTCCAGGGGAGACAACTACCACTGTAGGTCTCACGGGCATAACAGTGTCTTTACAAATGACTGAACTTCTCTATTGCAGGATGGCCAGTTCTGCAAGGAGAAGCTTGTTTTTTTAGGTCATTGCATTTCTCTGGGTACCCAACATCTAACCATTCAGAGAATAAAGACATTGAAGAACCCCCCAAGACCTTAAACGATGCACTATTTTTGAACCCTGCGTCTCTTCTTCTTGTTAAGGAGGAAGAGAAGGGGGGAGAAGGTCGTGCGGAAAATAGTAATTTTCAAAACTTTATCTCGCTCTCTCTCTTTCATCAATTTCCAACTTTAGTAGTAACAACACAATTGCCTTTCTTTAATGGAGTGGCAATCAGCAGCTGTCAGTCCAGTGAAGGAGATCCCCCATTCCAGACGCTAACCTTTTTGTAGATGGTTCCAGGTACTACACCCCAGATTTTAAGACAGAGATCAGACAATCAATTTCTATACAGATTTGAAATACGCTTTTTGGGTTGGCACATGATTGTGGTCCTGTCTGGAAGGCAGGCGCATTCTTGACTAGTTTGGGGAGGTCGGTGAAACGTGCGGGGTTAATAGAGCTGTTCATTGCCTTTTGCTTGTCACACGAGATAGCCATTCTGAAGGTAAAGGCTCATACTACTGAAATGATTTTAGAAAACAATGCAAATGCCTTGGCAGATAGAGCTGCTAAGGAAGGTGCTCTGAGCCCTGGGGCAGAGACCCTGATGCTAGCCATCAACTCTGATGTGCCGCTAGAGGAATTTAGGAAACTGTAGTTCAAAGTGGAAATGCAGGAAAAGAGGCGATGGACAGCCTTAGGGGCCACACAGGGTCCAGACGACATCTGGGGTCTTGATGGTAAATGGTGTTTACCCAGATCCGTTTTTCCAATGATGGCCCACTCAGCTCATTACCCTGTGTAGCGGACGCCACGATGGAAAGAGGGGTTTCGCCGCCAGAGACGTTCTCTTCCCCCCTAGTGTGAGGGATGATGTAGAGTAGAGCAGGAACCACTCTTACCAGAGCTAGTGATTGAGCAATCCAAGCAGAAGAGGGATAGAGCTGGTATAGCCTTCTCCCACAAACATGAGATGAAACTCTATGCTGTGAGTAAGCAAGAAGTGTTTATTAAATTCCAAGACATACAGTTTTACACACAGTTATGGGACACTCCCATTAGCCTTGCCAAAGGGGGGAAGGGGAAAAGGAACAACCAATGGGAACTGAACATTTGTACATTGAAACAGGCTACAGATAACCTAATGAGCTTATGGTAGACAGGCAGTCTCTCAATACACACCCCCTGCGGAGAGATGTCTCCAGTCCAGACCATTGTCTATGTGCCATGAATCCACACAATTAGACACAGAAACAGGAGGGGGGGGGGGATGGGGGGAGAAGGGCTGTAGCATTACATTAACTCACTGCCACGAGTCATGCCATCTTCAGTTGTTTAGAAGATGAATAAAGGGAACCTAAAATGAAATGAAAGGCAATGTCCCAAACTCATAGGAAAATGACACGAAGGGGTTTACAATCCAGAGACAGGGTACTCCGTCACACCCTGGGCATCAGACAAAGATGGTTATGTGTGCATAGGTGGAGGGGCATTGGATTAGCCCTGACTTTACTACCGCAGCTGAAAATGGTAACGGTACCGAGAAGGCACTCACCCAAGCCAGAATATCCCTTTCAGCGCATTCAGATAGACTATATCACTTTGCCAAAGAACGTAAATGAGCGTGTTTTGGTCTGTAAGGATATGTTTTCGGGTGGCCATTGCCACTGCCACCACGAAAAAGATCCTGTCTAAGATAGTTTGTCGCCGGGGGGGGGGGGGGGGGGCTGCCTGGAACGATCAAGTCAGATCGCGGATCACACTTCACTGGCCAGATCTTTGCAGAGGTATGCAAGGCTCCTCAGGGATTCATTCTCAAAGTAGCGGTAAGGTTGAACAGCTGAATAGAAATAGCCATGGCTCGATTTTTTTTCCATTGCTCTTTACCCCATCAGGAATGCCCCATGGGTTATCAACCTACAAGGTTTTGTTTGGGAGTCAGCCAGAGACTGCATTGTACTTTCCTCAGCAGCGGTCATCTTTACATTCGCAGCTGATGGGGTAGATGAAGTCCCAGCAAAGGGAGCTCCAAAAGGTCCAGCATAGGGTTCGGGAGTCTCTCCCGGATCCTGACACGATAACCGGTGTACATTCTATTCAACCAGGTGACTGAGTCTTTGTGAGGAAACACCAAAGGACGGAATTGGAGCGGAGGTATTCTGAGCCATACCAGGGTCAGCTGACAACGCCGACTTCCTTGAAGCTCTGGATCCATGCCAGCCACTGCAAAAAGCTGCTCAACTCCATCCAAGAATGATGAGGAGTATAGTTTTATTTACATATTTATCTTACTGTATTTTTGCAAGTGTGTTTTAGCAAGGGTAAATGCATCTTCAGCTGGCCAAGGCGGCAAACAGGTCTAATAGCTGGGTGTGCTCCAAACCCCCACCTAGCTATTAAACCCCAGCAATGGCAGACGTTCTTATTATCATGAAGACAACCAAGAGACACTTGTCCACAGAATTTAATGACACATTACTAGAGGGTAACATCAGTTATAGTTTTAATGTTAGCTCTGGCTCCTGTTCTTTGCTGGTCAATCCAATTTGGGTATCGGGACAATCAGGTAGTCCACAGATGGCACCGGAACTAGATTTGTAGGATCTACAACCTGTGGGACAGGTATAGAAGTCATCTCACCAAAGAAACTCCGGGTGTTTTTACTGTAGGAGAAAATGGTACTAGATTTTCTTTTAGCTTCCAAGGGGGGTTTCTGTGAATACATAGGGGAAGACTGCTGTTCCTGGATAGCAGACAACAGTGATAAGGTCCAGGCACATATGGATAAGGTAACTTCATTGCAAGGCAGAGTTAGAGCTATAGCTAGCGAGGGTTGGAATCATTTTACTGCTTTGGGAGGTTATGGGGATTTTTTCTGTTCTCCATTGCATCTTGGTTGAAGGAAATAAGAGTACATATACTTATGTTGTTCTTGTTACAATTCCTCCTATACGATCCGGTTGTCTGGTCGACCAAGTCACCAAAGCCCGAACAGATGACCTTGTCCTGATCGCTTAGACAAGATGCCCCGAGATCCTGCCCCTGCATCCAACGCCAAGGACCCCAGCCCGACCGCTGATCAATGCATCCCATCATCTCATGTCCTCCCTCTGAAGTCATCTCCCGAAGAGCAGAACCCAAGTGTCGTTTCCTTTCGATGGATTGTTTTTACCCGTTATCTTTTTTTCTTTTTATAAACTTTTTGAAATGGATTGTTTTTATCGTGAGAAGAACTGTTCTGTTTATTTGGAAGAAGAAGATTCTTTAAGGAACACATGGGAGCATATGACAAAGAGGAGGGGCTGTTGTGGAAATTTTATTGTGGACATTTCTTTTAGGATGTATTGCCATTATGTTTTATGTATTATCAGTGGTGTATTTTAGTTTTGTGTTGCCCAATCTAAATGTGTCCCACCCCTTCCTGTTTAAGATCCACCCCTTCCTCTTTAGGCCCCTCCTCTTACTTTTTAGAGTACCACCTCTTCAGAGGTGGGGGTGCAAAAGTGCAAAGGGGGGACCACACAGGGATCTGGTACAGGGGGGTGTGCAGTGCAGTCTCTACACACAGATTAGACACATCATTTAGTGAGTTCAGATGTGCTAGAATGACTCACCTCGGTGTTGGTGGGGGGGTCCGGCGCTTGCAGCTCTACACACCAGGGACTCCTCTACCGGATCTGTTCCACCGCATTACACCCAATCCTCTCTGGGACAGTGTCAGTGCTCCGATTACATGCACTGCACACCGCCCGGTGTTCTCGGAGGACCTGACCGGGATCGGACTGGGGTGGTGTTCGGTGTGAACTGCCTCCTCTTTCCCCCTCTAAAGAATGTTGTGGAAATTTTATTAATATTTATGTAGACATTTCTTTAGGATGTATTTTTAGTTAAATTGCCATTATGTCTCCCAGTGTCAGTTACCGGTAGTCGCTATGCACAGCGAATATTGCTTTAACTGGCACTGCGGAAAGACTTGTTAGTGAAAACCTTCCATTAGACGAGATTGCATAATCAGCACAAGGAAAGATCTATCGCACAAATATATAACCGCCAACCGGGGCCCCGTCTATTTATTGCGGAGATGTGTTTGTGATGTAGAATTCTTACCAAGATTAATGGATGGCATCTTTCAGTCATATTTGATCCATATGATTGAAATACTGCTGCTATTGTCTTATGCAGATATAATAAAGTTCCATCGACTGGCACAAATAGCATGGTCACTATCAAATATGAATGTGAAGGGGGAAGGGGATGCCGCTCAGGTGTGCGCCCAATCTGGTGCTGGCTAGATCCGCCGTCCGGAAACATGCAAGTAAGATTGTGGAGCCGCACACAGGTAGATGAAATCAAAAAGGATATCTTTATTCTTCAAAATCATCATGATTTTGAAGAATAAAGATATCCTTTTTGATTTCATCTACCTGTGTGCGGCTCCACAATCTTACTTGCACTATCAAATATGGTTTATATGAACTATATTCGATGGGATCCACTAACAGGTAATGAGTCCGTGTTTGTAAATGAGCACAGTCAAGTCCATAAGATAGCAGCCATTTCTGCTCACCTCTGCACATGGCTGCGTTTCTATATAGACACTGACTCTTCGTTCCTATTGTACTTTTTGAATGTATACATGTTCTGCGATTAGGGGTCTTGAAGCCACTCCTTGTAACCCCCTTTTGTTCACTTGCTGTAAATAAACCAAGCCCTGGTCTGAAGGTCAGACTCACATAGGAAGTTTGCACACAGCACATACCACACACCCATTCATGCATGCACACACACAGACATTCACAGAGGAAGCACACAGAGACTCTCACCTACACTCACACACATACATACATACATACATACCCACAGAGAGACCAGGAAGATGGCATCAATATGACCCAGCGTGTCTGTTCCTTTCTTTGTCGCCGAGCGCTTGGTAAACCTTATGCAAAAGAGCCGTACATTTGTACTTTTCAGTACAATCGATTAATGGCGGTTGGAGTGCATTAATATCCACAAGTGCTCTTCTCAGCGCAGAAAAGTCTTCAGTGCACTGAGCGGGTTTCTTTGCTCCAAGCTCTATTCATTTCCACAACAATACATGTCTGCGATTGGTGCTCTTGAAGCTACTCCCTGTAACCCCCTTTTGTTCACATGCTGTAAATAAATCTAGCCCTGCTCTGTGACACACAGAAGCTGACACACAGAGACATGCGTTCTGACAAACACTCAAGCGCGCACACACACACACACCAGGCAGATGGCATCAATATGACCCAGCGTGTCTGTTCCTTTTTCTTTGTCGCCGAGTGTGATGGCCTAACTTTATACAAAAGAGCTGTACATTGTACTTTTTAGTACCAGAGATTAATGGGATTTGGCGCATATTAATATCAACAAGTGCACTTTTCAGCACAGCGAAGTCTTCAGCGCACGGAGCAGGTTTCTATGCTCTAAGCGCCAATAATTTCCACAACAAGAACCAGTACATAATTTCCCCCTTTGAGGATCCCTGATCTGGATACTGGAACGCCTCTCTGAGGATGCCATGATCTATACACTGGACCCCACTTCTGAGAACTCCCAATATCAACTATGAACCTCCCATCCCAAGAACCCCAATTTAGACTCTTGACCACCCTCCCCTGAGCAACCAATTGATGATTCAGGCCACAACCCTCCACCCAAAAATCAGACATAGCATTAGGGTTAATTGCTTTCAAAGTACTGAGACTTCCATTTCTCTGAGTCTCGGTTGTCATGTGCCTGGTTGTGCAGAAGCTGGGCTGGGGGGAAACTACATCTCAGCCTAAGAGGACTTGTAGATGGCCAGAGACTAGCCAGAACGCCACTGCTGGAGGTGACATGTTAGGGGCTGCTGGAGGAGCTAGACCTGGTACTCCATTGAAGATCTTCTTAAAGGAAGCCGGGTATGGCCGGGTGACGAGCAAAGGAGCTGGATGTCAATGCTCCTGCACGTGGGATGGAGCAGGGAGTCAGGACTTAAATCATCGTCTGACCAGGAGTGGAATGGACAGCAGCAGCAACACAGCGCCGGGCACCCAAGCCCCCCACCCCCCACGCTATGGTAGACTACCTTCTACACAGGGGCAGGGTGGCACCGCCCCACTAAAAATGCCATGTTTGCCTGGCAGCAGATACTGGTGTCAATGTAGGTCAGGCACTCTGGGAGCTTGAGCTGGGAATCTCCTCCTTGATATATGCGGAACGCATACAGAGATCATGTGACTCTTTCACATAGCTTATAAAATTTTACCCCATATTTGGCCCTTTTGCTTGGTATATATGTTGTTTTATTCCTAGCCGACCAGCAAAGTGTACAAGGGACTCATCTCCACATATAATATGATCAGGGGCAGAGTTCAGCAAATCTTTGCGAAAAAAAACAAAAATGTATAAGTAGGCGAATTTTGTATATTTGTCATAGTTGGGATGATCTCGGGGAGAGCACTGGGTATTGTCACTAAAGTGAAGTAAACGCAGGATAATTTCATAGCCGGACCTGGGCATTGCAGAAGAATAAATTGGCATGTGTTGGATGGGGTGGGTGGACCAGTAGGCAAGGCCTTCATTTTTTTTGTAAGCCCCATGTTAAGAGTGAGGCCTATACCCACAGGAGTCTATGGATCATATCACGACCTCCTTTGGCTTTAAAGTATCGTCACAATCCTTGCAGTATTTTGGGGTATGTCTTGCTTCATCTTTGTTAGCATGTATAACATTAACTACCCCCAGACTTTTACTAAGGTGAGACAATGGTTATCCCTATAGCACTCCTTCTCGATCCCTTTTATGGGAAGGGTGGTAGCAGTTAAAATGTCTATATTACCTAAACTTTTATATTTCTTCCGGGCTTTGCCGGTTGCCCTCCCGAGGAGGGTTGTGGAGGACATTCAAAGGGAGGTGAACAGATTCATTTGGAGGGGTAAGCGGCCCAGGTGTGGGAAGCCCACTGTTTATAGGTATAGGTAGTCTATTTGCCATAACGCTTCCAGAGACAGGGGGGTGATCTCGAGACTCTATAGTTACCTCAATGGCTTACACTTGCCAGACAAGTCTTGAGCCATGCTCGGGTGGGAGGCTGATCTCAGGGTGGAGCTGTCAGTTGAGACGTGGTCGTCTATGCTTCAGAATATGCACAAATGTTCTAAATCTATGTCAGTGAAGGATACAGTGGTGAAGCTCCACACCAGGTGGTACTTTACCCCCGACAGGGTCCATAGGTTTTATCCGGGTGTCTCCGACCTCTGCTTTCGTGGCTGTGATACGCCGGGTACTATACTTCATAACTTTTGGGAGTGTGGCCGATTGTCTGCAGTGTGGGACAGAGTTTCAGATAGGATTTCTCAAATGCTAGACTCAAGAGTTTCTATTACCCCCCAAATGTGCTTATTATTTGCTAAGATCCCAGGTGCTCCTGCACCCACTCAGAGATTGGCGCACACGCTCTGTTGCTCGGTGCTGTGGACTATAGCCCTTAACTGGCGATCGGAGACGGTCCCTTGGACCCAGGTACTATCGAGAATGGAGGCGATCAGAAGTATGGAAAGGGTTTACCATACTTTGTATACTATGCATGTGTTTCATAAAAAAATGGGAGAATTGGTCTACGGGCTGATTGGGTCTTTGGTTTTCTTGCCCTATCTCAGCACTCGGTGGTTTATCTGGTTGTTTTAACCATATGGTTATACCTCATTTCTCAGGATTGTATAGATATTGCTGTTGTTGTTTGTTTCTCCAAGTATGCCTTCATCCAATGTAGTTATAATCTGCGCTGGATTCTTCTATACCATGACATAGTAGAAGCACTGCCACTTTACATGCCTTTTTTTTTTTTTGCAGTTAAGATTTTGCACTGATTTACCTATATTCTCTGCGATCCCTTGGTTGCATCTGCTTGGGATACTATGTAACTGTACTTTTCTAATTTTTCATGTTTTGATTTTGTTCTTGGTTTTACTTGTTCCTAAAACCCAATAAAAAACGTTTGTATTAAAAGAGTGAGGCCTATAAACAATTTAAACTCCTCCAACGTCTGATTTCTCCACTCATACGATGGAAGCGGGGTCGTTAGCAATATACTGCTGGGCAAAAAGTTTTGTCTAGTCCACAATAAAATTAGAGTAAAGTGTTGGGCAAAAAAAAGATAGGAAAGATCAATTTCTAAAAAATGTTCAGTATTGGCCTGAACACTTGGCTATGCAGTGAAAGGGGGAAAACTTGCTGATCACGAGTTGGAAGGAAGACATGTTAGGTTGGCAAGAGCATTTGGGAGGTAAGTATTGGCCCTGACTCTTGGGGGATGCGATACTCCAGTGCTGGTACTTGGGGGATGTGTCACTCCAGCGCTAGTACTGGGCAATTCATCCTGGAGGTCTATCGCTGGCGGTTCCAATGGGTTCAAACACAGAATTGGAATCCAACTTGAGAACTCCCCGCTGCTCTAATCAGTCATGCTTAGGATCTGATACTGCTCCTTACCGGTGTAAACTTTTTTGGACATGGCTGGGACTGGTAGACTGCAGCCTTGGCTGTGTAACGGGTACTTTGGTGATGGGCAGCTGCATGATGGGTACTCTGGTCACATGGGCAGCTGCGTGACGGGTACTTTGGTGATGATACTGATAGGCGGGTGCACTGCTGATAGTCACTGATTTGGAGAGAGGTGAACTTTATGGGCACAGATGGGTGACAGGTGCACTGGGGGGGGGGGGGGACGGTGTGTGAGGATAGAAGAGCTGGTAACAGTCAGTTACCGCTCTGTGTTTACATTTGTGATTGGCTGTGAATGGACACAGCCGAACACGTTGTAAACAGCTGCGGTTGTTAGCCGTTTATCACCATTGGTGACGAGCTGAGTCATGGGGACATGACATCTCCACATTTAACCAAAATGGATATATAGGTGCCTTCGTGGGTAAATGTTAGGGTGACCCCGTGGTGGGTAACTGGAGCCCACTGAGCTACCTTCACCTGCATCTAATACCCGCCCTATACCCCTGTGTGGGGTGGGTATATCTGGTTAGTAGGATATTTACCTTAGTTGTCACCCAGCACCTCACCAGTTACCCACCACGGGGTCACCCTAAGATTTACCCACAAAGGCACCTGTATCCATTTTGGTTATGGACTGATCTGGTTATTTACACACCACCACTATACTATTGGCTACAAGGACTCTTCTTAGCCAGTCACCCCATTCAATGCAATATTCACCTTTGTGCACTTTACTGCACTGTATTTTTTCTACTGTCACTTTAATTTCTCTGAGAGTTTAGACGCCTTCTATATATTTTTAGTGCATTTTATTGCACTTTTGCTCACCACTGCCACTATATTTTGTTTTATCCATTTTATTTTTGTATTTACCAAGTTTTAGTGCACTAGATTATATTTTTTATTGTTTGATCATACATTTATTGGTACATACACGTTATCACCTTGTTTGCACTTTATCACTGGGCTATTGTCACACACCAGCCATTGTGTTTTACTATTTATTTATATCTCATATGTTGATTCTATATATTTATTCATTTGTCGCACTGTCAAGATATTGATCACCAATTCCCACATATACACTACGGTGTTCTTACACATTTATTTATTTATTACTGCTGACACTCTATACCTTTACATAAGGCAGCGCCATCACCCCAATTTTTATCTCAATCAAAAGGAACAGAACTGAACCCAGAGGTCCATGAGAACTGACTAAAGGGGGAGAGACACTGCTGACCCTCGAAAAACAGTATCGTGAGTACAGGTGATCATGTCAAGGGGCCTGACCTGAGGGGGGCCAGCAAGGAGTAGGAAAGTCAAAGGACGGGTGTCAGTGTGTCAAGTGAAAGGGGATACTAGGAGAGGATCCTGAAGAGGATTAGTTTGTCAAGTCTTCTGAATAGAGACTTAATCTAAATTCACCTAGTGGCAGGGTGAATCAGCAGCCTGGCTGCATCATCAGACAGGAGTCTGCATATCTTGTGAATAGTTAATCTTGAGTATCCCACTATTCCCTTCTCCCATCCCTATTTAAAATCAAACACCAATAACTAAAAACCCCTGGACTGATCACTGACTGAGCCAACAAGTGTTAAATTATAAATACCAGAGTTGCTAACGGTAACCCAGGGGGACCCGGAAGTTCAATATTCTGCAGCCCTCAAGGGGGCAGTGGTACACAAATATTAATATCTATTTTTACTCTGTATTCCAAAGGCTTTTTTTTTTTTTTTTTAACATATGACCAGCAGCAGAGGACTAGAAGCTCTTACTGCTTGCGTTTCCTTGCAGACAGGTTGGGAAAGATCTGGGTCATGTGACAGCAATATATCAATTAGGAAAAAGGTACTAAGACTTTGTATTTTCTGCTAAAATGTTTTTTTTGTCTCACTTTAAATTTAATTTAACCACTTAAGGACCGAGCCCATTTTTGACACATTGTTTACAACTTAAAAGTTTTTTTTTTGCTAGAAAACTACTTAGAACCCCCAAACATTATATATATTTTTTTAGCAAGGACTCTGGAGAATAAAATGGCAGTCATTGCAATATATTTTGTCACGTGGTATTTGCGCACCGATCTTTCAAACAGTTTTTGGAAAAATTACAAAAATAACATTCCACTGCATTTAAAAAAACTAAACAGTAAAGCTAGCCCATATTTTTGTATATTGTGAAAGATGATGTCACGCTGAGAAAATAGATACCTAACATGTTACGGTTTAAAATTGCGCACACCCGCAGAATGGCAACAAACTACGGTCAATAAAAATCTCCATAGGCGACGCTTTCAAATTTATTAACGGTTACCAGTTTAGAGTTAGAGTGTAGCTCTTTTTATTTAATTATTGCTCACGCTCTGGCGATCGCAGCGATACCTCACCTGTGGTTTGAACAGCGATTTCATTTGTGGTGCGACTTCCATATACGTTTTCTTTTGTGTGTGAGCTCGCGGCGAGGGGGCGGCTAAAATGTTTTTTTCCCCCATTTTATTTTATTTTTTTAATTTTAATACAGGTTTTTTTAAAAAAAAATAAAAAAATCTGATCACTTTTTTTTTTCTTTTTGGTGGTTGAACCGGATGGACTTGTGTCTTTTTTCAACCTGACTAACTATGTTACTATGTTGCTTTTATTGCTGTCACAAGCAATGTAAACATCCCTTGTGACAGCAATAGGCAGTGACAGGTACTCTTTATGGAGGGATCGGGGGGGGTCTAAAAGACCCTAGACCCCTCCACTACACTTCCATGTATTCAAAACGCCGAAAATTGCATTTTTGAATACATTCACTTTTTAAATTTGCCCCCTTTAGCAGCCGAGTAACATGGATGTGACGTCATGAACGCCGCCTCCGGGTTACGTCATCCAAGGCCCGATCAAAGCCGCATCCGGCTTAGATCGGCGCCGGCTGGTTGCTTGGGTCTCCCGGTGGGACGGGAGACCCGGGCAGAGCCACGGAAGGGGGCGGGGGGACACATCCTCTCCCGCTTACCGGGGTAACGATCAAGCCGCAACGGTCGTTACCGCCGGAAAGCTGACCACCGGCTCTAAACAACAATACCAGGATGCTGCCTCTAGCTAGAGGCATCATCCCGGTACAACCACCCAAAGTCAGCCGACCTTTACTTCCGTGATTTTGCGTTAAGTGGTTAACTTTTTGGACTGTAACTCTATACTTGTCTAATGAAAAAGGTTAAACATAAATAATATGTATACGAGTTAAAAAACAAAAAAACAAACAGCCTCATGAAGTTAACATTATACATTATAACTTTTTTAGGAACCAACGTTTATCCACTTACTTCACACATCTGCTCTGGCAAGGCAGCAGGATGAAAATGTTTTTTCAAAGCCTTGAGTAACCGATCTGCCTATAAATTCAAAGAAAAGGTAAATAAAAAAAGGGAATAGACTCAACCTTACAAACACTTGCCAAACTAATACTAGCAATATAAAATAAACCTACAGGAAAACCTTCCGTACATGCAGCTTTTTAGACAAAAAAAATAAAAATATTAAGGAAAAAAAAAAGAAAAAGACAAATGCATTTGTAGTGCAGAGTCATACTGTCATATGGCCCACATACTGGGGGTAGAACAAATATAATGATGTACAAGGTCTACCAAATGCCAAAAATAAAAAATGGATTTTTGTCTTACTGTAAAATCCTTTTCTCTGATGTTCATTGACAGACACTGCTCCATATCTTCTTTGACCCTCGGGTTACGCTGCTCTTCCTAGGAGTAGGACACTAGGTGTAAAAGAATTAAAGAGTTTGACTACGCCCATAGGGCAGTCACAGGGGGTATACTCCCACGTCCTGCTCTAGCTCTTCAGTTTTGTAACAAGCAGCATCAGAGGAACATAACCCCCAACTCCTTAGGGGGCTGTGTGCTGTGCCCATCAATGAACATCAGAGAAAACTGGATTTTTGTCTTATCGTAAAATCCTTTTACCTGAGGTTCACTGATAAGACACAGCTTCAAGTCTTCAGACCATTGGGATTATGCGCTCTAGGAGAATGACTAGTCGGAAACCATTTTGATTACGCCCCTGGTGCAGTCCTAGAGGCTATACCATCACTTCCTGCTGTAGGATCCCAGTTTGTAACAAGCAATGCAAGAAGAACAAAAAACTCAACCCCAAAAGAGGGGCGGGTGCTGGGCCTTGTCAGTGAACCTCAGAGAAAAGGATTTTACGGTAAGACAAAATTCAATTTTTCTCTTTCGTTCACTGACAGACACAGCTTCAAGTCTTCAGACCATTGGGATGTCCCAAAGCAGTACAACATGAGGGGTGGGAAAAACACACAGCAATACGTAGAAATCCCAACAAGGCAAAACATAGCCAAACAGGTAACAGGAGCTCAACTAGGAACAAATGGAGCTCACCACCAGAAAAAAATGTTCACCCTCAAGAAGCGGAAGCCTCCGCAACCACAGCCTGCAAAAAACTTACAGGGGTATACAATGTACGGTTAACATCAAACACACACACACACACACACCATAGGTTGAACTGGATGGACTGGTGTCTTTTTTCTACCTCACTAAATATGTAACTATGTAACTTTGCGACCAAACGCCGCATCCGAAGATACAAGTATATCCAGCTTCTAAAATTTTGTGAATGTGTGTACGGACGACCACGTAGCCGCCTTGCACACCTGAACTACTGACGCCTAATGACGGAAGGCCCAGGAGGCCCTCAGCGCCCCCGTAGAATGCGCTTTAAATGGAAATGAGGAACCTGACTCTTAATGGAGTAGGCATGCACCACCGTCTGCCTGATCCAATTGGAAATGGTCACAGCAGATGCAGCCTGCCCCTTACGAGGTCCATACGCAGGAACAAAGAATCAGATTTCCTAATCGGTTTAGTCACCGCCAGGTAAACCCAAATCGCTCTTACCACATCTAAGCAATGTAAGGCAATTTCCTTAGGATGTTTAGGCTTAGGACATAAGGACGGTAGCACAACGTCCCCATTCTAATGAAACCCCGAGACAACCTTAGGAAGGAACCTCTGACAGGGTCGTAACACCACTTTGTCCCTATGAATCACCAAGTAAGATGACCGACAGGACAACCCAGCCAACTTCGACACGCGACGTGCGGAATTAATAGGGATTAAGAAAGCAACCTGCAGGATGTGGAAACCTTACAAGTGGACCTGAACAATATAATGGGGTGGGCAACTACATGGCAGATGAGGTTTAATGTTGAAAAATGTAAAGTAATGCACTTGGGCATCAGAAACACGAAAGTAAGCTATTCACTAGGGGGGAAACCTCTGGGTGAATCTAAGATGGAAAAGGAAATGGGAGTACTAGGTGGACAACAGGCTTGGCATTGGCATGCAATGCAAAGCCGCTGCAAGCAAAGCCAACAGAATACTGGCATGTATAAAAAAGGGGATTCACTCCAGAAATAACGGAATTTTTGTAAAATCTTACCTGTAAAATTCCTTTCTCTGAGTCCTCCGACAGTCGCCGCCTCTTCATATTCGTCACATATGGGGGTATTAGACTTTGCTCCGAAGGAGTAGCTAGGCAACAGAATATGTTAACAATAAAGCTTTAACATATCCCACCCTCAAGGGGTGGTCCCCTCAGTCAATACCCTCCTACTTCCTGCAACCATATCTCAGTTTTAGTGGAATAGCAGTAGAGTATACAATCAAACCCCAAAAGAGGGGCGGGGGCGGCGACTGTCGGAGGACTCAGAGAAAGGAATTTTACAGGTAAGATTTTACAAAAATTCAGTTTTCTCTTACGTCCTCCGACAGTCGCCGCCTCTTCATATTCGTCACATATGGGGACGTCCCAAAGCAGTGCAAACATGAGGGGTGGGAAACACATCCGCGCCGAAAGGCAACGCAGTCTCCACATCAAAGAAAGGAACCTTACCAAAGGAAGGAAACCAGCTGGGCAACAGCAAAAATAAGTGCTCAACAGGAGCAACAACCCAGGAAAAGACAAAAAAACCAGGGGATACAAAACTTATCCCAACCGCCAGGAGTCCCCAACAAGGGACCCTAGGGAACAGCCGCACTAAGAACCTTGCGGCCAAAGGAAGCATCCGCCGATGCCTGAACATCTACTTTGTAGAATTTTGTGAAAGTGTGCACGGTCGACCAAGTCGCCGCCTTACACACCTGGGCTACAGAAGCCCCATGACGACAGGCCCAAGACGTACTCAGAGATCTAGTAGAGTGCGCCTTCACAGGCACAGGGGGAACCTTCCCCTGCAAAGCATAGGCCTGTTCAATGGTCTGCCTGATCCATTTGGCGATGGTAGAGGCCGAAGCCGCCATGCCCTTCCGAGGACCCCCTGGAAGAACAAACAAGGAGTCCGTCTTTCGAAAAGACTCAGTCGATTTAAGGTAAACCCTTATCGCCCGAACAACATCCAGAGAGTGCAATCTCACCTCCTTTGGATGTTTAGGTTTCGTGCACAACGAAGGCAAGACAATATCCTCATCAAGATGGAATTTCCGAAACTCGTTTCGGCAGAAAAGAAGGATTAGGTCGCAAGACCACCTTATCCAAATGAATAACCAGGTACGGAGACTTGCAGGACAAAGCCGCCAGTTCCGACACTCTGCGAGCCGAAGTGATCGCCACCAAAAAGGCGACCTTTTTGGACAACATAGACAACGAGATCTCCCTGATCTGTTCAAAAGGAGCACGTTGTAACACAGAGAGAACGAGATTCAAGTCCCAAGGGGGCAGAGGATCCCGCCTCGGGGGAACCAGATGCCGCACACCCTGAACAAAGGTGCCAACCAATGGGTTGGAAGCCACGGGACGTTGAAACAGAACGGCCAGAGCAGACACCTGACCCTTTATCGTAGCCAGCGCCAAACGCTGATCAACCCCCGTTTGAAGGAAAGACAGCACACGGGACACCGAGTACGTGCGGGGTGAAAACCCCTTGGACTCACACCAGGCAAAATAGGCCTTCCAAGTACGGTAATAAACCTTCCCCGAGGAAGACTTCCTCGCGTTGATTAAAGTATGAACGACCTCCGGAGAGAGACCCCTCTCCTTCAGGACCTCAGTCTCAACAGCCAGGCCGTCAAAGCCAGCGACTGTAAAGCAGGATGGTATATCGGTCCTTGAGACAGTAGATCGTCTCGAAGAGGCAGACGCCACGGGGCGTCGACCGCCAGATTCACGAGGTCTGCGTACCAGGACCGGCGAGGCCAGTCCGGTGCCACAAGAATCACCGTGTTGCGTTCCGAGTGTAACCTGCGAAGGAACCTGGACAGCAACTGAATCGGTGGAAACGCGTACATCAGCCTGTACTGATGCCACGGGGCCACTAACGCATCCGACGCGTCTGCCCGAGGGTCGCGCGTCCTTGCCACGAACCTCCTCACCTTGTTGTTGAGGCGAGACGCGAACAGGTCCACATCTGGAAGACCCCACTTCGCGCACAACGTCTGGAAGACAGCCGGATGGAGAGACCATTCCCCCTGATCCAGGGTCTGGCGACTCAGATAGTCCGCCTGCCAGTTCTCCACTCCCGGAATGTGAACCGCCGTTATCGCCGGGACATGAGTCTCGGCCCAAGACAGAATGTCGGCCACTTCTCGAGCCGCTCGGGCACTCCTGGTGCCCCCTTGGTGGTTGATGTAGGCCACCGCCGTGGCATTGTCCGTCTGCACCCGAACCGGGCAACCCTGCAGCCGGTCCGTCCAGCGATGAAGACAGAGATTTATCGCACGCAATTCCAGAATGTTGATCGGAAGGGAAGACTCCCCCTCCGACCAAGTCCCCTGAGCGGACAGAACGCCCAGAACTCCACCCCAGCCCGACAGGCTGGCATCCGTGGTGATTACCGTCCACGAGATCGGACGAAACGACTTGCCCCCGGACACCAACGGGGACTGGAGCCACCACAGAAGGTTTTCCCTGGTGCGAAGACTCAACGAGATTTGAAGATCCAGAGATTGAGGTCGCCCGTCCCACCTGGACAGGATCTCCGCTTGGAGACCCCGCGTGTGAAACTGTGCGAAAGGAATCGCCTCGAAGGCCGAGACCATCAATTCCAGACATCTCATACACGTCCGCAGAGACGAGTTCGGAACGTCCCTGAGGGACCTGACTTCCTCCCGGAGAGTCCTGAGTTTGTCTTCCGGCAGGAAGACCTTCGCCTGCACCGAGTCCAGTATCATTCCCAGATAGGGGAGACGAACCGACGGACTCAGTGTTGACTTTGGAAAATTTATCGTCCAACCAAACTCCTGCAGAGTTTGCATTGTGACAGACAGGTCCTCCTCCAGACCCTGTCTGGTCACAGACCGAACCAGAATGTCGTCCAGATACCCCAGGACAGAAACGCCCTGGGCCCTCAATAATGCCAGAACCGGTGCAAGCACCTTGGTGAAGACCCGCGGAGCCGAGGCGAGGCCAAAGGGCAACGCCACGAACTGGTAGTGATCCTCCGCAATGGCAAATCGAAGGTACCTCTGATGACCCTCGAATATGGGGATGTGAAGGTACGCATCCTTCAAATCGATGGAGGCCATGAATTCCCCCGGAACCAGGGCAGCCACCACCTACCGCAGGGATTCCATGCGGAACTTGCGAACCCGCACAGAGCGGTTCAGAGCCTTCAAGTCCAGAATCGGACGAACCTTGCCCTCCTTTCTGGGCACGGTGAACAGATTGGAATAAAACCCCCGAAACCTGTCCCGATGAGGCACCGGAACCACCACTCCCTGAGCCCTCAGGTCCCGCACCGCCAGGTGCAGGTCCCGCAGGCGCTCTGGAGACAGTTGAAGATTTGAGGGAAAAAATCTGCTCTCCGGCCGAGAGAGAAACTCGATCTTGTATCCAGATCGAACGATTTCCAGAACCCATCTGTCCCGCACACGGGCCAACCAGGGCTGAAGAAAACCGAGCAAGCGTCCCCCCACCCCAAAACTGGGTGAGGGCGCCCCTTCAGGCCGAACTGTTATGGGCTGCAGGTCCGGATTGGCCGGACTTCTGTTTCCCAGACCAGGGCTTCTTCTGAGAGCCTTGACCTTTGAACGGTTTGCCCTTGTAGTGCGGCCGAAAGGCACGAAAGGACCCCTGAGGGGGCCGAAAATTTGCATGCTTCTTCCCAGAAGCCCCCTTAGCCTTGGGGAAATGGGGCAAGAGAGTGCTCTTACCCCCGGTGATCCCCTTAATCAACACATCCAGGGACTCCCCAAAAAGGCGAGACCCATCATAAGGCAGATTGGCTAAGGTCTTACGTGAAGATTGGTCCACCGACCAACATTTTAACCAAACCAGGCGGCGAGACAACACCGCCACGCTGTGCACACGTGCAGCCAACAGAATCAGGTCCAGGTCCGCATCACACAGATACATGACACCCTGGTGGATCTGATCCACCATATCCAGGGTCGCCGGCGAGGCCGAATCGGCCACTAGGACGCGCCTAAGCATCTGCGTCCAACTTGCGATCGCCTGGGCCGCCATGAGAGAAGCAAACAGAGCCTTAAGCATAGAACCCGTAACAGAATAAGTATGACGGGCAAGAGACTCCAGTCTCCTATCCGTGGCATCACGGAAAACAGGGGAACCCTCTGCAGGAATCGCAGTGGCTTTGTTCAAAACCGCAATTGCATGATCCACTGGTGGAGGCACACACCACCTTTCATCAGTGGCAGGCGAAAAAGGATAACGCAGCTTGAATTTACTTGGTACCGCAAAAGGTTTGCGCAGATCGCGCCATTGATCCTTAACAGCGCGCTGAAAATCAGCATTGCAGGGAAAAACCTGCGGCGTCCTGCGTTTTCTCTGCGTCCCATAAGCCGCCAAGGCAGCGGGGGGACACACTTCGTCCTGCAAACGCAGCGTTTGCTTAATGGAAGCAATCAACTCATCCATGATTGCAAGCTCTTCAGGCGAGCCAGGGGGAGAATTATCGACCCCCTCAACTTCAGCCTCCACCTCAGACCCCACTAGATCAAGAGAGGAGCGGGACCCCGATAAGGAGGCCCCTGCCAGAACAGCCCCATCACCTTCACCCTCAGAATCAGAGGAAAGAGCAACTCTGGGCCTTTTAGTAGATTGAGCAGCCACCAGCATTTGCACCTGAGCAGCAAGGCCAGCCACAATAGTGGCTAAATCCCCCCCTGGGGGGGAAACAGCGGTCCCCTGGCTTTCCACCAATACTGTAGGAAATTTGCCCTCCTGAGAATCCATTGCCCCTGTAATGCCAGACAACCAAGGGTTAACTGCCCCTTTTCAGCAAGCGCGGCAAGCGCAGCCCACCGCACCACACTCAAGCACAATGAGACCCCCACAGGGAATATGCAAACTGAACACAGGCAATGGATAGCAAGAACAGAAGGATAAAACCTGAGGAGACCCTCGCCGCTGCTGCTGCCTCGATCGGTGTTCCTGGAAAGAGGAAGTGATGCTGCCAGGGCGCTCTATGTAAGCCTATGGAGGCTACAAGAAAATGGCCGCCATGCATGTAAACCATGCGGCCGGAGCGGGTGTAGGCAAAATGGCGTCGATTGGCGCCGAAACCGCCGCTCCACAGTGCATTAAAACACACATTACATTCCAATATAAGAA
Source organism: Pelophylax lessonae (assembly GCF_965119305.1). NCBI lineage: Eukaryota > Metazoa > Chordata > Amphibia > Anura > Ranidae > Pelophylax > Pelophylax lessonae. The sequence continues at coordinate 61,151,071 of NC_138780.1, forward strand.
TACATGTCAGATCGCCGCAGCGATCGCTGTATATGCCCAAACATGCCAAAAAAACATGCCCCACAGCACACAGCTTCTCACACTGACCAGTCTGACACACACAGTGTCATACAGCTCCCCCCCCCCCTTGCAGCCCACAGCATGCAGCCGAGAGATAGGGAGACAAGCAGTGTGAATAGAGGCAGGTTACACAGTCCCAGACTGACACCCCCCCAGACAGACAGGTCCCCACATAAATACACTTACCTCACATGGCGTGGGGGACCCGCACAGGCGAACAAGCCGCTGCACATGAGGCAGGGAGAGTCGCAATTCAAGACGCACAAAATGGGGGTTAAGAAACCGCACAGCGTCCAGTGAGGTAGCCACCTCACCAATCATCCCTGCACCGAACAGGGATGGGTCGTTCACTATGCCAGGAGCGTTACCTGGCTGAACGCTCGATGGCAGACTGGGAAGCCACTGACCCACGACCTGCGACCAGGGGGATCAGCCCGAGACCCAGTCCGCATGATCCTCTTCGTCCGAAGAACTAACTAACGCTGACAAAATAACAGCTAATTAAAGGTAGAGAGAAAACTCAAACAAAATATTAAAAAGAAGAAAGAGTCTGGGACAGAAAGTCCCAGCACAGAGAGAGCCAGCCACTCCTGACAAGCTAGACATTAAAACTGAGATATGGTTGCAGGAAGTAGGAGGGTATTGACTGAGGGGACCACCCCTTGAGGGTGGGATAGGTTAAAGCTTTATTGTTAACATATTCTGTTGCCTAGCTACTCCTTCGGAGCAAAGTCTAATACCCCCATATGTGACGAATATGAAGAGGCGGCGACTGTCGGAGGACGTAACAGAAAAAGAGATTATTCTGCCACTCTACAAGACTCTGGTCCGGCCACATCTGGAGTATGCTGTCCAGTTCTGGGCACCTGTCCTCAGAAAGCATGTGCTGGAACTGGAGAGAGTCCAGAGAGGGCAACAAAAATAATTAGGGGAATGGAGAGCATCGGCTATGAGGAAAGACTACAAGCACTGAACTTATTCAGAAAAGACGCTTGACGGGGGGATATGATATCAATGTACAAATACTGTACTGGCGACCAATGTTCCCTCTAATTTTTTACTGTGCTGAGCAAATAAAAACATTTCTGAGCGCAAACCTTTAGACTGAGCAATTGGGGGGGGGGGGGGGGTCAATGCAGAGTGCCCACAGCATTGCCCCCAATCAATTGCATTGTGCCCACAGCAATGCCCCCAATCAATTGCAGAGTGCCACAGCAATGCCCCCAATCAATTGCAGAGTGCCACAGCAATGCCCCCCAATCAATTGCAAAGTGCCACAGCAATGCCCCCCAATCAATTGCAGAGTGCCCACAGCAATGCCCCCAATCAATTGCAGAGTGCCCACAGCATTGCCCCCAATCAATTGCAGAGTGCCCACAGCATTGCCCCCAATCAATTGCAGAGTGCCACAGCAATACCCCAATCAATTTCAGAGTGCCACAGCAATGCCCCCAATCAATTGCAGAGTACCACAGCATTGCCCCCAATCAATTGCAGAGTGCCACAGCAATGCCCCCAATCAATTGCAGAGTGCCACAGCATTGCCCCCAATAAATGCAGAGTGCCCACAGCATTGCCCCCAATCAATGCAGAGATGCCAGCGCCCCCCCCCCCCCCCCGAGACCCTTGCACTTACCTCACGAGTCACGGCAGCTTCTCTTTAGTCCCCGGCTCCAGCGTCCCCTCAGTCCCCCCGCCTCCTCCTCGGACCTCGGCCAATGGCATGGGGTGGTATGCCTTTCGGCCAATCAGAAGCGGGAGGACCCGCTCCCTGATTGGCCAGGAGGAGGATGCTAGTGACAATAGCGAATTTTCATTCGCTATTGTCACACAATGGGCGGGCTCTCGGGGCGCACTGCTCAGCTCACTACCTTCACCGTCTTTACGTCGGCTGCGCCGTCTGACTTTGTGCTGCGCGGGACCGTCAATTAGACTGCGCTGCCGCGCATGCGCGCAGCTTAAGGTGAACATTGCTGGCGACCCTAGCATAATGAACAAACTTTTTAGAGAAAGGGAATACAATAAGACACGTGGCCACTCACTAAAACTAGAGGAAAAACGGTTTAACCTTAAAATAAGTAAGGGGTTCTTACTAAGTAAGGTTCACAGTCAGAGCAGTAAGGATGTGGAATGCGCTTCCACAAGCAGTCGTATCAGCAGGGAGCATCGATAGTTTCAAAAAACTATTCGATGGGCACCTTAAAGACCACAACATAAAGGGGTATACAATGTATGGTTAACAGCAAGCACACACACATCATAGGTTTAACTGGATGGACTGATGTCTTTTTTCAACCTCACAAGCTATGTAACCTTCTGCGACAGAGTAAGCAGAGGAATTTCTCAAATATTTTCAAAGAGAAGCCTTTGAAGCACCGACAGAACCAAAATTGAGATCCCGCGGAGGTACCAGGGATCGCACCGGAGGAGCCACATGGCAAACTTCCTGCACAAAAGTGTGAACCAAGGACTTTGCCGCCAAAGGCCTTTGGAAAATAATAGCCAAGGCAGAAATCTGGCCCTTGATGGTGCCCAGAGCCAAACGTTGATCTACACCCAATTGTAGTTACTCCAACAGGCGAGACACACAACAGGCGAGACACAGAAAAGGAATGGGGAGAAACCCCCCGCAACGCACACCAAGTAATGTACGCCTTCCAAACTCAATGATAAACCTTTCTGGATCTAGCCTTCAACAGCATAGAAATCAACGACTCCGACAGCCCTCTGTCTTTTAATAGCCACGCCGTTAAAGCAAGTGACTGTAAAGCAGGATGGAAGCTTGGTCCTGGAGACAGATGATCTTCCCTGAGAGGAAGGAACGTCTGCTACCAGCCTTACCAGATCTGCGTACCAGGACCGGGGAGGCCAATCTAGTGCCACCAGAATGACTGGAATTCCTTCTACCTCGATTCTGCATAGCAGTCTCGACAGGAGTTGAATTGAAGGAAAGGCAAAAATCTGACGAAACTGACCCCAAGAGGCCACCAGAGCGTCAGCCAGAGGATCCCGAGACCTTGACACGAACCTCTGCACCTTCCTGTTGAGATGGGAAGCACACAGGTCCACATCGAGAGTCCCCCACCGAAGACACAGTTGATGAAATCCCTCCGGACGAAGAGACCATTCTCCTGGATCCAACGTCTGCCAACTGTGAAAATAGTGCGCTTGCCGATTCTCTACCCCCCGAACATTCAAAAGCAGAGAGGGCCGGAACATATCGTTCTGCCTACTTCAAGATACCGGCCACTTTCCGGGCCGCCAGGGCAGTTTTCGTGCCCCCTTGATAATTGACATATGCCACAGCCTTAGCATTGTCTGATTGTATCTGCACAGGGCATCCCTGCAGATGATCCGTCCATTGAGACGGACAAAGTCTGATTGCCCGAATTTCCAGGACATTGATAGGCAACCTGGACTCCTCCTGATTCCAGACACCCTGGTCCGAACACACTCCCAAAACACCTCCCCATCCAGACAGACTGGCATCCGTGGGGATTACAGTCCAATACAGGGGAAGAAAGGATTTTCCCCAGACGTAGGGCCGGGGAGCAGAGCCATCATAGGAGAGACTCCCTTGAACCCCAACTCAACAGGATCAGATTGTCCAACGACAGCGGATCCTTGTTCCATTTGATCAGAATCTCCCTTTGCAAGGGTCTGGTGTGGAACTGCACAAACTGAATTGCCTCGAAGGTGGAGACCATCAGACCCAGCACTTGCATGAAAGTCTGGAGTGATAACTGATGGTTGGACAACAGGAGCCAAAAAGCATCCTGTAGTTTTTAGAAATTTTGTTTGAGGAATTAACACCCAGGCTGACGCTGAGTCCAGCCTCAGACTAAAGTAGTCCAGCTTTCTGGACGGAGACTGTGCAGATTTCTGAAAATTCAGTATCCACCCAAACTCCTGCAGAGTTTGCACCGTAACGTCTAAGTCGGCTTCTAGAGCTGAGGAAAACTCTGCACGCAGAAGCAGATCGTCCAGGAAACCTAGTACAGCAATCCCCTTCTGCCGTAAAAAGGCCAACACTGGGGCTAAAACCTTTGTGAACACCCGAGGAGCTGAGCCAAGACCAAAAGGGTAACGCCAGGAATTGAAAGTGCTCCTCGCCCACGGCAAAAAATAAACGCTGATGCCTGACATATATTGCAATATGAAGGTAAGCGTCCTTGAGATCGCTAGAAGCCAGCCGATCTTGATGAAGGAAAGCAACTACTGTGTGGATGGACTCCATCCAAAATATTTGAACCCGCACAAAGTGGTTCAGTGCCTTGAGATCCAAGATCGGACGAACCTTGCCTTTCTTCCAGGGAACTGTAAACAGATTTGAATAAAAACCTTGGAAACATTCCGACTCTAGAACCGGCACAATAACTCCTTGTGCTAACAGGTCCTGAACTGCTCCATAGAGGGCCTGTAGCCGCTCTGTAGACGAGCGTAAGTTGGAAGGAAAGAAAAGTGCCGAAGGCAAGGACCGAAACTCGATCTTGTAACCGAACTGAATCAGTTTGGAGGACCCATTTGTCCTGAGAGAGCAAGGCCCACAGAACCGGAAAGAAGAAAAGAAATCCCCCCACCCTAGACGCTGGTGAGGGCACCCCTTCAGGCTGGGGAAGGCTTGTCTTCGGAACTAGAAGTGCCAGCTTTGGACTTAACATTCCAGGGTCTCTTGGAGCCTCCTGCAAAGTTACAGGTGGATCTCGAGCTCTTTTCCTGCGATCCAGATGAATGAAAGGGCCGCTTGTGAGTTGAAAAGAAAGGAATCCGCTTACAGCAAGGTTCCTTGCCATTAGCAGCCTGTGGAATCAATGTACTCTTGCCTCCTGTAAGACCCATTATAATTTCTTCCATTGAGGCACCGAACAGATGGTCACCTACAAAAGGAAGATCAGTCAGCCCCTTTTTAGAAGCCTGGCCAGCCGACCAGTACTTCAACCAGATCATGCGGCAAAGGATCACCGCCGTCGCCGAAACCCTGCCGGCAAAGGGGGCCACATCCAGTGATGCATCCCATATATACTGTAACCCTTGGATCAACTGATCTGTCAGCTCAGAAGGGTGTCGACTCCCCTCCAGGTCCCTGGCGCAAAATCTTAGCCCATTCATTTAAGGTCTGGGATACCAGGTCCCAGCAAATACCGGTCTCAAAATTGAACCAGCCACAGTGAAAAGGTACCGGACCAGAGCCTCCGCTCTTTTGTCCACGGGATCCTTAAAAGACAGGGAATCTTCCACTGGCAAAAAATAATCAAAATGAATCGGCGCTTAATAAATCCCGTAATAAACATGGACATATCAAGAATAAAAAACTATTAGAACTATAAAACTAATAGTAAGTGATTGATAATGAAGTTATATGGTAAAGTGCTCTGTGCTAAAGGTGCAAATAAAGTGACCACAATAAGTAATAATATCACATTAAAAGCTTCAATTACTAAAATAGCACAAATAATATTAAAGTGACAGTGAATCATGGTGCACTGTGCAAAAAATAAAATTTGATTCAGTATCAAAATCTGATCAGGAAAGCATAAAAGTGGTAAATAGCACACTATCAATACAAAAGTGCGAGAAGAGACATAAAAACCTCCCAGAAAGCAAAAAAGCTTGGGGGGGGGGGGGGATAAAAACAGCAGGTGCTACAAAGGCTAAAAAGTCCTTGTAAGACGATAATATCGTGGTATATAAAAGTCGATAAAAAAAGGCGATGATTTTAATAAAAAGTGCTGGTGTCTAGACAAGTTGTCAGATGTGCGGAGAACTGGATAGGTGCGGGAAACTTTACTCTCTGCGATGGTGAGCATGAATCCATAAAAAAAGTGAAATGGCCGCTCACCTCCAAAATCACTCATAAAGAGCGTTTGTACCAAATAGGTAACCAAGGTCTCCAATGTGAGCAGATCGATCCGCTTTCCAGTAGCCAGGTACGGTCAGTTCTATGACAGGCTCCTTAATTCCTCCTAGACAGCCGGCACCAGACGCCAACGGATAAATAACCCTAAGCAGGTGTGTAGCTCAGACCAAGGATAAAGGGAAGGACCTCATAGTGTAGTAAGTTTATAAAAGCATTTATTGAAATAACATAGTAACACATTTAAGAATGAGGATAACAGCATAGTAGCGTGGCAGCGGTATGGCGTTGAATACCGGTTACTTCCGGTCTCGGCCGGAAACCAGAAGGGACGTCAGACAGCTTCTGCTGACTCATTGCGTCACAGCACAACGTGACTTTCTCAAGGGATGAGAAGACGACTGATGTGTCAGCCATGTAAAGCCAGCGGTCACGATGGTGACCGTCAACAACCTGAATAGAGTATTATTTACCACCAGATGGCGCTGAAGGCCCTTAAACTGATGAAATAACAATTTGGAATCCCATAGAATTGACATAATAGCGGGAATTAAAAGCAAATCGCAATATTATTGAAATGAATCGTGGGAAACAGAGAATATTCAGAAAATAAGGGGGCTGGTCACGCCGCTAATACATGAATATATAATCAGAAAAAACAGGCAGATAATAAATAATATATAACCACACTAGTAAAGCAGGTATAATAAATACCATACTTATGAATCCAATAGCCCAAATAAATAATAATAGGATAGAAGTCCACATAATATACATAGCCAAAAATAACAAAAATATCTCAAAAGAGATATATAAATATATATATATATATATATATATATATATATATATATATATATATATAAATAAAATATTGTAATATAGATAAAAGCCAAAAAAGTTAAAAGTGAAATAAAGGCCAAATGGATAATATATAATGTATATAAAATATAAAAAGTGGACTAATGGGCACAGGACTGATAGCATAAATATGATAAAAGATATAAAAATAAAGGTATATATAATTGTATATGTAAACAAGAACAGCCCTTAGGTGAGGTAGATGAAGGGATAAAAGCTAGAAATCAGAAATAAAACAATTGAGATCAAACTCAATATTCAAGCCTGAGGGGGCTAAGGACTGCATCTCAAAAATCCATCTGGATTCAGCCTTACTGAGGGTATTAATTCTGTTACTCCACCTCCAATGTGGTTTATATTTCTCTATACCACAAAAGCGAAGGGAAGAAGGGTCTTTATGGTGGTGTTCCAGAAAGGGTTTAAAAACACTATGTTTAGGATACCCATTGTGGATATTTTGAACATGTTCTATAGGCGTTTCCAGAGAGGTCTTTTTGTTCGTCCCACATATTGATAATGGCATTAACATTCTAGTAGGTAAACAGCGCCTTCAATTCTACACAAGATAAATTCTTTTATTTTAGATTTCTTCCCAGTAATCGTAGATTCAAACTCAATACTTTTCTTTTTTGGGAAGTTCTTGCGTTTGCAGTCATAGCAGTTTTTGCATGGGTAAAATCCTTTCCCTTCAAAGTAACTAACAGGAATTTTAGGTGGTGGGTCAATTACATTTTTTGGCTAGTTGATCTCTAAGGGTAGGTGCCCTTCTATAAGTGAATTTGGGTGCACTCGGGAGTATCTGGTTGAGATTTTTATCAGCCAGCAGGATCTTCCAGTGTTTCTTAATGATTTTTTCCACCCTTTTGTGTTGAATATTGTAATCAAGAATGAGGTTGATTGATTGTGGTTGTTGTGGTTCTTGTGTAACCTCCTTCAGCAAGGTCTCTCGTTCTAGATTACCCACTTCATTAATTTTCTGATTCATAAAGGAGTTTCTGTAGCCTTTTCCAACGAATCTTGTCTTTAGAACATTCGCTTGTTCTTCATAGTGTCGTTTCTCTGTACAATTTCTGCAAGTATATATCATCGGGAGGTCCTGCCCCCTCGTGTCACAAATGACGTCATCTGTGACACGGGGGGCGGGGCCTCCCGATGACGTCATCTGGAGCAACGCCCACAATGGCTATATAACAAGCTGCAGAGACCGGAGACCGGCATAATCACCGGAGACATCGTCGGAGGAGGAACGGAGGAAGACGAAGAAGATAGGATTAGAGCCGAGGGCAAAAGAGCAGAAGAGCAGAAGACCAGGAGAGGGAGAACAGATGAAGATTTTTAATAAACTTTCCAAAACGTCTCCTGTTGTTATTTACATACACTGCCTTTTATGGGGTGAATGGGTAGGAGTACAGTGTACCCCATACCCCTTGTTAAAGGGTGCTTCAAGATTCCGATGAGCCCCCTGCCCGCAGACCCCCACAACCACCGGCCAGGGTTGTGGGGATGAGGCCCTTGTCCTTATCAACATGGGGGCAAGGTGCTTTGGGGTGGAGGGTGCAGAGCTCCCCCTGCCCTAAAGCACCAACACCCCCCCCCCCATGTTGAGGGCATGTGGCCTGGTTTGGAACCTGGGGGGGACCCCCACGCAGTTTTTTCCCCATTTTTGGCGTGAAGTTCCCCCTCAAAATTCTCACAGCGCAAGTCGCGCCGCAAGTCGGATCATCCTGATCCGACTTGTGGCGAGACTTCCATTCAAATCAATAGGCTCCCATAGGGAACCATTGATTTTGAATGGAGGCAGAACAAACGCTGCTAAAAGCAACGTGGCCAAACGTGCAATAACGCAAATGGAAAAAGCTACTGAAAGCACATTAACAGCTGCTTTTTCACGGCGTCAGAACTAGCTTTGCAGCACGTTTTTTCTAACGTCTCGTGTACATGGAGCCTAACAAGTGTGGTAGGCTGCTGGCGCGGATATTGCAGAAGCGTACAGAGGCCCGTCACGTAAATGCATTAGATATACCAGGAGGAAGGGTGGTTAGTTCCCCTCAAATAGCAAAAGCCTTTCAAATTAGGGATGCACCGAAATGAAAATTCTGGGCCGAAACCGAAAATGCAGGATGCCCTTGGCCGAAAAGCCATTTCCCCCAAATTATTTTAAAATGGATAGAACAGGGGCGTACGGCAGAAACAGGCAGCGATGTACACCTGTAGCTAGTATGTAGTATATGTACTGTGACGGGTTGGCAAGTGGTTAATTTAATTACCAATGATATTTGTATTATGCACCATGAGGGGGTTAATGTATTGCCACTGCTGGTCACTGATGCATTACTGACCGACCAGTGGCAGTTAATTAACCCCTTTGTGCTGCATTAGTGCAACCAGTATCAGTGTTAATTAACACTGGTTGCACTGATACTGGTTGCACTAATGCAGCACAAAGGGGTTAATTAACTGCCACTGGTCGGTCACTAATGCATCAGTGACCAGCAGTGGCAATACATTAACCCCTCATGCTGCATAATACAAATATCATTGGTAGAGTATCATCAGTATAGTATCGCAGGGCTGCTCCACTCTACTTAAACCAGCTGTGCAAGATCAAGTCAGTAAAAGTGACAGAAGACAGCAGCACATCCAATTTCCAAAATAAAAATTGTCTTACAAACAGTTAACTGCTCAAGATTAGTGGAGATCAGTAAACAGGTAATAGGTTTGTGAAACTTCTAACCTGAACCAACAGTAAATGCTCCAAAAATAAAATAAAAAAACCCATGCAGCACACACAGACCTCAAATTAGCTAATGGAAGCTGAAATGGTTAACAGCCATGTGTTCCTGCAGCGTCTTCTTATCAGTGTATCAGGCAATGTACAGCTCAGGGAAATAAAACCATAAAAAGAGTGAGGGGAGAAGAGGCTGATCGGTAACCTGCACACTGCCTGAATACACAGATATCTGGAACACACTGCAGCCCACCAGCATTACATGGGACATTGCTCTAATTCTAGGTCATACCTTTAAAAGCCTTGCAGCTATCTCCTGGTGCTCTCAAGTCAAATGTGGCGGGCTGGAGAGGGGCGGGGGAGGAGTGTTTTACTGCATGCTGACTGGCTGTGGATGGAAGGGAGGAGGAGCTCCACATTTCAGCACGCCCATCCCCGACATTAGGGCTCCGATCTGACAGCTCTGCTCTCTCCCTGTGCTGGAAGGAGTCACACTGCAGAATGTAGTGCTACACTGTCAGCACACCGCCCCTGAATCCAGGGATAGCAGTGATAGTGGACCTGGCCGGCCAATATCAGCGGCCATACATTTTCGGCATCCTTAACCCCTTATCGGCCGAAATTGGATACTCACATTTTCGGCCGAAATTATCGGTGGCTGAAATTTCGGTGCACCTCTACTTTCAATCATTCTATGAAAAATTGTATAGCCTTCAGGGCTGTGGATTAGGAGTCGGAGAAAATTTTGGGTACCTGGAGTCGGAGTCGGCAAACAATGCACCGACTCCTACTAAATTTAGATTGGAATTGAGGAGGCCAAATGTGAAAAAGGAAGAACTACAGAAAGTTCTGAAAGGACGTTTTGTCTTCCTTAAAATGGATGCATGCACACGTCACGGAGTCAATTATTTTGCTATTAATGTTAGATTTGTGGATGAAAATAACAAAACAATAACACGGACCCTCAGATTAAAGGACACTCAGGCACATCACACCAGTGATTACCTTCAGAAGTTAGTGGAGGGTGTTCTAGAAGATTTTGAAATTACAAAAAGGAACAGATTTTAGGTATTGTGACAGATAACACCTCTAACATGTTGAGCACAATTGAGAAGATGAACGCAGATGAAGAAGGAAACAAAACAGATATTAGAGTAAGGGTCCATTCACACTAGCGCGACTTGTCAGGCGACTTGGTCGCCTGACAAGTCGCGGTCGGTCGATCGCCATTGAATAGTACAGGACCCGTTCTGATAGGAGCGACACAAGTCGCTCCGACTTAGAAAAAGGGTCCTGTACTACTTTGGGGTGACCTGGAGGCGACTTGCATTGACTTCAATTATATGAAGTCCGTGCAAGTCGAGCCGAGGTCGCCCCACAAAGTCGTGTCGCGCCAGTCTGAATGGGCGCTTAGAAGAAGACAGCTCTGTAAGTATTGGAGAAAGTTCAGAAACTGAAGAGAATGCTGACATTTTTTTTAGACAACTTTGTTGAAGAAGCATTGAAGCTTGCTACTATTCATCATATGGGATGTGCTGTTCATACACTGCAACTTGCCTTAAGAGATGGATTAAAAGATCGCCATGCAGCTACACTAATTGGCAAATTATGGCAAGTAACTGTTGCAGCCAGGGCCCCGAAAACAGATGCAATTTTGAAAAGACGTGCAGGAAAAGGAGACATTTTGGATCAAACAACTCGCTGGGGAAGCACTTATTTAATGGTGAAGCGTTTGCTTGAACTTAAAGACTTCATAGAAGAAATGGAAAATGAAAATCTTGCATTAACTGAAAGCCAGTGGACACAAAAGAGCTGGAGAACCTTCTTTCTCACCCCTTCACTGTCACCAAGAGGTTGCAATGTGACGATCTAACCCTGGGTAAATTCCTAACAGGAAGAGCCTGTTATATCGCCTGAACAAAAATGGAGGGTTAATAGCTGAGGGCATTGCATCTTCAATGATGAAAAGAGAGAGTCTTTTGCTGGAAAATGAAATCTGGTTGCTGCTATTTATGACGACCCAATGAGCCGACTTTTGTTGAACAGTGAACAGACTGCTACTGGGAAAAAGGCCCTCTATTATCATTTCGCATGAAGGGATTACGACCTGAAATACCTCCACAGGATGAAGTTCTTTTAAGCAATAGTGTTAACTCAGGATCATCTTCTTCAAACAAAGAATTCGACTTTGATTCCTTCTTAGACAAAATGGAAGTTAGAAAAAAGAATTAATAGATTGTGCTCAACTAAAACACTAATATGTACACAGGAATAATTAAAATTATAAAGTGTACACATAAATGAAATAATACCATCCAATCTGTGCAAATATAAAGTGCAATATTGGGAATTGTGAGGTAATTAATACAAATACCAACACTGTGTAAAAACTGCAAATAAATAAATATAAAGTGCAATTTAACAAGGTGCAAATATCGCCAAATATGTGCAAATAATCAAATGAATAAAGTGCAATATGGGAATAATATTCCCAAAATGTGCAAAATCACTGCAGAATGTCCATAGCTGGATATATAGCCAGATAGTCCATAAGTAGACAGGGGATATCCAAATAAAGATGAACAAGATCCCACTTGGTAGCAATATACACCTCCACCAGATCACCCAGAGTGTATAAATGCTTACCAGTTTCCGTGGACCCCTTCAGTTATAGGGCGTCTAACAGGCAATTGGATAAGATGGACAACCAGGCTTCAAAATGGGCATCAACTTCACATACTCCAAAGCGATTCCTCCTCCAATGCCATAAATCTGGGGATGGGCTCCCACACAATATCCAGAAGGAAAGAAGGGTCTCAATAGTGAAGTACGTTATAATAATATTTATTAAAAAGAGGATGCACTTGTGAAGGAATGTGATGAACACTTGTGAATTAAGCAAAATGTCTATTTTTCTATGTGTATTTTTCTGTACATATACATATCTTTTTCCTGTCTTCCTTACTCAAAATGCCCGTTACTAGATACCCCCCCGCCCACCAAGATGGAATGTGAGAAGAAAGATGGAGCCTTGGCACAGTGCCTTCAAGAGAAGATAACATTCATGAACTCAAAGGGGACCACCTTATAATGGGCATGACTAATCAGAAAGCTGCAAATAATCAGTATTATGCTTATGACGTACTAACATATGACACCGCCTACTAACTATATAATAGACTGTACATTACAAATAAACAGGAAGTATCATTTACCTGAACAATGTGTCAGTCTGATATCCTCGTGCATGCACTCTAATTACCTATCTAATCAGATCCAGCAGCAAGAAATCTATTTTGAACCTGATTGAGGTTCGCGGACATTTACACGCTTACAAATATAGGTGATAACAGGGCATTGAGGATAATCGCGGTCTCCGGGTTAGGAACGCCTTCCGCGTTCCATCTGCGTTCCACCGGGAGCCGGAAATGACATAGCGCAGTCATAGGTCCTACGTCCCGACGTGCTTCGCCATGTCCCTGATGACATCAGATTACGAGCTGACGAAACGCGTCGGGACGTAGGACCTGTGACTGCGCTACGTCACTTCCGGCCCCAAATCAATGCAGAGTGCCACAGCATGCCCCGAATCAATGCAGAGTGACCAGTGCACTTACCTGATTTGCAGCAGCGGCTTCTCAGTCTCCCCGCGTCTCCTCGAGTCTTCCCTCCTCCTCCTTGGCCAATGGCATGGGTTAGCTTTTCGGCCAATCAGGAAACGCGTCTCGGACCCGCTTCCTGATTGGCCAGGAGGAGGATCCATGTGACAATAGCGAATATTCATTAGCTATTGTCACACAAATGGTTGGGCTCAGGGCGCACTTATCTGCGCCCCGGGTCCACCCTTTTCTGGAAAAAAAAAAAAAAACGGAATTTTTGTAAAATCTTACCGTAAAATGTCTCTCTGAGTCCTCTGACAGTCACCAATGGGTATTGACCTCTTATCCATAGGAGCAAGCTAGGCATAAGACTTGTTAAAAACAAAGTAATTTACATAGACAGACCTATGGGGGCTGTCCTACTGGTCCAATACCCCCCTGCTATCAGCCATCCCAACTCAGTTTGGTAGCAAGCAGTTAAAGTCCAAAGAACCCCAAAAGAGGGGCGGGGGAGGCGACTGTCAGAGGACTCAGAGAAAGGAATTTTACGGTAAGATTTTACAAAAATTCAGTTTTCTCTTACGTCCTCTGACAGTCGCCGCCCACTCATACAGTCTTCACCAAAGGGATGTCCCAAAGCAGTGTAGACATGAGGGGTGGGAAACGTAACCGTCATAAAGGCAACGCAGCACCCACGTCAGAGAAAGGAACCTTACGTAAACAGAATGGTATCCTCTGAGTAACAGAAAAGCTCAACTGGAGCAACAACCCAGGAAAGCAAATAAACAAGGGGAAAACAACCCCAACAGCCAGGGACCTGCAAAACTAGGGTCCCCTTAAGGCACTGCCGCACACAGAACTTTGCGGCCAAAGGAGGCATCTGCCGATGCCAAAACACCAAGTTTGTAGAACTTTGGGAAGGTGTGCATAGACGACCAAGTCGCAGCCTTGCACACCTGGGCCACCGAAGCCTGATGCCGAAAAGCCCAGGACGCACTCACCGCCCTGGTAGAGTGCGCCTTGACAGAAAAAGGCAGAACCCGTTCCTTAATCAAATAGGCCTGTACAATCGTCTGTCTGATCCATTTTGAAATGGTCGCTGCAGACGCAGCCATACCCTTCCAAGGTTCCTCAGGAAGGACAAAAAGAGAATCCGACTTCCGAAAGGATTCAGTGGACGACAGGTAAACGCTGATCGCCCTGGGGACATCCAAGGAATGTAAGGCAAACTTCTTAGGATGTTTAGTATTCGCACAAAGCGAAGACAAAACAATGTCCTCATTAGCCCCCGTTCACACTGGGGCGACCTGTCAGGCGACCTGGTCGCCTGACAGGTCGCCTTCCACAGAGAAGCTGTGGACCCGTTCCAATAGGAGCGACACAAGTCGCTCCGACTTAGAAAAAGGGTTCGGAGCTTCTTTGGGGCGACCCGGAGCGACCTGCATTGACTTCAAAGTTATGAAGTCCGTGCCGGCCGCTCCGAGGTCGCGGTGCGAGCAGCGCGCCGCGACCTGTGAGGTCGCCCCGGGAAGTAGTGTTGCCCCAGTGTGAACGGGGCCTTAAGGTGAAACTCAGAAACCACCTTTGGAAGGAAGGACTGGTTGGTTGGCAAGACCACCTTATCCCTATGAACCACCAGGTAAGGGGAGTGGCAAGACAAGGCCGCCAACTCCGACACTCTGCGGGCAGAAGTGATCCCCACTAGAAAAGCAACCTTTTGCGACAGCAGAGGCAAAGAAATTTCCCTGATTTTTTCAAAGGGAGGATGTTGCAACACGGACAGAACCAAGTTCAAGTCCCAAGGAGGTAAAGGCGCCCTCCAAGGAGGGGCCAAATGACGCACACCTTGAATAAAGGTGCGAATCAAAGAGTTAGACACCAAGGGGTGCTGGAAAAAGACGGCCAGTGCAGATAACTGGCCCTTAATCGTGGTCAACGCCAGGCGCTGATCAACACCAGTTTGCAGGAAGGCTAATACCCTCGCCACCGAGTAGGAACGAGGAGGGAAGCCCCTGGATTCAAACCAGGCAAAATAAGCCTTCCAGGTACGGTAATAGATCTTACCAGACGAGGCTTTCCTAGCCTTGAGCAGAGTAGGAATGACATCGGATGAGAGACCCCTGTCTCTCAGGACCTAGCTTTCAACCGCCAAGCCGTTAAAGCCAGCGACTGTAAAGCAGGATGGAAGATCGGTCCCTGAGACAGTAGATCGTCTCGTAGGGGTAGCCGCCAAGGAGGCTCGACGGCCAGCTGAATGATGTCCACGTACCAGGACCGGCGCGGCCAGTCCGGGGCCACCAGAATCACAGACTTCGGTTACGAGACCAACCTGCGAAGGAACCTGGACAACAACTGAATCGGGGGAAAGGCATACATCAGACGATACCGGTGCCAAGGCACCACCAGCGCATCTGAGGCGTCTGCCAGAGGATCGTGCGTTCTTGCCACTAACCTTTCCACCTTGTGGTTTAGCCGAGACGCGAACAGATCCACATCCGGGGATCCCCATTTCGCACACAGCATTTGAAACACCTCCGGGTGCAGGGACCATTCCCCCTGGTCCAGGGTCAGGCGGCTCAGATAATGGGCCTGCCAACTCTCCACACCCGGAATGTGAACTGCCGAAATCACCGGGACGTGAGTCTCGGCCCAAGACAGAATACTGGTCACTTCCTGGGCCGCCCGGGCACTCCTGGTGCCCCCTTGGTGATTGATGTAAGCCACCGCAGTGGCATTGTCTGTCTGCACCTGTACAGGGCGGCCCTGAAGACGATCCGACCAATGGAGCAGGCACAGCCTGATCGCTCTCAAATTCCAAGAGGTTTATCGGCAGGGAGGATTCCTCCACCGACCAAGTGCCCTGGGCAGACAGGTTGCCCAGAACGCCACCCCAGCCCGACAGGCTGGCATCTGTGGTAATCACTGTCCACAGCAACGTCCGGAAGGATTTCCCTTCCACTACGGCCGGGGACTGGAGCCACCACAGAAGATCCACTCTGGTTTGGCGGCTCAGAGACACCCTCAGGTCCAAGGACTGAGGGAGCCTGTCCCATCTGGCCAGTATCTCCGCTTGGAGAGACCGCGTGTGAAACTGTGCAAACGGTATCGCCTCGAAGGCTGACACCATCAACCCCAGGGACCGCATACATGTCCTGAGGGACGAGGACTCGTTGTCCCTGAGGGACCTGACCTCGTTCTGCAGGGTCCGGAGCTAGTCCTCCGGCAGAAACACCTTCGCTTGGGCGGAGTCCAGGACCATTCCCAAATATGGGAGACGAACCGAAGGAGACAAAGTCGACTTCTGAACGTTGATGGTCCATCCAAACTCCTGGAGCGTCTGAACCGTAGTGGACAGATCGCGCAGCAGGCTCTGACTGGCACTCGACCTTAACAGGAGATCGTCCAGATATCCCAAGACCGCAATGCCCTGTGCCCGTAATAGGCCCAGAACAGGAGCCAGCACTTTGGTAAACACCCTTGGAGCCGAAGCGAGACCGAAAGGTAACGCCACAAACTGATAGCGTTCCTCCGCGATAGCGAATCAGAGGTACCTCTGATGACCCTCGAATATGGGGGTGTAAATACGCATCCTTTAGGTCGATAGAAGCCAGGAAATCTCCTGGACTCAAGGAGGCCACCACCGAGCGGAGTGATTCCATGCAGAATTTCTGAACGCGCACGAAGCGGTTGAGAGCTTTCAAGTCCAGAATCGGACGCACCTTGCCCTCCTTTCTGGGCACAGTGAACAGATTCAAGTAAAATCCCCGAAATCTGTCCCGATGTGGCACCGGGACGATTACACCCTGGGCGAGGAGATCCTATACCGCCCGATGAAGATCTTGCAACTGATCTGGGGGTCAAATGAAAATTTGAGGGAAAGAATCTGTCCGCTGGTCGCGAAAGGAATTCGATCTTGTAACCTGATCGAATGATTTCCTGAACCCACCTGCCCGGAATCTGGAGCAGCCAAGGTTTGAGGAAACCGCGCAGACGTCCCCCCACCCCTGAAACGGTTGAGGGCGCCCCTTCAGGCAGTGGCGGACTGGGCCGCCGCCCCAGCCTGGGCGGCTTTTGGATTGCCCACCCAAGGCTCTCTCTGTCCACCCTGGCCCTTGAAGGGTTTCCCCTTGTCCTGTGCCTTTAAGGCACGAAAGGACCCCTGATTTGGTTTAAAGGAAGGGCCCCGCTTACCGTGGAAGAATTTTCCCCTAGGATTCTGGGGCAGCAGAGTGCTCTTGCCCCCAGTGACACCTTTAACCAATTCATCCAGGGATTCCCCAAAAAGACGAGACCCCGCATAAGGGATATCGGACACCTTCTTCCTGGAAGTCTGGTCAGCCGACCAGCTTTTCAACCAAATCAAGCAGCGGTTAAGTACCGCGACACCAAACAGGCGAGCCGCCAACGGGGCCTCATCCAAGGCCGCATCACACAGATACATGACCGCTTGATGAATCTGGTCCACCATCTCCAAGGTAGTAGGGGGGGGGGCAGAATCAGCCACGAGGGTGCGCTTAAGCACCTTGGTCCAATCAGCCACCACTTGAGACACCATGACGGAGGCGAAAATAGGTTTTAGCATGGAACCCGCCACCACATAGGCATGCGGGCAAGAGATTCCAGCCTCCTATCCGTAGGGTCCCTAAACACTGGAGAATCCTCGGTGGGTACCAGAGTGGCCCTGTTCAATCTGGACACAGTATGATCCACTTTAGGGGCCACAGACCAGCGCGAATCCGTAGGAGACGCAAAGGGGTAACGGACTTGAAACCGTTTTGGCACCACAAAATTGCGCTTCAAATTGCGTCGTTCATTCACAGTTTCGTGAAACTCAGCGGGGCAAGGAAACGCCTGCGCCGCCTTTCGGGATCTGCGGGTACCAAAAGAGGACCGCTTGCCTGGAGGATTGGGCTCATCCTCTAAATAAAAAATGGTAAAAAATACTGCGCTACCCTAATATGTATCAACTTAGCAGTGAAAGTGCACGTGCGAACGTGTAAACAATACTTCAGTGCTATATATCCTTATTTGCTGATATAAAGTAATAAACAATACTTCAGTGCTATATATCCTTATTTGCTGATATAAAGTAATAAAACAATAAAAAACATTTATAATAAATCACTTTGATATAAACAATGAGTGGGTTACCACTAAAGTGCACGTGCGAACGTGTAAGCAATAAATATACCTATAAAGTGCTTAGGGCTACACAATTAATCATATTAAGCAAAAATGATAAACAAAAAAGTCCAGTGAAAAATAGTCCGTGAAATGAACACAAATAAGAAAGTGCAAGAGCGTGCTCAAAAGTCTCTTAGTGTGAGGATGGGGTCGTGCGTGCCGGTGATCCTTGGGTTCTATCACTCTGTGCCAAGGGGTAAGATAGCACACTTACCAGAAGGTGTGGATTCCAATGGCGTATGCCAATAGGAATCAGAAACGCTTTTTCTGCTGCTCCTTTGTATGGATGGGCGGGTGGACGGTCTCCTTATGGATATGGATAAGCATTCAGCATAGAAGAAAAAGAGAGAAGCTCCTCATAGTGTAAAAAGGTTTTTAAACCTTTATTGAACTCAAAAAAAGCACATCAATCTTCATATAAAAAACATCCGTAAAATATCCATAAAACCCCCGATCGGTACTGCAGCTTAAACTTTAAAAACACTCCAAATGTAAAAACACTCCAAAATGAAAACGAGGGTGACACGGCAAACATAACTCGACCAAAAGTAAAGGGTCAATAGATAAAAAAACACCGCTATTGAGCTCCTGTGTTGCCTCGCGGCTAAGATAACACAAGACGCTGGCTCTCTCCACTTGTGTGCGCCGTACCCGGAAGTGGGAATCCCGGCGTGCGGTCCAGCTACTAGCTCAGAGCGAGGCAACGTGCGTGCCAACTTGACGCGTTTCGTCAGATGTGATGTCTTCCTAAGTGGTCCGCTTCCGAAGACGTCACATCTCTGACGAAACACGTCAAGTTGGCACGCACGTTGCCTCGCTCTGAGCTAGTAGCTGGACCGCACGCCGGGATTCCCACTTCCGGGTATGGCGCACACAAGCGGAGAGAGCCAGCGTCTTGTGTTATCTTAGCCGCGAGGCAACACAGGAGCTCAATAGCGGTGTTTTTTATCTATCGACCCTTTACTTTTGGTCGAGTTCTGTTTGCCGTGTCACCTACGTTTTCATTATGGAGTGTTTTTACATTTGGAGTGTTTTTAAAGTTTAAGCTGCAGTACCGATCGGGGGTTTTATGGATACTTTACGGATGTTTTTTATATGAAGATTGATGTGCTTTTTTTGAGTTCAATAAAGGTTTGAAAACCTTTTTACACTATGAGGAGCTTCTCTCTTTTTCTTTTATGCTGAATGCTTATCCATATCCATAAGGAGACCGTCCACCCGCCCATCCATACAAAGGAGCAGCAGAAAAAGCGTTTCTGATTCCTATTGGCGTACGCCATTGGAATCCACACCTTCTGGTAAGTGTGCTACCTTACCCCTTGGCACAGAGTGATAGAACCCAAGGATCACCGGCACGCACGACCCCATCCTCACACTAAGAGACTTTTGAGCACGCTCTTGCACTTTATTTGTGTTCATTTCACTGACTATTTTTCACTGGACTTTTTTGTTTATCATTTTTGCTTAATATGATTGTGTAGCCCTAAGCACTTTATAGGTATATTTATTGCTTACACGTTCGCACGTGCACTTTAGTGGTAAACCACTCATTGTTTATATCACAGTGATTTATTATAAATGTTTTATTGTTTTATTACTTTATATCAGCAAATAAGGATATATAGCACTGAAGTATTGTTTATTACTTTATATCAGCAAATAAGGATATATAGCACTGAAGTATTGTTTACACGCTCGCACGTGCACTTTCACTGCTAAGTTGATACATATTAGGGTAGCGCAGTATTTTTTACCATTTTTTATGCTTGAGATCACTATCCACGCAAGATAGTGTTTCTGATTACTTGCTGCTTCCGGAAAATCAAACAAAGTTACCTAGGCGCGTGTATAATTATCCTTCTACCCCCTTCTTCTCTCTCATCCTCTAAATGTAGTGTATCTTTATTCGCAGTAATCAGCGCAGCCATAGCTGCGCGTTCTTCGGCCGTCCCAGGGGGGGGAATCATCCCCCTCCTCATCCTCCACCTCCCCTTCCGACTGGGAAGAACGAGACCCCTCAAGGGGCACACTATCTATGGCAACCATGTCAGAATCAGAAGAATGAGAAAGCCTAGGCCTTTTTCTAGTATCCCGTTCAGCCATCAAAAGATCCACTTTGGACGCTAAAGTCACAAGTGCAGCAGTCAGAGCAGAAGATCCAGAGGAACCTGAATCATCCACCAAAGCTGGGGGGAATTTGCTGTCCTGGGACTCCATAAGAAAAAACTTTTCTTTTTTTTTTCCCCAAGGTACTGGCCCTTTAAGTGCACCGCGATCCCACCACTAAGGACTATGCTAATAGACCCCCCAAGCAGAATTAAGCTGACAGCCAGAGGTATTTTCCACAAAAAACAGCAAAGACAGACCCCACAAGTGTTACCACGCTCCTGACGATCTCCTCTGAAGGGAAAAAGGAAGTGATGTCACCGCATGAGGCTGAACTAGGAATCAGGCTAAGGGAAAATGGTTGCCCATAGAAGGTATTGGGATGGCCACCAAAATGTGCTCAGAAAAAACACATTGCCACACACAAGATGGCGCCGTAAGGCGCCAAAACACACTACATTCATTGCTGCAGAAGCGCCCATAGTGAAACCAGCAGCTGCCCACACCTAAAATGGCGGACCAGCGGTTTTTAACCCCGCAGCGGTCGCCGCACATGTCTGCACCCCAAAACACACAATATAGTGGCACTCAGGAGAGGGACCCCCACAAACCCCCACATAGCGTTCCAGACATGGCAGAGCCCCCGCAGGGACCGAGAGTAAGGGAGCCCCAAACGCACAGACATGAGGGGATACCACAGACACATCAGACTGCCAGCCCCAGACAGAGGCCCCACACAGGATGTACTTACCGTACCCGATGGCGTGGGCGCCTCTCATCGACGGGAAGCCTCCCACCCCAGGCGGTGGGGGTGCCGCCAGCCAAAAACGCAGGAGGCTAGCAACACACGGAACTGTGTTTGAGACGTCCAAGCGAGGTGGCCACCTCGCAGGCTTTCATCCCTGAGGACAGGGACAGGTCGTTTGTGAGGCCAGGGCGTACGCATAGCCTGCTAAACGCTCGATGGCAGGCTGGGACTCCATAAGGCCCTCTGTCCTGGAACACCAGGTCTACCGGTGCGACTCGCAGCTCTGCAACGCCTTGTTCATCCGAAGATCCGACTAACTAAATGCTGATAAACATCTAGTCGTGTAAAGAAAACACATTGCAGAAAATAAAATCATAAAAACAGAAGAAAGGCTGAGACTGTAGCCCCAGCACAGGGAAGCCTATCTTACTCCTAACTAGGCAGAAGACAAACTGAGTTGGGATGGCTGATAGCAGGGGGGTATTGGACCAGTAGGACAGCCCCCATAGGTGTGTCTATGTAAATTACTTTGTTTTTAACAAGTCTTATGCCTAGCTTGCTCCTATGGATAAGAGGTCAATACCCAATGGTGAAGACTGAGTGAATGAGTGGGCGTCGACTGTCAGAGGACGTAAGAGAAACATTTATTTTCTAAAATGGAAATAATGTAATGTTCTTTGGGCGGACCGGTACCGATCCGCGGCCCGGGGGTTGGGGAACACTGCCTTACGTCATGGATTTAAATGGCGAGAGGCTTCCCTTTTATATTTGGGGGTACATATTTCCTCAGATGGGAAAGTACTCATGATCGAAACTATGGAGACTTGTTGACTCAAATCACCTCAAACATAGAATTATGGATGCCATATCCACTTACCTGGTTTGGATGTATTAATGACATTAAAATGAATGTCCCAATTTATTTGCTTAGTACAGTTCCCATCCAATTGCCAAAAATTTTTTTTCAACACCTACAACGTGTCTTTTTGAAATTTGTTTGGCATGATAAACATCCACGATTAGCATATGATAGACTTAGGAGGCGGAAATGGGAGGGAGGAATTGGACTACCTGACATAGCCTTGTATTATAAGGCTATGGCACTGGTTCGTATAATAAACTGGACACATGACGCTATTAATAAACCTTGGGTATCCCTGGAGAAAACTATGGTGGGCCGGAACCTAGCGGGTGCCCCCTGGATCCTGAGGGGAGATCGCGGGCTGTCAGTATGGACATCCCCATTTACGCGTAATACTCTTCGTATCTGGGATGGCCTTAATGTAAAGGGGGTCTTTTCCCCGGGGGTATCACCACTGGCTCCTCTAGGTGGCTTCCGCTGGTTTCGACCAGGGCCGGAACTTTTACTGACAATGGGGGTCTGGATCCACGCCCCCATCTTCCTTCTGCCTTGTTTTATTGATGTCAGTTAGAGGCTCTTTGCTCATTCTGGAGACTTCACAGAGCACAGCTCCTCTCTCCCTCCCTACTCCCTTTTAGGTATGACCCTTAACATACAAGCTTTCAGGAATAGCAGTAGCACTTATGTGAGGATAAGTCACTGAAATGTGGTTTATACATATTTATTCAAAGAACATAAATGTATACTCTGTGGGTTTCTCTTTTGTGAAGGCAGTGCAATATGTAAACAGGTGGGTGATGGTTACCCTTATGAATAAATGCATCTCAAGCAACCTGCTTCCTCCAGACTGAGGAAACACAAAATAACTGACCAGCTGCCTGCAGAACCGCTGTTTCAACTATTTTAGTAATGAAGATGGCTGGGGAAAAATTTAGCGTGCCCATGGAATTTCAAAAAACACTATGGTACCCAAAATTCTGAATAGACGACACTTTAAATGCCTTTACAAGTTATCAGTTTAGAGTTAAAAATGAAATACGATCCTAGGATTATTGCTCTCACTCTGATGGTTGTGAGCATACATCATGTGTGTGGTACAATTTATGCTTACATACAACATACATGAATACCCTGTGTTACCTGCAGTCCTAACTCCTGTTAATTTCTTAGTCTCCAAAATGGAAGCACATGCATTCTAATGGATAGATAGAAGGCAGGTGGGTCTGGAGGTAGCCAAGTCCCCCTAAAGGCATAGGGGCACCCTGGGCGCCCAGCACAATGGCAGCAAAGGCGTCTTGTGTGTCCCCTCACCAGTATACATCAACAAGCAAAATGGCCCCTGCCGCATCCATCACTGGCCTTTACAGCAAGGAGCACATTGAAAGGCTGCACATGCAAAACAAAACCAGAAACATTTTTGTTTTGCATGCTCAGCCCTTCCATGTGCTCCTTGCTGTGAAGGCCAGTTAAAGTTAAGGGCAGGGGCCATTTTGTTTGTTGTTAATGTGGTGAGGGGACACACTGGGCGTCTTTGCTGCCATTGTGCTATGTGCCGGGTGCCCCTGTGCCTTTAAGGAGGACTTTGCTTCCTCCAGGCCCACCTGCCCTCTATTAGAATGCATGTGCTCGCATTGTGGAGACTCTCAGAAATTTACAGGAGTTAGAACTGCAGGCAATACATGGTGCCGTGAAGTGGCTTTGCAGCTTACGCACGTGTTTGCAAATGTGTGCTAACTAAACAGCTGGATTGTGACGCATATTGTTTAGACAGGTTAATTTGGCTGTTAACCGCTTGCCGACTGCCACACTACTATTTACTGCGGCGGTCAGCCCCTCACAGACAAAGCGACGTAGTACTACATCGCTAGCCTGTGAGGGTCTCGGGAGCGAGCGTGCGCCACCGGAGGCTCCCGCTCCGTCACAGACCCCCCCCCCCCCCCACCCCGCGCGTGTGACCGGCGGACCCGATCGTCCGCCGGTCACTCGCGATCATCGGTGGAGAGGGAGAAAGGCAGGTGGCTAATGTAAACAAGCCGCCTGTCATTCTCCCCGGTGTAGGAATAGTGATCATACGGTTCTGCTATGTAGGACCGTTGATCACTGTTCCTACACCTCAAGCCACAGCCAATCACAGTTAGAATCACGCCCCTAGGGACACACATAACCCCTCCCTCTCAAAAAAAAGTTAACCCTATCACTGCCAGTGTAATTTTACAGTAACAGTGCATATTTATAGCACTGATTACTGTAGTAATGTCACTGGTAGACCCAAAAGTGTCACAAATGTCAGTCAAGGGTCTTATCTGTCCGCCGCAATGTTGCAGTACCAAAAAAAAAAAAAAAAAAAAAAAAAAAAAAAAAAAAGCAGATCGCCGCCATTACGCGTTAAAAAAAAAAAAAAAAACAACAAAAATCTTTTGTTAGTAAACACGATAACTTTTGCGCAAACCAATCAAAATACGCTTTTTGCGATTTTTTTTTACCAAACATATGTAGCATAAAACAAAATTGGCCGAAAATCTTAAAAAATTTGATTTTTACATTTTTTGGGGGGGAATTTCATATAAAAAAAAAAAAAAGTGAAAAAATATTGCTATTTTTTCAAAAATTACGCTCTTTATTTGTTTATAGTGCATGATCCAAAAAAAAAAAAAAAAAAAAAAAACGCACAGGTGATCAAATACCACCAAAAGAAAGCTCTGTTTGTGGGAAAAAAGGACGTCAAATTCTTTTAGGTACAGCGTTGCACGACCGGGCAATTGTCCGTTAAAGTCACGCAGTGCCGAATCGCAAAATAGGTCCTGGTCAGGAAGGGGGTAAAATCTTCCGGGGCTGAAGTGGTTAAGCAGAATTGCTGGTGAGTAGAGCTTGGAATTTCTCTCGTTTTGTTACACAGCATACATGGGCACACCCTATGCAGCATGTTTGTAAAAGGAAGGAGATGCTTTCAAAAATGTATAAACTATTTTGTTTCTTTACCTTACTCTATTGCCATTACGAGCGAGCTAACAAGGGGGGAAAGGGGCATGCCTTCAGAGCCCTGTAAAAGTGATCACTTTAACCTGAAAGCCCTTTGCCGGCTCTAGAAAAATAAGCATGGTACACAGGGGCCAAATGTCGGATGACATTGCATTTTTCAATAAAAAACTGGCCAACATACAGCCCGTGTGTAAGGCAGCCAGTGCGGCAGAAGCTGGCTTCTGATGGACGAGCATGCTGGAAAACCAGCAGCCAAACCGCCTCACAATCTTGCTGAGAGCGATGATCAAAGTATTTTAGTGGTGGTGGAGGGAGGGCATCCCTGTCAGAACACAGAACAGCATAGGAGATTGATGTACCAACGTTGATTGTTAGTACAGCGTTTCCGACCGAGCTGTTTTTTTTTTTTTTTTTTTTTTTTTAAAACCAGAAAACACTAGTGGTGTGTACCAGGATTAGAATCAGCCATGAGCTTACTTTAACCCTTTGAATAACAGGACATTTAAACCTACTGACCACCGACTGCAAAATGGCATTTTTGACTTACCATAAAATCCATTTCTCTGCATTCATTGACAGACATAGCTCTTCGGGATTCTTGAACTATTTGGTTTTACTGCCCCATATAGGAAGAGGACACTAAGCAGAAACAAACAATGAGCTTGACTACACCTATGGGCAGTCCCTGCTAGTTTACTCTCCTTCTCCTATTAGGTCCTCAGTTTTGTAACAAGTAGTATGCTGTGTCTGTCAATTAACGCAGAGAAATGGATTTTACGGTAAGTCAAAAATCCCTTTTTCTCATTCATTCATTGACGGAACAGTTCTTCAGGTTTGTTGAACCATTGGGACATCCCAAAGCTGTGCCAATCATGAGGGGTGGGATAAACAAAAAAAAAAAAAAAATCCCAAGGTTTAACAATAGCCAACCAGGTAACAGGAGTTTAACAAAAAACAACCGGAGCCCAACCTGAACAATAAACCCCCAAAGAGGAAATAGATCCTCCAAACAGCAGCCTGCAAAATTTTGGGGCGAAATTAAGCATTCGCAGATGTAAACACATCCACTTTGTAGAATTTAGTGAAAGTGTGCACTGACGACTAAGTGGCCGCCTTGCAAACCTGCACCATTGATGCTTTATGATCAACGCCATGACAGGGAAAGGAGAAACCTGACCCCTGATCAAATAGGCTTGAGTCACCATCTAAAAAAAAGCATAAAACAAAAAATAGTGCAGCGCTATCAAAATATGGTGCAACCCATACAGGTGTAGAATACCAATAAGTATTATATAAATAACACTCAATGATTAAGTGAACATAAAAGTCCATAAGGTGATAATTGTGAATCCAAAAAAAGGTCCCAGAAAGGTGATGTCAAAGCAGAAGGCTTGAATCCCAAGGAAGAGACAGGAATGCACCCGTGATTATATTATATATATATATATATATATATATATATATATATATATATATATATATATATATATATATATATATATATATATATATCAAATTGGCAGCTTACCAGAAGCTAAGGCCTCCAACCTAATGGAACGGCCATACACGCTTAGATATCAATCCGAGTGAATCGTATCCTTCATGGACAGGGAGACCAGATATATTCCACTATAACATATAGGATGTATGAACTCCAGACGTGAACTCATGAATGTATAGGGATAAATAAGGTGCACATAGCGTAATCCCGTTAAGTATTACATACAAAGATTTATTTGAAATTGCACTTACAATGGATGTTTTGCATGAAGGCACATCAAAGACAGAAGGCAAAGCCGCGGCGTCTTGCGTGTGTGGAAGATCCGGCGTTTAGGGAGCGTGACAGTCGTACGTCCAGTACCGCCCGACCGGTTTCGTCATACGTGACGTCGTCCGGGGCGTGGTTACCGGACGCTACCATCACACCAATAAAAACCCCCAGAGGCGATGACACGTCCGCGCCACGGGCCAATCATATGAAGTAAGGGCACACAAGGCGGAAGTGTCACACATACACATATCGAAGTGAGGGCAAAAAAACATCAATACCACCTCGATGTGCGGTGTATAGCTGATTGGAAATATGTATATAAATGCTCATAAGTGAACCACTTATTAAAAAGTAGTAAAGACAAAAAACAAACGGAGGGGGACGCCTATATATTTCTAATGACATCGCTGACAATAATTAATACAGGGGCCCCCGAAAAATGAATTGGGATTCAAGCCTTCCGCTTTGACATCACCTTTCTGAGACCTTTTTTTGGATTCACAATTATCACCTTATGGACTTTTATGTTCACTTAATCATTGAGTGTTATTTATATAATACTTATTGGTATTCTACACCTGTATGGGTTGCACCATATTTTGATAGTAAAGCAAAAAATAGTGCAGCGCTATTAATCAAGTGTTTTTCAGCTGCTTTCACCATTATCAAATTTACATAATTTATCAACTCATTTTTAGCGCTGGATTTTTTGGATTTGTATTTGAGTCACTGTCTGTCTGATCCATCTTGAAATGGACACAGAAGAAGCGAAAAGCCCTTTTCTTGGCCCATCCATGAGCACAAACAGGGAGTCTGACATCTGTAGCTGCTCGATACACCCGAACCCCATCCAAGGCATGCACTGCAACTGCCTTAGGATGATTGGGCCTGGGACACAGGGAAGGCAACACAAAGTCTTCATTCAAATAGGAATCAGAGACTACTTTAGGAAGGAACGACAGACATGGGCGAAGAATCACCTTATCGCTGTGTACCACCAAGTAGCGTGTACAACAGAATAACACCGCAAAATTCAACACCTTGCGATCAGAGTTGATAGCCACCATAAAAGCCACCTTCTGGGACAGCGTAAGCAGGGGAATCTCCCAAATATTTTCAAAGGGAGGCTTCTGGAGAACTGAAAGCACTAAGTTCAGAGGGGTAGAGGAGACCGCACCGGTGGAGTCAGACGAACCCTTGAAGAAAGGTAGGCACCAGGAAGTGTGTGGCCAGGGGTCACTGAAAGAAGACCACCAAGACCTAAACCTGGCCCTTGATGGTACTCAAGGCCAAATTTCTGCTCAACCCCCTATTGAAGGAAGGTCAAAATCTGAGCCACCGAAAAAGAGCGGAGGAACACACCAATCGACTCACACTACAAAATATACGCTTTCCACGTACGAGGATAGATCTTCCAAGAAGAAGACTTCCTAGCTTTCAGCAGTGTCAGAATCACAGACCCAGGCAAACCTCTATCCTTCAGGACCTGGCTTTCAAAACAGCCAAGTCGTCAATGCCAGCAACTGTAAAGCAGGATGGATTATTGGCTCCTGGACAAGATATCCTCCCTAAGAGGCAGCCTTAAGGGACGCCAGTGTCCAGCCGCAGGAGGTCAGCATACCAAGACTGGCGAGGCCTGTCTGGGGCCATTAGAATTATCAAAATTCCTTCTGCCTCGATTCTGCACAAGAGCCTCGGCAGATGCTTGAGAGGAGGTAAAGCGCAAATCAAACGATACTGGCCTGACGGGGTCATTAGAGAGCCTGTGGGGTCCACCAGAGGACCCCAAGACCTTGCCACAAACCTCTGAACTTTTCTGTTGAGCCGGGACACCAACAGATCCACCTCGGGGTGCTCCACCGGAGACATATCTGATGAAACACGTCCGGGTGAAGAGATCATTACCCTTGGCCCAACACCAGCCAAAAAGCAGGAGATGCATCACAGCATCCAACTTCTGGAGTTTGTCCAGAGGAAGGAACACACTAGCTAGAGCTAAATCCAGAGTGAGACCCAGATAATCCAATTTTCTGGATAGAATCAGAGCAGACTTCTGGTATTTCAGAAGCCAAGCAAACTCCCTTAGGGTCTGTATAGTGATCTTCATGTCGTCCATCAGAGCAGTAGGGGACTGAGCTCGCAAGAGGTCATCCAGATAGCCCAGTACTGAAATCCCCCACTGACGTACGGTAGTAAACGCCAGAATCGGGGCCAACACTTTAGTGAAGACCTGAGGAGCAGAGGAGAGACCAAAGGGTAGCGCCACAAACTGATAATGGTCCTCTCCTACAGCAAGACTGAGAAAGCGCTGGCGCCAGGCACATTTTGGAATGTGCAAGTAGAGCATCTTTGATGTCGATAGAGGCAAGAAAATCCCCCCTGATGTAGGGATGCCACCACAGTGCGAATGGACTCCATTCTGAACTTTTCTACCTGCACAAAACAGTTCTGGGCCTTGAGGTCCAGAATCTGAGAGACCTTGCCCTCTTCTCTTTGGGACCGTGAACAGGTTTGAATAAAAACCAAGAACCAGGACCACCACACCCTGAAGCAGCAGGTCTTGAACCGCCCCATAGAGAGCTTGCAATCGGTCCAGGACAGACGCAAATTGGAAGGAAAGAACTTTTCCAGGGGGTAAGAAGAAAACTCGGTTTTGTAGCCAGACCGTATCACTTTGTGGACCCATTTTTTGTGTACGAAGAAGCTCCACGGGTCCGGAAACCAGCTAAGATCACACCAGGCACAGGAAAGGGCGTACTTTCACGTTGAAGAAGCCTTGTCCACAGGTCTAGAGAATCCCGCTCTTGGCTTACCAGACCAGGGCCGCTCGAAACCTCCCAAGGAGGACTTTAAAAGTTTTTGAATCCTTGTTAGTGAACCCTGAGGGACAAAAAAAAAAACCTATTTTGTGCCGAGAAAGACGGGTCACATCTGCAACAAGGTTCCTTACCCTTTCCAACCTGGGGAAGAAAAGTACTGTTCCCCCTGTGAGACTCTTAATGAGGTCACCCAGGGGGGCCCCAAACAAGCGATCGTCCTGAAAGGGAATATCTGTCAGAGCTTATTTAGAGGTTTGGTCGGCAGACCAATACTTAAGCCACAATACGAGCCTAAGTACCACTGCCAAAACAGACAGCCTAGAGATCAGGAGAGCCACATCCAAAGAGGCATCACAGATAAAACTGAAGCCTCTGGACCAACTGGTCCGCTAGTTCAGCAAAGGCAGGGGGGAGCCGCTTATAGGTCACAGTGCAAAAAATGTAGCCCACTCGGTCAGGGTTTGTAATAACAGGGCAATAGTAAAGACCAGCCTAAGAGCCAAACCAGCAACAGGGAACATA
Organism: Pelophylax lessonae; assembly: GCF_965119305.1. Lineage (NCBI taxonomy): Eukaryota > Metazoa > Chordata > Amphibia > Anura > Ranidae > Pelophylax > Pelophylax lessonae. The sequence continues at coordinate 61,181,164 of NC_138780.1, forward strand.
TTGCAGGCCACAGCACCTGCTTTTCTTACAGATGGGTCTTTAAAGGCCGGCGATTCATCAACCGGAATCATGGTTATTTAACCTGGAAACCGGGGGGGGGGGGGGGGGGGGAGGGGATCCGCCACCAGTGCAAATCTTTCTTTTTAAGGAGGGACTCCTCAAAGGGGTACCTCACCGCAAAGCATTTAGGAACCACAAAAGGGACGTTTTGGACGCTCCCACTGTTTTGCGACAAATATGTAAAAAAAGGAGGGATAAGGAAACACTTTTGCAATGCGAGACCTCTTGTGAGTGCCAAAGGGGACAGCCACCTCTGCTGAAGCTTCAGCTGCTTCTTACATTTTTAAAGCGCCTTCTTGTGCGCAGCTACAGGTGTGGAGGAGTCATCCTCACTGTTCAAGGGGAAAAAAAAGGAGGGGGGAGGGGATGCTGCAGCCGTCCCCAACCGGCTTTAAGCTTGAGTGATCACACTTGGCCTTGAGGAAAGAGGGAGGGCGCAGCTAGCTTTGGACGTTCAGCCACCTGCTGAGACCTGGAGCTGTTAAGCAGCAAGGTTGATCCATACAATATGGTCAGGATCCCTCCAGAGCCTGGAGCAACCCTGTGACGTTAGCAAGCAGAAGACTTGCCCACTGTTGACTAGTTCTAAGTCACCAGAGAAGAAAAAAAAAAGTGCACTCCTGTGACCCACAAGAGAAATATGGCCAAAAAAGCCTTGACACTAGGTCTCGTTAAAGTTGAGCTCCAAGAATTAAGCCATTTTTTAAACGTTCCAAATGTGGGTTAGGTCCAATGAGTGCATCCAGCCTTGAGGACTTCTTTTTTAAGCTACATTTTCATTGAGCGCTATCACTATACTTCCAGTGCTAGACCTTCTTGCCTCCGCCCCTGCAGCTACAAAATTTCATACAGCTGCTCTGCCCACCCAGTCTTCTGCCCACACACAGGGTGCTTTGGATTATGTGAACCGGGGGGGGGGGGGGGGGGGGAGAAACGTCACAGCTGCTGTGTGAGAGCACAGCATCTCAAAACGTTGGGAGCATGGCTATAGCTGTACTCCTGGTGCGAAGGAAAACTGTCAGTTGGAAACAATAGAGATAAATTCATGAGGTGGGTTGCACCTCATTGGGCTTGATCCATAGTAATCCAGCACATTTTAGAGAGTGGCAGAACTCCTGGAGTTCATCCATTACACATTAATCACAAGAAAATAACATTTCTCGTAAACTATTTTAACAAATTTTTACCCCCAACACTTGCAGTTTACAAAATCAAATGTATAATAATAGCCCAATCTGTGCGTCTCAGTTCGTTATATCATACATTCAGCGGCGCTTCAACACACACAATGTATGTGTGCAAGTATATTAGTCAGTTCCTGCAGTGCTTCAGAGCCTGCAATTGCAAACTAGTCCCAACTCCACAGGATGAGCAGTCACAGCCAGCAAAAAGATTTCTCCTCTGATGTTCAGCACCAGTGATTGTACACACAGTATCACTAATCCTTCACCACACCGACTGTGCACCCCTATGAAGTGGCCACTCACCAAATTGCCCTTGAAATATCGCCTTTATGCATAAGCTGCATGAGCCCTTGCTTCTGGTCGGTCTGTCGTCTCTTGAGCACGTCCAGATCCTATCCGTCCACCAGGGGTCACTATCAGGCTGTATATCTCCTCAGTGCAATTTGTAAGCAAACGACATGAAGCAAGAGAGTAGTGTAATACTGTTTCGACTTTATTAATTAAATAAAACTTCCCTCCCCTTCAGCGTATATGCTTACATTTCAATCACCCTTTGCACGCATATCATAGACCCAGAGGCTTTGAAAGGTACCGCCGCTCGCCGACCGCGAGCTAGTCCCTGCTGTGGATTACAGCGCTCCTGCGGCTAACAGGCGAGATCCAGAACAACAGCGGTATCCTCCCTTCGTCTCCTCAGCAGCAGCGTACGTGCATCCTGACCGGTTTCGTCTGGTAGACTTCAACAGAGGACTAACGTGCGCTGCTGCAATCAAGATTAATGTATGCAGCCGGAGGACCTCCCTCCCATCATGATTGGTTTACACCACTGATGGGTTCAAACACCTCTTCATTGCCATTACCTGGCCTGAAGGAAATTCAATATGGACATACCATAGAATCATTTTCTAAATACCGGAAAAACAAGATTAAATCGATACAAAACAAAGTTTAATACCGCTATTAACTCTCTTATTACCGCAACCAGTATCTGAATGGGTATTCCCCGGGTTTGAATCACACAGAACCCCAGTTTTTTTCAGATTGGCCATCTATGCCCGATCTGAGCATGTATGTTCAAAATTTCCAAACCTATCGATTTGTAAAAATTGGTCATGGAGTTCTTTCTACATGCCATCTTGCCCTATCCGGATGCATACATCTTAAGTACTACTAATATTTAAAACGGTTATGCTAAAATCGATATAACCAAAATTTGACACAAAAATAAACCTACAGCACCTGGTATTCCCAGGTGGTCTCCCATACAGGTACTAACCAGGCCCGACCCTGCTTAGCTTCTGAGATCAGATGAGATCGGGCATGTTCAGGGTGATGTGGAAAACGTAAAGTGCATTCTAATGGTGAAACCATCATGTATGACCACTGTCCTCAAGATGTCATACTTATTACATAATTAGCACATGTCATGTAATTTCTGATATGTTTTAAAACCAGTAAATGTCAAATCTTAAATAAATCATTTCATAAATAGTAGATACATAATAAATAAATACATTAACTTCATAAATAATAGGTACAATTCATATTTTGAGATTACAAGAAAATGTTGTTCATAGGAGGCCAAATCGCAGATATAATATATAAAATTCGCTCTAAAATATCTTAGTCCATAACCAATGGTACTAAAGGTTAAAATATATATAAATAAAAGGCGTGTTGCCATAAGGAATCAATGGTCGAGGCATAATCGTAAATTCAAGTAAAATTGGAGAAGGATAAAAGTATATATAAAATTTTATATATAAAAATCTATATATAAAATGGAATCCATAAAACGTCCTGTCTAAAAATATACTTAATAGTTGCTTAAAAAACAGTTCATATGTATGGGAGACCACCTGGGAATACCAAGTGCTGTAGGTTTATTTTTGTGTCAAATTTTGGTTATATCGATTTTAGCATAACCGTTTTAAATATTAGTAGTACTTAAGATGTATGCATCCGGATAGGGCAAGATGGCATGTAGAATTAGGGGTAGAAAGAACTCCATGACCAATTTTTACAAATTGATAGGTTTGGAAATTTTGAACATACATGCTCAGATCGGGCATAGATGGCCAATCTGAAAAAAACTGGGGTTCTGTGTAGGGATGCACCGAAATGAAATTCTTGGCCGAAGCCGAATAATAATGAAATGCTTGGCCGAAGGCTGAAGACCGAACGCGGTGTTTCGCATTTTTTCCATTTATTTTGCCAATTTTTAGGGGGCACGCTGATGGGCACATTTTATGTTAGGGGGCACTCTGATGGGCAAAACAAAACATTTAAATCAGCGTTGCTCTTAACATAAAATATGCCCATTAGCGTGCCCCTTAACATAAAATATGCTCATCAGCATGTCCCTTAGCATAAAATAAGGGGCACGCTGATGGGCACATTTTTTTTCTTTTTTTTTTTAAGGGGCACTTTATAGGGCACTCTAATGAGCATGGCAAGTGGCAACATATGGCAAAATATGCCAGTCTGCACACTAATGCTTGTGCAGCTACCGTATTCTCCCCCAAATGTGCTCCACATACCTGAACTGCAGCCAGGTCGGAGCCAAAAGCCGCGAACAGGGGGGCGGGGCGTGCACATAGTGTCACGCTCACTGGACCTAGTGTGAAGGAGCCGTAGTCAGGAGCAGGGGGCGGGACGCGCGCGAGACGTCACACCCCCTACTCGCGGCCGGACAGGACACCGGCGGCGTGTGAGCAGGGAGCTGCAATGAGGAAGGGGACTGAAGGATTCCTAGGTAGCGGGCTCGCGGTCCGGGCGGAAGCATCGCGCGGGCCGCCATTTAGTGACCGCCGCTGACATTGTTCGGCACAAATTTATTCGGCCTTTTTACTTATTCGGCCGAACACCGAAAGTGCTATTTTTTCTATTTTCGGGCGAATAATGTTCGGCCGCCGAACATTCGATACATCCCTAGTTCTGTGTGATTCAAACCCGGGGAATACCCATTCAGATACTGGTTGGAGAGTTAATAGCGGTATTAAACTTTGTTTTGTATCGATTAATCTTGTTTTTCCAGTATTTAGAAAATGATTCTATGGTATGTCCATATTGAATTTCCTTCAGGCCAGGTAATGGCAATGAAGAGGTGTTTGAACCCATCAGTGGTGTAAACCAATCATGATGGGAGGGAGGTCCTCCGGCTGCATACATTAATCTTGATTGCAGCAGCGCACGTTAGTCCTCTGTTGAAGTCTACCAGACGAAACCGGTCAGGATGCACGTACGCTGCTGCTGAGGAGACGAAGGGAGGATACCGCTGTTGTTCTGGATCTCGCCTGTTAGCCGCAGGAGCGCTGTAATCCACAGCAGGGACTAGCTCGCGGTCGGCGAGCGGCGGTACCTTTCAAAGCCTCTGGGTCTATGATATGCGTGCAAAGGGTGATTGAAATGTAAGCATATACGCTGAAGGGGAGGGTAGTTTTATTTAATTAATAAAGTCGAAACAGTATTACACTACCCTCTTGCTTCATGTCGTTTGCTTACAAATTACACTGAGGAGATATACAGCCTGATAGTGACCCCTGGTGGACGGATAGGATCTGGACGTGCTCAAGAGACGACAGACCGACCAGAAGCAAGGGCTCATGCAGCTTATGCATAAAGGCGATATTTCAAGGGCAATTTGGTGAGTGGCCACTTCATAGGGGTGCACAGTCGGTGTGGTGAAGGATTAGTGATACTGTGTGTACAATCACTGGTGCTGAACATCAGAGGAGAAATCTTTTTGCTGGCTGTGACTGCTCATCCTGCGGAGTTGGGACTAGTTTGCAATTGCAGGCTCTGAAGCACTGCAGGAACTGACTAATATACTTGCACACATACATTGTGTGTGCTGAAGCGCCGCTGAATGTATGATATAACGAACTGAGACGCACAGATTGGGCTATTATTATACATTTGATTTTGCAAGTTTTACGTTTACAGTGGCAGCTAGTGCATTAAAAGGATGCACAGAGTGACATGTTTTACATGATTTTATTTACTATTTATTCATGATTTGAGTAGATATATTTATTTCTTTATACCTTACACTGATTTATATATATATTTTAGCGCCGGGCGGGTGGTTGACGTTTTTTAGCATCAGTTACCTTTTACAATACTTGCAGTTTACAGCTTAAATGCTGCTTCCTTGAAATTTCGATCTTTATATGAAAGAGCTTACAGTAGACTTTACAATATCAAATTGGTCTGTTAGCTTGGGGCAGGAGAGTGAAATTCCACGCTTTTGGCCCGTGAAATAATGGGCGTGACATTCATGGTGCTGGCATTTGATAGGCTGAGGGATAGCGGCTTTAGGAATTACTTGTGCCTGTGCTAACAAGTGAATGGGCTTAGGGACCAGGAGGCAATTTCTAGTTGCAAATGCGACCTGGTGCCTGGGATTTGTCGAGCCATGCATACGCATATATGTAGCCTCAAAAGAAGAGAAAAAAAAAAGGGGGAGGGGCGATCAAGGTTTGCCAGGTTTGGTGTTAGGGTCAAAAGGTCACAGTCAGCATATTGTAGAATAACGGAATTTTTGTAAAATCTTACCTGTAAAATTCCTTTCTCTGAGTCCTCCGACAGTCGCCGCCTCTTCATATTCGTCACATATGGGGTATTAGACTTTGCTCCGAAGGAGTAGCTAGGCAACAGAATATGTTAACATTAAAGCTTTTAACATATCCCACCCTCAAGGGGTGGTCCCCTCAGTCAATACCCTCCTACTTCCTGCAACCATATCTCAGTTTTAGTGGAATAGCAGTAGAGTATACAACCAAACCCCAAAAGAGGGGCGGGGGCGGCGACTGTCGGAGGACTCAGAGAAAGGAATTTTACAGGTAAGATTTTACAAAAATTCCGTTTTCTCTTACGTCCTCCGACAGTCGCCGCCTCTTCATATTCGTCACATATGGGGACGTCCCAAAGCAGTGCAAACATGAGGGGTGGGAAACGCATCCGCGCCGAAAAGGCAACGCAGTCTCCGCATCAAAGAAAGGAACCTTACCAAAGGAAGGAAACCAGCTGGGAAACAGAAAAAAACAAGTGCTCAACAGGAGCAACAACCCAGGAAAAGACAAAAAACCAGGGGATATAAAACTTATCCCAACAGCCAGAGATCCCCAACAAGGGACCCTAGGGAATTGCCGCACTAAGAACCTTGCGGCCAAAGGAAGCATCCGCCGATGCCTGAACATCTACTTTGTAGAATCTTGTGAACGTGTGTACGGTCGACCAGGTCGCCGCCTTACACACCTGGGCTACAGAAGCCCCATGACGACAGGCCCAAGACGTACTCAAAGATCTAGTAGAGTGCGCCTTCACAGGCACAGGGGGAACCTTCCCCTGCAAAGCATAGGCCTGTTCAATGGTCTGCCTGATCCATTTGGCGATGGTAGGGCCGAAGCCGCCATGCCCTTCCGAGGACCCTCTGGAAGAACAAACAAGGAGTCCGTCTTTCGAAAAGACTCAGTCGATTTAAGGTAAACCCTTATCGCCCGAACAACATCCAGAGAATGCAATCTCACCTCCTTTGGATGTTTAGGCTTCGCGCACAGCGAAGGTAAGACAATATCCTCATTAAGATGGAATTCCGAAACTCGTTTCGGAAGAAAAGAAGGATTAGGTCGCAAGACCACCTTATCCAAATGAACAACCAGGTACGGAGACTTGCAGGACAAAGCTGCCAGCCCCGACACTCTGCGAGCCGAAGTGATCGCCACCAAAAAGGCGACCTTTTTGGACAACATAGACAACGAGATCTCCCTGATCTGTTCAAAAGGAGCACGTTGCAACACAGACAGAACAAGATTCAAGTCCCAAGGGGGCAAAGGATCCCTCCTAGGAGGAACCAGATGCCGCACACCCTGAACAAAAGTGCCAACCAAGGAGTTGGAAGCCACGGGACGTTGAAACAGAACGGCCAGTGCAGACACCTGACCCTTTATCGTAGCCAGCGCCAAACGCTGATCAACACCCGCTTGAAGGAAAGATAGCACACGGGAAACCGAGTACGTGCAGGGTGAAAACCCCCTGGACTCACACCAGGCAAAATAGGCCTTCCAAGTACGGTAATAAACCTTCCCCGAGGAAGACTTCCTCGCGTTGATCAAAGTATGAACGACCTCTGGAGAGAGACCCCTCTCCTTCAGGACCTCGGTCTCAACAGCCAGGCCGTCAAAGCCAGCGACTGTAAAGCAGGATGGTATATCGGTCCTTGAGACAGTAGATCGCCTCGAAGAGGCAGACGCCACGGGGCGTCGACCGCCAGATTCACAAGGTCTGCGTACCAGGACCGGCGAGGCCAGTCCGGTGCCACAAGAATCACCGTGCTGCGTTCCGAGTGTAACCTGCGAAGGAACCTGGACAGCAACTGAATCGGTGGAAACGCGTACATCAGCCTGTACTGATGCCACGGGGCCACTAACGCGTCCGACGCGTCTGCCCGAGGGTCGCGCGTCCTTGCCACGAACCTTTTCACCTTGTTGTTGAGACGAGACGCGAACAGGTCCACATCTGGAAGACCCCACTTCGCGCACAACATCTGGAAGACAGCCGGGTGGAGAGACCATTCCCCCTGATCCAGGGTCTGGCGACTCAGATAGTCCGCCTGCCAGTTCTCCATCCCCGGAATGTGAACCGCCGTTATCGCCGGGACATGAGTCTCGGCCCAAGACAGAATGTCGGCCACTTCTCGAGCCGCTCGGGCACTCCTGGTGCCCCCTCGGTGGTTGATGTAGGCCACCGCCGTGGCATTGTCCGTCTGCACCCGAACCGGGCAGCCCTGCAGCCGGTCCGTCCAGCGATGAAGACAGAGACTTATCGCACGCAATTCCAGAATGTTGATCGGAAGGGAAGACTCCCCCTCCGACCAAGTTCCCTGGGCGGATAGAACGCCCAGAACACCACCCCAGCCCGACAGGCTGGCATCCGTGGTGATCACCGTCCACGAGACAGGACGAAACGACTTGCCCCCGGACACCATCGGGGACTGGAGCCACCAAAGAAGGTTTCTTCTGGTGCGATGACTCAACGAGATTTGAAGATCCAGAGATTGAGGTCGCCTGTCCCACCTGGACAGGATCTCCGCTTGGAGACCCCGCGTGTGAAACTGGGCGAAGGGAATCGCCTCGAAGACCATCAATCCCAGACATCTCATGCACGTCCGCAGAGACGAGTGCGGAACGTCCCTGAGGGACCTGACTTCCTCCTGAAGAGTTCTGAGTTTGTCTTCCGGCAGGAAGACCTTCGCCTGCACCGAGTCCAGAATCATTCCCAGGTAGGGAAGACGAACCGACGGACTCAGTGTCGACCTTGGAAAATTTATCGTCCAACCAAACTCCTGCAGAATTTGCATCGTGACAGACAGGTCCTTCTCCAGACCCTGGCTGGTCGCAGACCGAACCAGAATGTCGTCCAGATACCCCAGGACAGAAATGCCCTGGGCCCTCAATAATGCCAGAACCGGTGCAAGCACCTTGGTGAAGACCCGCGGAGCCGAGGCGAGACCAAAAGGCAACGCCACGAACTGGTAGTGATCCTCCGCAATGGCAAATCGAAGGAACCTCTGGTGACCCTCGAAAATGGGGATGTGAAAATACGCATCCTTCAAATCGATGGAGGCCATGAATTCCCCCGGAACCAGGGCAGCCACCACCGACCGCAGGGATTCCATGCGGAACTTGCGAACCCGCACAGAGCGGTTCAGAGCCTTCAAGTCCAGAATTGGACGAACCTTGCCCTCCTTTCTGGGCACGGTGAACAGATTGGAATAAAACCCCCGAAATCTGTCCCGATGAGGCACTGGAACCACCACTCCCTGAGCCCTCAGGTCCCGCACCGCCAGGTGCAGGTCCCGCAAACGCTCTGGAGACAGTTGAAGATTTGAGGGAAAAAATCTGCTCTCCGGCCGAGAGAGAAACTCGATCTTGTAACCAGATCGAACGATCTCCTGAACCCATCTGTCCCGCACACGGGCCAACCAGGGTTGAAGAAAACCGAGCAAGCGTCCCCCCACCCCAAAACTGGGTGAGGGCGCCCCTTCAGGCCGAACTGTTATGGGCTGCAGATCCGGATTGGCCGGACTTCTGTTTCCCAGACCAGGGCTTCTTCTGAGAGCCTTGACCTTTGAACGGCTTGCCCTTGTAGTGCGGCCAAAAGGCACGAAAGGACCCCTGAGGGGGCCAAAAATTAGCATGCTTCTTCCCAGAAGCCCCCTTAGCCTTGGGGAAATGGGGCAAGAGAGTGCTCTTACCCCCGGTGATCCCCTTAATCAACACATCCAAGGACTCCCCAAAAAGGCGAGACCTATCATAAGGCAGATTGGCTAAGGTCTTACGTGAAGATTGGTCCACCGACCAACATTTTAACCAAACCAGGCGGCGAGACAACACCGCCACGCTGTGCACACGTGCAGCCAATGGAACCAGGTCCAGGTCCGCATCACACAGATACATGACACCCTGGTGGATTTGATCCACCATATCCAGGGTCGCCGGCGAGGCCGAATCGGCCACTAGGACGCGCCTAAGCATCTGCGTCCAACTTGCGATCGCCTGGGCCGCCATGAGAGAAGCAAACAGAGCTTAAAGCATAGAACCCGTAACAGAATAAGTATGAGGGGCAAGAGACTCCAATCTCCTATCCGTGGCATCACGGAACACAGGGGAATCCTCTGCAGGAATCGCAGTGGCCTTGTTTAAAACCGCAATTGCGTGATCCACTGGGGGAGGCACACACCACCTTTCATCAGTGGAAGGCGAGAAAGGATAACGCAGCTTGAACCTACTTGGTACAGCAAAAGGTTTGCGCAGATTGCGCCATTGTTCCTTAACAGCGTGCTGAAAATCATCATTGCAGGGAAAAACCTGCGGCGTCCTGCGTTTTCTCTGCGTCCCATAGGCCGCCAAGGCAGCGGGGGGACACACTTCATCCTGCAAACACAGTGTTTGCTTTATGGAAGCAATCAATTCATCCATGATTGCAAGCTCTTTAGGCGAGCCAGGGGGAGAATTATCAACCCCCTCAACTTCAGCCTCCACCTCGGACCCCACTAGATCTAGGGAGGAGCGGGACCCCGATAAGGAGGCCCCCGCCATAACAACCCCATCACCTTCACCCTCAGAATCAGAGGAAAGAGCAATTCTGGGTCTTTTAGTAGATTGAGCAGCCACCAGCATCTGCACCTGAGCAGCAAGGCCAGCCACAATAGTGGCTAAATCCCCCCCTGGGGGGGAAACAGCGGTCCCCTGGCTTTCCACCAAGGCGGTAGGAAATTTGCCCTCCTGAGAATCCATTGCCCCTGTAATGCCAGACAATAAAGGGTTAACTGCCCCTTTAAGCAAGCGCGGCAAGCGCAGCCCACCGCACCACACCCAAGCACAATGAGACCCCCACAGGGAATATGCAAACTGAACACAGGCAATGGATAGCAAGAACAGAAGGATAAAACCTGAGGAGACCCTCGCCGCTGCTGCTGCCTCGATCGGTGTTCCTGGAAAGAGGAAGTGATGCTGCCAGGGCGCTCTATGAAAGCCTATGGAGGCTACAAGAAAATGGCCGCCATGCATGTAAAACATGCGGCCGGAGCGAGTGTAGGCAAAATGGCGCCGTTTGGCGCCGAAACCGCCGCTCCACAGTGCGGTAATGCACACGTGACATCCCTGTATAGGAATACATATCAGATCGCCGCAGCGATCGCTGTATATGCCCAAACATGCCAAAAAAACATGCCCCACAGCACACAGCTTCTCACACTGACCAGGCTGACACACACAATGTCACACAGCTCCCCCCCCCTTGCAGCCCACAGCATGCAGCCGAGAGATAGGGAGACAAGCAGTGTGAATAGAGGCAGGTTACACAGTCCCAGACTGACACCCCCCCAGACAGACAGGTCCCCACATAGATACACTTACCTCTCAATGGCGTGGGGGACCCGCACAGGCGAACAAGCCGCTGCACATGAGGCAGGGAGAGTCGCAATTCAAGACGCACAAAATGGGGGTTAAGAAACCGCACAGCGTCCAGTGAGGTAGCCACCTTACCAATCATCCCTGCACCGAACAGGGATGGGTCGTTCACTGTGCCAGGAGCGTTACCTGGCTGAACGCTCGATGGCAGGCTGGGAAGCCACTGACCCACGACCTGCGACCAGGGGGATCAGCCCGAGACCCAGCCCGCATGATCCTCTTCATCAGAAGAACTATAATAATAAATAACTGGCGCACCACGGGGAGAAACAGTATCACCAAAAGACTATACCGATAATACTGGACACATACTAATGAACTGGTAAAAAGGAAAATCAATGTGGTATAAAAAAGGAAAATCAATGTGGTATAAAAAAGTCCATAAGTCCATATGTGACACAGTCCATAAAAAATTCCAATGTGCACTCCTTAGGCAGCTCTAGTGACAAGGTAGAAGTTTTGCTTGTTGCCAACTGAAAAGAAACACAGGCGCCACTCTAAGTGCAGTAGCTGGAATTTTATTAAAAGGATGCAACTTAATGTTGGGTACTCACAAGGGTAATAAGTGATCAAGCACAGAGGATGCTCCGGTGGAGAGTCAGGATGGCCAGAGCGATAGCAATGGGCAGGCTGCAGCGATATCGCTGTACTTGCTCGTCCCGGGGACACTCAGATGCCGGTCCGTCGACACTTCCGAGAGCGTGGGCGTGATTACGTCATGGCGCCGGCGACGCGTTCTCGGAGCATGCGCTCCTTCTTCAGGCCGATATCGCGCCATTTTGGATAAGGGATTTAAATAGGATGGAAGCCGTGGCCTCCCGGTCCTAGAGTCCGCCCTAATATTAAATGTATTAGCAGTTTGGTTTATCTGATAGGTCTGGCAGTGTCCGGTGCATATAAAATCAGCAATTTCACAATACAATAATGGATATTCAAGCAGCAGTTAATATAAAAGCAGTGGTTAAAACAATATGCAATATAGAAGCAGCTTATAAGCGAAGAATGTACTTTTATGCCTCGTTTCCACTGAGCGGAACAATTCGGGTCGGTACAGTTTGGAAGGGTTAGAATGGTCTGGTCTATTCAGGTGAGCGTTTCCACTGCAAGTCGGGCCACCGGGGACCATGCGGGGTTTACACCAAACGAGGTGTTTGTTTTGCTCTTTCATTTGACGTGAGCATTGATGGTTTCCTGTCCGCCAATCAGAGGACTCTATCGTGTGACGCCAGTAGCTCCGCCCTAACCGTACCGTACCATTTCCTATGGCCCTACATCTGAAGCAGGACCAGGAATGGTGCGGTTTGGTTCGGTTGTATGGGCCACTTTCATAATGGAAACACCCAAAATAGCGTACCGTACCGAACCGACCCGAACCGATCCGCTCAGTGGAAACGAGGCAATAGTGACCATTGTTTTAGCCGCAGTATAAAATTGTTAAATAATTGTAAATACAAATAAAATTAGATTCACATAAAATTAAATACAAAAATGAAAATGAAAAAATATGAAAAAATATAAAAAAATTTAGAAAATAAAAAATAATATTATATATATATAATATAATATAATGCATATAAAAAATATAAAAAATGGCAAGATAGGTTCAACAATTTTAAAAATATTAATTAAAACGCACTAAATGAGCGAATTCGTTTCGACTTCTTCATTTAAGCCACCTGGCACTAACGTGTCCAGGATATATATCCAGTACGCCTCCCTTTGACACAACCGCTTAAAACGTTCGGCTGGTGCAAAGGTGGCTGGTATGGACTCTATGATCCACACTCTCAAGCCAAGGGATGATTTGTCATGTGACAACAAAAAATGACGTGGAACACTATGCTTATCCTCTCCTGCCTCTACGAATCTGCGGTGTTCCCCAAATCTCTTTCTCAAGGGACGAATAGTCCTTCCTACATAGAACTGTCCACATGGACATGTCAAACAGTAAATGACATAGTCCGTTGAACAGTTATAAAATTTTGTAATAGGATATGTTTTACCTTTGATCTCAAAGCTTTTTTGCCCATGATTAACATGCTTACACGTTAAGCATAATGCTTTGCGGCATTGAAACATGCCTATAAGCGGAATGAGGCACGGTCTCGCTTGGAAGGGTGTAGGCAGATTTTTTAGTTTACTAGGAGCAACTATGCTCTTGATGTTTCTAGCCTTCCGGTAGCTGACCTTGGGTTTCGATGGTAGATTGTCCTTAAGATGGGGATCTTCCAGTAAAATTGGCCAGTGTTTGGCTAAAACCTGTTCCATCTTTTTGAATTTAGTATGGAATTGGGTAACAAATCTGGGTACAGTGATCTCTATGTTAGGTGTCTTACTCTCATCCCGTACATAACCAGTCTTATACGTGTCCTGGGCAAGTTTCAACAAAGGTTCTGGAAAAGCTTTATCTGTAAATTTCCTCTTTAGCATAGCACTTTGTTCTTCGTAATCTGCATCGTTGGTACAATTTCTGCGAAGTCTGCAGAATTAGCTCTTGGGAATATTATTGATCCACCTGGGATGGTGGCAACTCTTGAAATGCAAAAACTAATTCCCTGCTGTGGGTTTTGAATAATTTTTTGCCTCTATTTTACCCTCCCGGTGGTAAAGGAGGAGATCCAAGAAGGCCAACTCTACCGGATGGTAGATAAACTATAATTATTTGAATTGCAATGGCTAACAAATTCCGAAAGCAAGGTGGCTGTGCCATCCCATATGACAATTATGTCATCAATATACCTCCCATAAAAGACAATATGGGAGGCATAAGGATTGTTATTCCAGACATAATTGTCCTCCCACATGCCCATGGTCAAATTAGCATAGCTAGGGGCAAAATTTGCCCCCATAGCTGTGCCATTGACCTGCAGGTAATACTCCCCATCAAATTGGAAATAATTGTGGGTGAGGCAAAACCTGGTTGCTTCCACAACAAACTCGGCCTGTGAGGGGTTGATGGTGGGATGGTTAGCAAGGGCCCGAGCCACAGCTTCAAGGCCTATAGAATGGGGGATGGAGGTATACAACGATTCCACATCCAAGGAGGCCCACAGGTATGTGGGTTCCCAACTATATGGTGAAAGTAGTTCTAAGAGATGAACTCCATCCCTATTATAAGATGTCAGATTTTGGGCCAGGGGTTGTAGAAATTGGTCCACGTATTGTGAAAAAGGATTCGTAATACTCTCCATGGCCGCAACTATCGTTCTACCTGGTGGATTTTTTGTATCTTTATGCACTTTCGGAATGTGATAAAAATAAGGGGTGGAAAAGAAATCTCTATTAAAGAAGGAGTATTCTGATTTGTTAATAATACCTGCTTCCTTGGCCTGTGTTAGAAGCCCTGTGGCCTCACTGATATAACTGGGTTGGGGGTCTGTTGGGAGTTTACAGTATGTGGCAGTATCTGCCAGAAGGCGATGTGCTTCCTTAAGATAGTCTACTCTATCTTGGATGACTATACCCCCTCCTTTGTCTGCATTTTTAATGACCAGATCATGATTGTTAGATAATTCAGTAAGGGCCTGCCTCTCTCCACGACTCAAATTGGAGTTTTTAGGGAAGGATTTGTTATCTGGCTTGTTCTGAGTGCACATCTTTTTTATCTCAGAAAACACCACCTGGTAAAAAGTTTGTATATAAGCACCTTTGGAATGCACAGGATTAAATGTAGACTTGGACCGTAAATTAATGTGCTGTATTGGTGGAGACGTAAAGGGGTGCTGAGTAAAATAAGTGAGATCGTCATCATTGTCACTAATGTATAGTTCCTCAAGGAGTTTTAGACCTATCGGATCAAGAGAAGATTCCGATTCTGTCTCCAAACTGGTTTGGGGGTGGCTCATTAGAACTATTTTTATTTTCTTGAATTTGAAAATGTCGTCTTAGGGTGAGTGTACGAATAAAACTATTGAGATCTTTGAATAACGTAAATGGGTTAGGGGTGGCTTTGAGAGGGTAAGGTAAAACATATCCTATTACAAAATTTTATAACTGTTCAACGGACTATGTCATTTACTGTTTGACATGTCCATGTGGACAGTTCTATGTAGGAAGGACTATTCGTCCCTTGAGAAAGAGATTTGGGGAACACCGCAGATTCGTAGAGGCAGGAGAGGATAAGCATAGTGTTCCACGTCATTTTTTGTTGTCACATGACAAATCATCCCTTGGCTTGAGAGTGTGGATCATAGAGTCCATACCAGCCACCTTTGCACCAGCCGAACGTTTTAAGCGGTTGTGTCAAAGGGAGGCGTACTGGATATATATCCTGGACAGGTTAGTGCCAGGTGGCTTAAATGAAGAAGTCGAAACGAATTCGCTCATTTAGTGCGTTTTAATTAATATTTTTAAAATTGTTGAACCTATCTTGCCATTTTTTATATGCATTATATTATATATATATATTATTTTTTATTTTCTAAATTTTTTTATATTTTTTCATATTTTTTCATTTTCATATTTAATTTTATGTGAATCTAATTTTATTTGTATTTACAATTATTTAACAATTTTATACTGCGGCTAAAACAATGGTCACTATAAGTACATTCTTCGCTTATAAGCTGCTTCTATATTGCATATTGTTTTAACCACTGCTTTTATATTAACTGCTGCTTGAATATCCATTATTGTATTGTGAAATTGCTGATTTTATATGCAGCGGACACTGCCAGACCTATCAGATAAACCAAACTGCTAATACATTTAATATTAGGGCGGACTCTAGGACCGGGAGGCCACGGCTTCCATCCTATTTAAATCCCTTATCCAAAATGGCGCGATATCGGCCTGAAGAAGGAGCGCATGCTCCGAGAACGCGTCGCCGGCGCCATGACGTAATCACGCCCACGCTCTCGGAAGTGACGACGGACCGGCATCTGAGTGTCCCCGGGACGAGCAAGTACAGCGATATCGCTGCAGCCTGCCCATTGCTATCGCTCTGGCCATCCTGACTCTCCACCGGAGCATCCTCTGTGCTTGATCACTTATTACCCTTGTGAGTACCCAACATTAAGTTGCATCCTTTTAATAAAATTCCAGCTACTGCACTTAGAGTGGCGCCTGTGTTTCTTTTTATCAGAAGAACTAACTAACGCTGACAAAAATAACAGCTAAGTTAAGGTAGAGAGAAAACTCAAACAAAATTTCAAAAAGAAGAAAGAGTCTGGGGCAGAAAGCCCCAGCACAGGAAAAGCCAGCCACTCCTGACAAGCTAGACATTAAAACCGAGATATGGTTGCAGGAAGTAGGAGGGTATTGACTGAGGGGACCACCCCTTGAGGGTGGGATATGTTAAAAGCTTTAATGTTAACATATTCTGTTGCCTAGCTACTCCTTCGGAGCAAAGTCTAATACCCCATATGTGACGAATATGAAGAGGCGGCGACTGTCGGAGGACGTAAGAGAATATATATATATATATATATATATATATATATATATATATATATATATATATATATATATATATATATATATATATATATATATATATATATATACATACACACACAGCTGCAAGAAAAAGTATGTGAACCCTTTGGAATGATATGGATTTCTTGCCCAAATTGGTCATAAATTGTGATCTGATCATCATCTAAGTCACAACATTAGACAATCACAGTCTGCTTAAACTAATAACACACAATGACATTTTGCCATGTTTTTATTGAACACACCATGTAAACATTCACAGTGCAGGTGGAAAAAGTATGTGAACCCCTAGACTAATGACATCTCCAAGATCTAATTGGAGTGAGATGTCAGCCAACTGAAGTCCAATCAATGAGATGAGATTGGAGGTGTTGGTTACAGCTGCCCTGCCCTATAAAAAACACACCAGTTCTGGGTTTGCTTTTCACAAGAAGCATTGCCTGATGTTAATGATGCCTCACACAAAAGAGCTCTCAGAAGACCTACGCTTAACGACATTACCACTAAGCCTATTTTTGACACTTTTTGTTTACAAGTTTAAATCAGTATTTTTTGCTAGAAAACTACTTAAAACCCCCAAACACATACATATTATATATATATATATATATATATATATATATATATATATATATATATATATAATCTCTTTTTTTTTTTTTTAGCAAAGGCTATGGAGAATAAAATAGCAGTCATTGCAATATTTCGCACACCCGCGGAATGGCGACAAGCCACGGTCAATAAAAAATCTCCATAGGCGACGCTTTAAACATTTTTAACGGTTACCAGTTTAGAGTTTGAGTGTAGCTCTTTTTTAATTATTGCTCACGCTCTGGCGATGGCAGCGATACCTCACATGTGTGGTTTGAACAGCGATTTCATTTGCGGCGCGACTTCCATATAAGTTTTCTTTTGTGCGCGAGCTAACGTCGACGGGGGCTGCTAAATTTTTTTTTTTCCTATTTTTTTTTTTTTTTTTTAATTTTAACAGGTTTTTAAAAAAAAAAAACAAAATCTGATCACTTTTATTGCTGTCACAAGCAATGTAAACATCCCTTGTAACAGCAATATGCAGTGACAGGTACTCTTTATGGAGCGATCGAGGGTCTAAAAGACCCTAGACCCCTCCGTTACACTTCCATGTATTCAAAACGCAGAAAACTGCATTTTTGAATACTATCACTTTTTTGAATCTGCCGCCTTTAGCAGTAGAGTAACCCGGACGTGACGTCCTGGACGCCACCTCTGAGGCACATCATCGGAGACCCGATCTAATCTTCTTCCGGCTTTGATCGGGACTCCATCCAGCCCGCGGACGTGCTGGCTGGGTGCTCGAGTCTCCCAGTGGGACGGGAGACCTGGCAAAGCTGTGGAAGGCGGCGGGAGGCGCCCCCTACCGCTCGCCGGGGTAACGATCGAGCGGCTCCCGAGCCGCATTGGTCGTTACCGCCAGAAAGCCGACCGCCGGCTCTAAAAAACGGTACCGGGATGATGCCTCTAGCTAGAGGCATCACCCCGGTACAACCACGCAAATTCAGCTGTTGTAGTTCTACGTGGCTAGACGTTAAGTGGTTAAGAATTGTTGACTTGCATTAAGCTGGAAAGGGTTATAAAAGTTTCTCAAAAAGCTTTGCTGTTCATCAGTCCACAGTAAGACAAATTGTCTATAAATGGAGAAAGTTCAGCACTGCTGCTACTCTACCTAGGAGTGGCCAGCCTGTAAAGATGACTGCAAGAGCACAGCGCAGACTGCTCAATGAGGTGAAGAAGAATCCTAGAGTGTCAGCTAAAGACTTACAAAAGTCACTGGCAAATGCCAACATCCCTGTTAGCGAATCTACAATACGTAAAACACTAAACAAGAATGGATTTCATGGGAGGATACCACAGAGGAAGACACTGCTGTCCAAACAACATTGCTGCACGTTTACAGTTTGCACAAGAGCACCTGGATGTTCCACAGCAGTACTGGCAAAATATTCTGTAGACAGATGAAACCAGTTGAGTTGTTTGGAAGAAACACACAACACTATGTGTGGCGAAAAAGAGGCACAGCACACCAACATCAAAACATCATCCCAACTTAGGGCTGGGCGATTTTGCCTAAAAAAAAAACAAATCTTCGATTTTTAAAGAAAAATTTGAGTTTCGATTCGATTTTCGATTTTTTTTTCCAATGCACTTAAAAAATGACGGCAGAGTCTGGAGGGAGGACTGAGGAGAAGGAGAAGCGCTGTATATGTGTGTCTGACTCTGACGGACCACCGCCGCGCCTGGATGTTGTGACGTCAGCTGCGGGCGGTGCGTCTGTACAGGGGCTGCGCTGTGATTGGTACAGTGACAGTCCAGAGAACGAGTCCACAGTAACCGGCCACCTTTTTTAGTTTGACTTGTTTGAAAGTAACTATTTTTTTTTTCAAAAATTTGAGTTTTTTCTGCCTTGTGCAGCCTGCCCCTGCGTAACTACACACACCCTGGGCCTGCCCTGGGCTCCAGTCCAGCCAGCTCCTAGTCCACAGGAACAGAACTCCAGTCCCCAGTAACGTTTGGTTTGAAACGTTTTTTTTTTTTTTTTTTTTAAACTCAAGTTTTTTGTACAATACTAGCCACCGAACTCCCCACCGCCGCGCCTGGATGTGATGTCAGCTGCGGGGCGGGTGGTGCGTCTGTACAGGCCGGGGCTGCGGCGCGCTATGATAGGTACTGTCTCCCCGGCCTGGATGTGACGTCAGCTGCGGGGCGGGTGGTGCGTCTGTACAGGCCGGGGCTGCGGCGCGCTGTGATAGGTACAGTCTCCCCGGCCTGGATGTGACGTCAGCTGCGGGGCGGGTGGTGCGTCTGTACAGGCCGGGGCTGCGGCGCGCTGTGATACATTTAATGATTTATTGTTTTAATCTGATGTGTATCAGGATTTATCTGATTGGCAGAGAATCACATGACCCATAGACCTGGTCAGAGATTGTGTGATCTGCAGATTGAACACAACCTCGTGTACTGCCCCTGACACCTCTGTACATCACCAAAGAGGACACACTTGTCTGACTGACTGTTAAAGTGAAATGCCTCCAAAGTCAGAATTGTCATGGTCGGTGGACTTTTTATTTGTAATTTAACAAGAAGAATTGTTGTCAATGTACATGGGCCTTGGCTTCAGTCCTCCTGTGTCATCAATGGGGGTCACAATATTACATGTAATACTAGAGGGGGCGGCTGGGGACCACTGATGCAGTAGAGGGGGCGGGGCGGCCGACGCTGTAGATGGGTCACGGCCTGGGGGGGCGGCCGACGCTGTAGATGGGTCACGGCCTGGGGGGGGGGGCTGTACCGCTGTGATAGGTACAGTCTCCCCGGCCTGGATGTGACGTCCGCTGCGGCGCGCGGTATCACAGCGTGCCGCAGCCCCGGCCTGTACAGACGCACCGCCCGCCCCGCAGCTGACGTCACATCCAGGCACGGCGGTGGGGAGTTCGGTGGCTAGTATTGTACAAAAAACTCGAGTTTATTAAAAAAAAAAACGTTTCAAACCAAAAAAATCGATTTATCGCCCAGCCCTATCCCAACTGTGAATTATGGTGGTGGGGGCATCATGGTTTGGGGCTGCTTTGCTGTGTCAGGGCCTGGACGGATTGCTATCATCAAAGGAAAAATGAATTCCCAAGTTTATCAAGACATTTTCCCGGAGAACTTAAGGCCATCTGTCTACCAGCTGAAGCTCAACAGAAAATGGGTGTTGCAACAGGACAATGACCCAAAGCATAGAAGTAAATCAACAACAGAATGGCTTAAACAGAAGAAAATATGCCTTCTGAAGTGGCCCAGTCAGAGTCCTGACCTCAACCCGATTGAGATGCTGTGGCATGATCTCAAGAAAGTGATTCACACAAGACATCCCAAGACTATTGTTGAACTGAAACAGTTCTGTAAAGAGGAATGGTCAAGAATTACTCCTGACCGTTGTGCATGTCTGATCTGCAACTACAAGAAACGTTTGGTTGAAGTTATTGCTGCCAAAAAGGAGGTTCAACCAGTTATTAAATCCAAAGGTTCACATACTTTTTCCACCTGCACTGTGAATGTTTACATGGTGTGTTCAATAAAAACTTGGCAACATTTCATTCTTTGTGTGTTATTAGTTTAAGCAGACTGTGAGGGCTGGTTCACATTTCTGCGAGTGTGCCAATCGCATGTAATTCGGAGCGCACTGCTCCTTCATTACATGCGATCTCATGTGCGGATGCAAATTCAGCCATACACTTTGTACGGCTGAATTCGCACTGTATCCGCACCAAACACGCACATGACCCTTTTTTCCAGCCGCATCAGGATTGGATCGCACAGTGGTTCACACTTGTGTGATCCGATCCTGTGCGAACTGTCAGATCGCACTGCGATAAGCGATCAAACTGGGGGTGTCGTTAACATTTCATTGACACCCCCTGCTTATCGCATATGGCAGTGTGAACTGCCAGATGTGCGTTCGCGATGCGGGAACAGGCTGCGAATTTGCAGCCTTCCCGCATCGCACAAGTGTGACCCGGCACTTATTGTCTATTGTTGTGACTTAGATGGTAAGATCACATTTTATGGCCAAATTTGTGCAGAAATCCATATCATTCCAAAGGGTTCACATACAGCTGCAGGAAAAAGTATATAATTTTTTTTTTTTTTTTAAACTAGTAACAGTGTGTTTTAGGCAGGATGAAAGAAAATGCAAAATGTGAACCATTGTTTCTGGACCCTACTAGCGGTACAAACAACAACATACATTTATGGGGTATCGCTACAATTGTTAGGCTTCTTTCACACAGTCCGCTGTCAGGTGCAGACCATTCGCTGCTCAGCGGGGATCGATCCGCCGATCGAGGACTGTGTGCGGAGAGGGAGGTGTCAGAGCCCCGCTGCTCTCTATGGGGTAATCGGATGAGAACGGACTGCCTGTCCATTCTCATCCGATCTGATGGAAAATAGGGTTTCCATCCGTCTGGATTTCACGGACAGGATCAGATGCGGATAGCAGCGGGTGTCAGCGGACATGTCACCGCTGACATCCGCTGCCTCATAGGGATGCATGGAGGATCAGATCAGCTCCGCCTAAAAAACTGACAGGCGGATCTGATCGGGTCGTTCGTGTGAAAGGACACTAATGCCCCATACACACGTGCAGATTATCTGCAGACTTTTGTCTGCAGACTTACCAAAACCATATAATATGAGGTCAAACCTAAACACTTTCAATTTGTATGCAATCCGGCAGGCCCTTGCACTACATAGAAAAGGTAAGTCTGCAGATAATCTGCACGTGTGTATGGGGTTAGGAGCAGGAGAATTTGTTTTGGGCTGTTCTTTGGTAGTAAAATGCGGTAATAGCAAAAAATATACAGCCAAATTAAAAAAATAAATAAAATGAATCTTATTACTATTTTGGGCCAGTTTTAATTGGAACAAAATCAAGAGAAATCCATTAACATTTACCACCAAAAGAAAGCCCAGTTTGTTTTTTGTTTTACAAACACACACACGTATAATTTACCTGGATACACAAAGTAGTTGTGACAATACAGTATGTACAATTTTACGAACATGTCAAAAAGGTGCAAAATAGTGCTTAGATATTACCATTTGTTTTAGAGGTTAAAAAAAAATAAAAATATATATGAACTACATTAACCACTTAAGCCCCGGAAGATTTTACCCCCTTCCTGACCAGGGCCTATTTTGCAATTAGGCACTGCGTGATTTTAACGGACAATTGCGCGGTCGTGCGAGGCTGTACCTAAACGAATTTGACGTCCTTTTATTCCCACAAACAGAGCTTTCTTTTGGTGGTATTTGATCACCTGTGTGATTTTTTTTGATCATGCACTATAAACAAAAAAAAAAAAAGAGCGTCAATTTTGCAAAAATAGCAATATTTTTCACATTTTTTTATATGAAATTCCCAAAAAAAAAAAGTAAAAATCAAATTTTTTTAACATTTTAGGCCAATTTGTTTTATGCTACCTATGTTTGGTAAAAAAAAAAAATTGCAAAAAGCATATTTTGATTGGTTTGCGCAAAAGTTATTGCGTTTACTAACTAAGGGAAAGACTGTCATTTTTGTTGCTTTTTTTTTTTTTAACGAGTAATGGCGGCGATCTGCGATTTTTTTTTTAGCGGGACTGCGACATTGCGGCAGACAGATCGGACCCTTGACTGACATTTTTGACACTTTTGGGGTTACCAGTGACATTACTACAGTGATCAGTGCTATACATGCACTGTTACTGCAAAAATTACACTGGCAGTGAAGGAGTTTATTAGAGAGGGAGGGGTTAAGTGTGTCCCTAGGGGCGTGTTTCTAACTGTGATTGGCTGTGGCTACTAGTGTAAGAACAGAGATCAACGGTCCTACATAGTAGAACTGTGTGATCTTCATCCTTACACAGGGAAGAATGACAGGCAGCTTTGTTTACATTAGCCGCCTGCCTTTCTTCCGGTGTAACGGACAATCGCGAGTGCCCTGACGGACATCGGGTCTGCCGGGCACACGTGCGGGGGAGGGGGGGGGGGTCCGTGACCGCACGCTCGCTCCTTAGAGCCTCACAGGCTAACGACATAGTTCTACGTCGCTTTGCCTGTGAGGGGCTGACCGCCGCAGTAAATAGTCGTGCGGCGGTCGGCAAGCGGTTAAGATCAGTAAGAAAAAAAAAAAAAAAAAAGCCCAATAAGTGGTGCTTTAAGGCATCTGTATGCAAAGGAGCCTTGGTTACCAGAGAGTACACAGAACCATGATCTAAGGGCCTATTCACACTGTCCGATCAGGTCCGCCTGTCAGTTTTTCTGGCAGAGCTGATTGGACCTTGCAGTCTCCCCCATGGAGTGGCGGATGTCAGTGGGCGAATATCTGCATACATCCGCCGATATCAGATCCTGCCCACAAAATCCAGACGGATGGTTTTCCTATTTTCCATCCATCTTGGGGATCGTATGAAAAAGGACAGGCTGTCCATTTCCATCCGATTTCCCCATAGAGAGTAGGACTGTGTTCAATCTGCACAGCGGAGCCAACAGGACCGGTCATCCGCCTGCTCAGCGGAGATCAGCAGAGCAATCCCCCGCTAAGCAAGAGGAATCTGTTGCATGGAGGCACCCGTTTAAGGCCCCTTTCACACGGGCGATCCGATCCACCTGTCAGTTTTTCAGGCGGACCGGATCAGATGCTCCATGCATCCCTATGGGGCAGCGGATGTCAGCGGAGATATCTCCCCATGACACCCTCTGCTATCCGATCCATGAAATCCGGATGGATGGAAACCCTATTTCCATATGTCTGGCAGATTGGATGAGAACGAACAGGCGGTCCGTTCTCATCTGATCTCCCCATAGAGGAGAACGGGGATCTGACAGCTCCATCGCTGCACATAAAGCGGAAACGAAGCTGTCATCAGCCTGCTCAGCAGGGATCTGCGGATCAATCCCCCATGAGCAGAAAGGACTATGTTCCATGTGAAAGGACCCTAAGGGGCCCAATAGTTACCATGTTTTTGTTTTTAACAGAAGCATAGTTCCCACGTTTTATTCCAACAACAAACTCTTTCTTATGTTTATCCATTTACAAATTAAAACAGTGAAACAAAAATATACACAAGTCAACAGATAAAGAACTAATGACTACAGAAAAGATGTAAACACACAAGTGTTGTCCATGACACCCAGTCTTTCGTTTATGACCAAACTTCACCATGAAAATGAAGAAAGAAATGATCAGAAATAAGGGACAGCCCGCTCTGACATATCCCGACAATTGCATATTATGTGTACGATTCTTCTCACCTTTAGGTTAGCTTTAAGTCCAGCTTGCTTAGCCAACTTTTGCAAATCGGAATACTTCAAACTATCTAACTTCAGTAGGGATGGCACCTCCATGGTTCTACTAGCAGCCGACCACCGATACGATCCGAAGACAGATGTCAATAAACACTGACACAATTCTTTTAAAGCACGCGCGCATTTCGCTAACGGCTTCTTTTCAAAGTCATTCCCTCTCGTTTACTAAGTGGGTAGGTACCGAGCGAGATGCAGCAGGAACAGCCAATCGGCTTGCAAATCGGGAGAATCTTCTCCCACCCATTAACGCCCACTTTGGGTGGCTCTCAGGAGTCAGGCGTTTATTATGCGGGATTGCGTCATTTAAAGAGAGGTTTTTTTTCTTTGCTGAGGAGGATTTTGGCGAGGTAGATCTGTAATTGCGTGGGGACGATTTTTGTTTTTGTTTACTGTGTACATTGACCTTATGCAGAAGCGTGCTAACTGGACATGCCCTTAATGCTTGACTCAAAATAGCCGGGCTGCAGCCTATTAACCACTTCTGGACCAGAAGATTTTCCCCCTTAACCACTTCAATACCGGGCACTTTCACCGTCTTCCTGCCCAGGCCAATTTTCAGCTTTTAGCGCTGTTGTATTTTGAATGACCAAATTTATGTAATTTTCCCCCCACAAATAGAGCTTTCTTTTGGTGGTATTTGATCACCTCTGGGTTTTTTCTTTTTTGCTAAACAAATAAAAAAAAGACAGAAAAGTTTGAAAAAAAAAACAAGTTTTTTTGTTTATGCTATACAATTTTGTAAATAAATAAGTTTTTTCGTGCACTGATGAGGCTGCACTGACAGGCACTGATGGGGTGGCACTGATATGCGGCGCTGATAGGCGGCACTGGTGGGCACTGATAGGCGGCACTGCTGGGCACTGATAGGCGGCACTGGTGGGTAATAATGGGCACTGGCGGGCAGCACTGATGGGGAGGGCACTGGGGGGCTCCCTGAGCCCTGATTGCCATCCCTGGTGGCCATAGTGGGCATACCTGGTGGCTCTAGTGGCACCCCCCCCCCCCCGAGGGTCTGCACTGATAATCAATGATCTGATTACCAGTGCAGACCCCCCCCCCCTGTCAGGGGAGCCTGACAGGCACGTACTGAGGAAAGCCGATCAACGGCTCTTCCTGTGTACTATGTGACCAGCCGTGATTGGACATCAGTATGCTCTTTACCGAGATCGGCAATGCGGGGAGTCAGACTGACACGCTGCATCACCGATCTCCGCTCTGTGCGCCCCTCGGGGGCGCGCAGAGCGCATTATCCTGCCGCCGTCATATGACGTCCGGTCAGGATAATGCAACCACATTCCCGCCGTCAATCGCCTATAGGGCGGGCGGGAAGTGGTTAATGACCAGGCCATATTTTGTGATTCGGCACTGCGTTACTTTAACACACAATTGCGCGGTCGTGCGACGCTGTACTCAAATAAAATCAATGTCTTTTTTCCCTCAAATAGAGCTTTCTTTTGGTGGTATTTGATCATCGATTTTTATTTTTTGCGCTATAAACAAAAAAAGAGCGACATTTCTGGAAAAAAAAAACAATATTTTTCACTTTCTGCTATATAACTTTCTCATTTTAGGCCAATTTGTTTTCTGCTACATATTTTTGGTAAACAAAAAAAAAGCAATAAGTGTATTTTGATTGGTTTGGCAAAAGTTATCACGTCTACTAACTATGGGAACAATTTGTAATTTTTATTGTTTTTATTTCTTTCACTAGTAATGGCAGCGATCTGCAATATTTAGCGGGACTGTGACATTGCGGCGGACAGATCGGACCCCTAACTGACTTTTTTGATACTTTTGGGGGGACCAGTGACATTACTTCAGTAATCAGTGCTAAAAACATGCACTGTTACTGTAATAATGACACTGGCAGGGAAGGGGTTAACCCTGTTGGTGATCAAGAGGTTAAATGTAAACCTAGGGGAGTGATTCTAACTGTAAGGGGGCGTGGCTTGTGAAATGATCATAGAGGCCTGTGATGCTATATACAGTGCCTTGCGAAAGTATTCGGCCCCCTTGAACTTTGCGACTTTTTGCCACATTTCAGACTTCAAACATAAAGATATAAAACTGTAATTTTTTGTGAAGAATCAACAACAAGTGGGACACAATCATGAAGTGGAACGAAATTTTTGGCCAACGTCCGATCTGCCGATTTTCGGCTTGTTAGTATGATGCTTCCGACAACCAACTCCGACTTTTCGGCCAAAAAAAATCTGGTGTGCAAGCTATAAAATTTTTGTTGGCCGTCAACACAACGGCCGATTTTTGTGCAGTCAGTACAGATTTCGACAGGGAAAAATCTGATGAGCAAGTCTGGGCATGCTCAGTGAAGAAAAAACACAAAGAAAACAAACCAACACATGACATCACTTCTGAAGTAGAATTTTGTTGGCCGAGAAAATTCGTGTGCAGTCTAGGCACATTCCAACCAACAAAACACAACTTGGACAAAAGTCGGACGATCGGTCGGCCGATAATCGTTGCGTGTGTATGAGGCTTTAGTCAAAAGAACAAAGCATTTAGCATAGACACATCCATGGGGGCTTTCCCACTGGTCAATACCCCTCTGCATTGATCCCTCCCAACTCAGTTTGTCTCTGCCTAGCATCAGGAGTAGTCAGGCTTCCCTGTGCTGGGGCTGACAGCCTTCTAATCTTTTCTTTTTGATTTTTATTTAAAAAAAAAATGTCCGTTTTTTTCTTTGCTTTACTAGCTGTTTATTTTGTCAGCTTAGTTTAGTCGGATCTTCGGATGAAGATGGATTCTGTGGAGCTGGGAATCGGACTGGCCGCCCTGGCTCTCCAGGTCAGAGGGATCCCCAGCCCGCCATCGAGCGTTCGCCCATGTGTTCGTCCTGGCATTATGAACGACCCATCCCTGCTCGCAGCAGGGATGCAGCCTGTGAGGTGGCTACCTCACTGGACACATCTGCGGTGCTGCAGTGTCCCTTTCTTGGCTAACGGCATTCCCTGTCAGATGAGGACAGAGGCTTTCCGTTCATAGAGGCACCCCACGCCATCTGGTACAGGTAAGTACTTCTGTGTGGGGCCTCTGTCTGGGGTAGCAGTCCTGTGTTGCTGTGTGTTTCCCATGTCTGTGCCTGTGTGGGGCTCCCTGATGCGATCCCTGTGGGGGTCGCTTGTACATGCGCTGCGGTGCTGTGTGTTTTGGGGGGCCCCTTCCCCTGTATCACTGCAGTGTTTTTGGGAGTGCAGACTGTGTGTGTGGCAGCCGCATTGGGTAAAAACCGTGCGGTCCACCATTTTAAGTATGGGCACGCATGTCTGGCTTCACTGTGGGCTTAACTGCATGCTGTTTTGGCGCCATCCGGCGCCATCTTGTGTGAGGCAGTACGATCGTTCCGAGCACATGTTCGGCGGCCATCTTGCCGAAGCCTTCCATTCAGTCCTATGGGCAGCCATTTTCCCTGGGTCTTGCAGCTTATAGTTCAGCCTCTGATGACCTAACTTCCTTTTCCTCTGAAGCAGCGATCGATGTGGTAACACTCTGTGTGGGCTCTGCAGACTGTCTCTTCCATAACTCTCTGCTTTGTCCTTCCTGGCTCAATTTCTTCTCCTTTTGGGGGTCTTTTGTCACAGTATATATAACGGTGGGCTGCGCACTCCGTGGCAATTTTAAAGGGCCAGTACCTTTTATTGCTCTATTGTTTCTGACTTGGGCAATGGATTCTCAGGACAGCAAATTCCATCCATCCCTGGTGGGAGAGCCCAGTCCTGCTGTGGCCCCTGTTATACCTGATTTGGCCGCCATAGTGGCGTCTTTAGTGTCCAAAATGGAGGTGCTGATGGCTGAACGTGCTGCTAGGAAAAGGCCCAGATTATCTATCTCCTCTGATTCAGATGGTGATGTGGCTGCTGCGGCGGGCGTGCCCTTTTCAGGGTCTCGCTCATCCCTGGTCCCTCTGGGGTCTGAGGGGGAGGCAGAGGTGGAGGGGGTTGATGATTCTCCCCCGGGGTCGCCTGAGGAACGCGCGACTATGGATGAGTTAATCTCTTCTGTAAAAGAAACACTACACTTGGAGGATGAGCCCAGTCCTCCGGGCATTGTGTCCTCTTTTGGGACACACAGGACCCGCAAGTCGGCGCAGGTTTTTCCCTGCCCCGCTGAGTTTCATTACACTGTGAATGCACTGTGGCACACTTTAAAACGTCCATTCACGGTCGGTTTAAGTTGCTTTATCCCTTTGCCCTGGCTACGGAATCACGATGGTGTGTGCCTCCACAGGTGGGTCACACTGTGGCGGTGGTAAACAAGGCTACCTTGATTCCTACTGAGGAGACCCCGGTTTTTCGGGATCCCACGGACAGGAGGTTGGAGTCTCTTGCCTGCCATTCCTACACGGTGGCGGGTTCCTTGCTCAAACCTGTTTTCACGTCCGTTTTGGTGGCTCAGGCGGTGGCTGATTGGACTAAGGTGCTTAGACGCAACCTCGCGTCTGATTCTGCCCCACCTGCCACACTGGCTATGGTGGACCAAATTCACCAAGGAGTCATGTATTTGTGCGATGCGGCCTTAAATTAGGCCCCTTTGGTAGCACGCCTATCTAGTGTTGCGGTGCTTAACCGTCGACTGATCTGGCTGAAGAGCTGGTCGGCTGATCAGACATCACGGAAAACAGTTGCTGATTTTCCCTATGCTGGTTCTCGCCTGTTTGGCGAGGCGTTGGATACCTTGGTAAAAGGCGTGACGGGGGGCAAGAGCACCATGCTGCCCCAGAACCCGAAGAACAAGTCCTTTCGTGGCAAGCGGGGTTCCGCCTCTCGACCCAATCAAGGGTCCTTTCTTGCCTTTCGGAATCAAACCAAGGGCAAGCCCTTCAAGGGCCAAGGTAGCCAGAAGAAGCCCTGGGCGGGCAAGCAGAAGTCCAGCAATGCCGGTGCGGCGGGTCAATCCGCCTCTGCCTGAAGGGGCGCCCTCACCCATTTCTGGGGTGGGGGGACGTTTGCGCTGTTTCCTCCAACCTTGGCTGCTCCGAATTCCGGACAGGTGGGTTCAGGAAATCATTCGATCAGGGTACAAGATCGAATTCCTTTCTCGACCGGCGAACAGGTTCTTTCCCTCAAATCTTCATTTGACCCCTGGGCGTTTGCAGGACCTGCGTCAAGCAGTGCAGGATCTCCTTTCCCAGGGGGTGATTGTCCCGGTGCCTCATCGGGACAGGTTTCGGGGGTTTTATTCCAATCTGTTCACTGTGCCCAGAAAGGAGGGCAAGGTGCGTCCTATTCTGGACTTGAAAGCGCTGAACCGCTTTGTGCGCGTTCGGAAGTTCCGTTGAGATCCCCATTGAGATATTTATAAATTGCTATCATGTCCCCCCTCAGGCGTCTCTTCTGCAGGGAGAATAAATCAAGCGATTTCAGACGCTCTTCATAATTAAGGTCCTCCAATCCCCTAATCAGTTTAGTTGCCCTTCTCTAGACTCTCTCCAGCTCCAACACATCCCTCCTGAGGACTGGCGACCAGAACTGGAGAGAATACTCCAGATGTGTTCGGACCAAAGTTTTATAAAGTGGAAGGATTATAGTCTCATCTCTGGAATATATCCCTTTCTTTATGCATGCTCATATTCTGCTGGCTTTGCCAGCTGCCGCTTGACATTGCATGCTATTGCCTAATTTATCATCAACCAAGACTCCCAGATCTTTCTCCATTTTTGATTCCCCCAAGGGTTCCCCTCCTAACGTGTATTGTGCTTTTATGTTTTTAGTCCCCAAGTGCAAAACCTTACACTTCTCCACATTAAACCTCATTTGCCATGTCGTTGCCCACTCCGTTATTTTGTCCAGGTCATTCTGTAGGATATCTGCTTCATGCTGTGCAGTTATTGCCCTGGCCAATTTTGTGTCATCTGCAAAAACTGATATTGAACTACTGATCCCGTCCTCAATGCTGTTTTATGAATAAATTGAACAAGGTTGGTCCCAGGACTGAGCCTTGGGGGACCCCGCTTACCACCTTAGACCAGTCTGAGTATGCGCTGTTTATTACCACCCTTTGGACACGCCCTTTTAGCCAGCTCCGTATCCAAGAGCAAACCCTGCTGTCGATACCTGCAGACCTTATTTTATAAATTAAGCGCTTGTGGGGAACTGTATCAAACGCCTTAGCGAAATCCAAGTACACCACATCCACTGGTCTGCCCCTATCTATCTCACAGCTCACCTCCTCGTAGAATGTAAAGAGATTGGTTTGACAAGAACGCCCATTTGTAAACCCGTGCTGATTACTGCTGATGATGTTGTTGTCTTTAGCAAACTCTACGATATAGTATATAGAAAAAAGCTGCGCTAAGTGACAGTGACCTTATGTGATACAGGTCAAAAGAAAAGTCCCAAATAAAGTCCCACAAATTATGTGAAAAATAAACAAATGAACAAATGCAGTCCAAAATTAATTTGCACTCCACAGATGCAATCAATACGTGTAGATACTGCTTACCAGAAGTAGCAGTAAGATGAGCATAAAGTGTATGGAACCGAGCCAGATGGAAGTCTGAAGAGGATTCCTCCCCGACGGTGTCCAACTCAGAAGTAAGAGTATGTGAGCATATCAATCAGACAGATCAGATATATGGAAGAAATGAGAGAGACCACCACCATAATCCCATTCAAATTACCGGATAGGTGCAGATAAATCGTGTGTATATTCACTGGAACTATATAGTGATCTCAAAAGAGCCGTCACCAAAATTCCCCGCTTAGCGGATATGAATAATATGGCAGCGTATATCAAATCAGGATGATACTGAGATATAACAGTCTAATAGGAAAATCTCTCCCTCATCAGTCAGGCTGACCCGCATGAGAACTCCGATGATCACATGGAAATAATGATAAAGGAAATTCCCATAGCGTAAAACCATTTATTAAAATCACAAATAAAAGGAATGCACTTACAGGAAAATACGTGAACTAGCGCTGAATCGAAGCTGCCGGCCGGTCAGCTTCAAACACCCGCCTGAGCGTCTCGTAGAGGTGACGTCAGCACGCCGCGACCGACGTACGTTTCGTCAAAACTGACGTTCTCAAGGTACGGACGGCGCACTGACGCCACCTCTTAAATAACAACAGCAATAGGAAGAGGATCCTCCCTGCGAGATCTGAGTCACGCATCGCCATCTTGAAAGAGGAAGTAAACTCAGCTATGAAAATCAAACTTTTACAATGTATTAAACGTACATGCAATATAATTACATTACACATTAAATATTCACATCATAACTGTCTAGAAATACCTTTTATTTTAAAGTTTATTTTTTTCCTCTTCCTTTGTGTAGGCAGCGCCATGTCTAGTCCTGTTTTATGCTCCCCCTGCTGCCGTCATTTCCACCCTTACTGTAGTTGTAAGACTCTCTGTGTAAGACGTGCTCTCTCAGTCTCTCACTGTCTTGGAGGAATGCTTGGAATTTTCACTCACTCGCTCCCTCCTCCCCCCTCCCCTTGTGTAACCTGTCATGCTCACTTCCCCTGTGAGATGACAGGAAGCTGGAAAGAACGGCATAGCTAATCGCAAGACTTAGCTGTGCCCTGACAGAACAGGGAGAGTTCAGAAACGGCATGCAGATGTGCCGTGGATTGAATAACACACTGGGTATGCGCAAATGACGTCAGAAAAAATTACAGGAAGGATTACAGGAAGAATAAACAAGTAAGAAATCTTTTACAGGCATCTATTGACTGCTTTGTTTCTGCAGATTAGAATAAGCTGAAGTGAAAATTATGAGGTTACAACCTCTTGTGAATGTGGTCTAAACGAACACTAAAGCAACACAACAAACGATTCAAGCGGCTCTAAATGAATAGACCCGGAAGTAAACTTGCTGTGGCACATAATTGAGCAAATAGATGGGTATCTAATCTCAATACCAGGTTAAAACGGCAACAACACTATGGGCAAAAAAGGCTCTCAGATCTCACAGAGAAGACCCCTCACATAGTATTGGAAAATATAAAAGCAAAAAGACACATATGTATATGGCAAATTGTATAATCAATTATTGAACTAGAAATTGGGCAGCCATCCAAATAGGTTATCTCCCAATTTCAGCAATTATTATACATTTACCATATGAGCCCAAGCTAAAATCTATATCATATAGTTAAAAAGGTTAAAACCTACAGAATTTAAAAAATCAACAAAACAATAAAAAGAAACAAATATGATCATAGTATTAAGAGTTGTTGATAAAGGCGTTTCCATCGGTGTCAACATTCATACCAAAAGGCGTATAGGTCTTAACCCTATTTCTAACTTAGAAAGACCCCTCACAAATGGCTCTCCACGCCATTTTGGGCTAAATTTGTCAATACCCAAAAAGGTAACGTTGGAAGGGTTTTTATTGTGATTGAATAGGAAATGCTTTGACACCGAATGTTTGTCGTATCCCTTGCGAATGTTTGCTATGTGTTCATTTAAACGTACAAACAATGGACGCTTGGTTCGCCCTATATATTGAAATCCACACGAGCACTGGAGGAGATAAACTACCCCAGTGCTCGTGCAGGAAATAAAGGGTTTGATATCAAAGAACTTCCCAGTGCTAGTTGATCTAAAAGATTTAGTATTTTTACTTTTGATGTGGTTTAAACGACATACCTGACACCTATTACATTTATAGAAGTCATTTAATTGATTGAAAAAGGTAGGTCTAGCCATAGGGGCCTCTATAACATTGGGAGCCAATATATCCCTCAGGTTAGAAGTACCCTTAAAGATGACCCTAGGTTTGTCCGGTAATATTAGGTGCAGAACTGGATCATTATTTAAAATGTGCCAGTGTTGTGTTATCAGCCTTTTGATATCCATAGCCTGTTTCGAGTATGTAGTTATAAAGGAGGGACTAGATGTAAATTCATTCTGTGCTGTCGCTGGACACGTCATTAACAGTTGGGATCTGTCCATTGAGCTGACTAGCTCCAGGGACCCACGGAGAAAGTCGGGGTCATACCCCTTAGCAACGAATCTCTCCGTGAGAACCTGGGCCTGTTGGTCGAATTCAGCCGCATTCGTGCAATTGCGACGAATGCGCATATACTGCCCTTTGGGCACTGCCCTCAGCCAAGAGCTGTGGTGGCAACTATCCAATGGTATATACGCATTACGGTCTGTGGCTTTAAAGAGTGTAGAAGTAACGAAAGAACCTTCTTTGATAGAAATGGACAGATCCAAAAAGTTAATGACTGTCTGGCTCAATTCGTAATTCAAAACAATTCCTCTCGAGTTCTTATTAAGGGAATCCAAGAAAGAAATTAAATTTTCTCTATTTCCATCCCACAGGAGGAGGATGTCATCGATGTACCTAGCCCATAGCAAGACTTGGGGTCTAGCATGGGCATAGATGACATCCTCCTCCCATTGGGCCATAAAAAGGTTGGCCAATGATGGGGCATACTTGGCGCCCATAGCAACGCCAGTGTCCTGCCTATAAAATTGGCCTCCGAACCAGAAATAATTGTGTTTTGTCACATAATTGAGTAGTTCAATTATGAAATCAATCTGTGTCCGAGGCAACAATGAATCCCTCCTAAGAAACATCAACACTGCATCAAGGCCGAGATCATGTGGAATGACAGTATACAGCGACGATACGTCAGCTGTAACCATCCACATGTTCTCTGTAGGGACCAAACCTGACAATAAATTAATGATGTGTCTGCTGTCTCGAACATAAGAGGGCATTCTTTGGACCAATGGCTGCAAATAGAAGTCTATATACTTCCCCACCCGGGACGTCACAGAGTCGATCCCACTGACTATGGGACGCCCCGGGGGGGAAGTGAGGCTTTTATGGATCTTAGGCAAATAGTAAATTATTGGTGTACGAGGACACTTTGGTACCAAAAACGATCTCTCTTTTTTGTTCAAAATATCCAACTGATGGCCCTTATCCAATAATTTCTCTAATTCCCGTTTGTACTTAAACTTGGGGTCCTGAGAAAGAGGGGTGTATGTCAAACGATCGTTGAGAATACGATACATCTCTGTCTCATAATCAGATCTGTCCAAGACAACTATGGCTCCCCCTTTATCAGCAGGTCTAATAATCAATTGCTTGTTATTGCAAAGTGAGTCAAGACCAGCTTGTAGATCCTTGCGCATACGGCATTTTCTCACATTCAATTTCTCCAGGTCCCTAAGCATAACATCCTTAAACACCTTTACTGCAGGAGCCATAGAGCCTGGAGGGTTGAACGTAGAAGCATTGGAGAGACCAGAATGTTGGAAATTAGTCGAAATTATACGGTTGTCCTTGATGGGATTACTAGTGACATATCTTTTTGATTCCTTATAAATTTATGGATATCCATATAATTTTCGAATTTATTGATGGTTTTGGGGGGGGGGCATATTTCAAACCTTTGTCCAGAATTTGTTTTTCTGATTCTGTCAAGGCAGTCTTACTTAGGTTGAATATGCCCGCCCCTGTTACATTTTGGCTTTTTTTAGATTGGACTCTCCTTCCTCCTCTTGAACCTCGTTTGGTTCTGCTAATCTCTTTTTTCCTTGGTTGACCTTGGGAAAAACCCACCCTGGGTAACTTTGATTAGCAGTTAATGTTAGGCCTGTAGCTCCCAGTTCAAGCTCCTTTTGTTGTTGATTAGAGCTGGAAGCGGGTTGAGCTAGACTATCAGGACCCACATTATCCCTTAGCGGGAAAAACTGGTACCTAGTTGGGACATTGTATTGATACCCTGATTGACGCTGACCTTGAAGAGGGTATTCATCCTCATAATCAGAATATGAGTCAGGAGCAAAGTCCTGCTCGTCCCAATTACGGTTAGGTCTGGGGTATGGTGGTCCCTGCCTCTGCCATGGGTTTTGATTATAACCCGAACCTGTAGGCTGATTAGGGTAAGATCTCCATTGAAATCCCTGATTATGGGAAGACTCATAATTATTGGGGCCAGGACCCCACCATGGTCCATTCCATGACCTATCCCTAGGTCCCCTAGTGTTCCCATTCCAGGGTTGATTATAAGGAGGATATTGATTACCCCCTCTATCTTGGCCTGATTGTGGTTTACCCCTAGGAGGAGCCTGTGTCCTAACTGGTGATCTATATGAAGGACGTCTCTGGATATTAGGGAAGGGGGCCTTAAAGTTGTTATTATTTTTAGATTTTTTATTATTTTTGGCCTTTTTAGTAGGCACATTGGGTATAGAGGTTGATGGAATAGGATTAGACACTTCCATAACTTCCTCTCCCTCTTCCCTCATCTGTTCAAAAAGCTTTTTTTGCCATTCGAATACTGCACTGTTTTGATAGTCGGATAAATCTCTATTATACTTTTTCCTCTTTTTTATCTTTTGTTCCCTCTCCTCTTTTTCTAAAATCTTAAGTAGATCAGCAGAAGCAGATTTATAATCTTCGCTTTGCATTAGGGGGGAAAGTTTGGATTTAACCAGCTTGATTTCCTCATCCAGTCGCGATAATTTAGCCTTTTTACGAACAGTGAGGAATTTCAAAAAAGCAACACCAGCTTCATTGAAATATCGGTGCCATTCCTCTAATTCTACCTCCCCAACTTGAGGACAAACCTCCCATCGGAGACTTCTAGGAACCATCGAATTCTATATATAGATCTCGAGAAAAGCAATATCCCACTGGGAATTTCCTTTATCATTATTTCCATGTGATCATCGGAGTTCTCATGCGGGTCAGCCTGACTGATGAGGGAGCGATTTTCCTATTGGACTGTTATATCTCAGTATCATCCTGATTTGATATACGCTGCCATATTATTCATATCCGCTAAGCGGGGAATTTTGGTGACGGCTCTTTTGAGATCACTATATAGTTCCAGTGAATATACACACGATTTATCTGCACCTATCCGGTAATTTGAATGGGATTATGGTGGTGGCCTTTCTCATTTCTTCCATATATCTGTGATCTGTCTGATTGATATGCTCACATACTCTTACTTCTGAGTTGGACACCGTCGGGGAGGAATCCTCTGCACACTTCCATCTGGCTCGGTTCCATACACTTTATGCTCATCTTACTGCTACTTCTGGTAAGCAGTATCTACACGTATTGATTGCATCTGTGGAGTGCGAATTAATTTTGGACTGCATTTGTTCATTTGTTTATTTTTCACATAATTTGTTTGACTTTATTTGGGACTTTTCTTTTGACCTGTATCACATAAGGTCACTGTCACTTAGCGCAGCTTTTTTCTATATATTGTTTCTTTGATGTTTGTCGCATACAAGTTGCTGCTACTTTTGCTCTAGATATTTAGCGCAGTTTTTCTTTCTTTTTTGATTTCTACGATATAGTCCCTTATCATCCCCTCCAGAAGTTTACATACTATCGATGTCAAACTGACAGGCCTATAATTTCCCGGGATATGCCTCTGCCCCTTTTTGAATATCGGAATCACGTTAGCTTTCCTCCAATCCCCTGGTACATCTCCTGTCCTAATACTGTCAGCAAAGATCAGGAACAGTGGTCTCGATATAACTTTACTGAGTTCCTTGAGTACTCTCGGATGTACGCCATCCGGGCCTGGTGATTTGTTTGTGTTAAGTTTATCCAGCCTTTCCCTGATTTCACCCTGATTTCACCCCCATAGTGGCAAGTCCTGTGTATTACTACTAACCATACAGTCATGGTCAGTGTACCCCTCCTTTTCCTGTGTAAAGACTGATGAGAAAAAAGCATTCAGCACGGTTGCTTTTTCAGTGTCCTCTGTAACCATCCTCCCATCATCGTTAATTATGTGTGCAAAATTATATAATGTTGGTATTCCCCTATGCTACTCTCTACTAGGGATGATCGAACTTTTCAAAAGTTCGGTTCGGCCAGAACATCCGAACTTCCCGAAAATTCGGCCCGGATTTCAGAACCCCATTGAAATCAATGGGACCCGAACTTCGGTAATCGAAAAACACCATTTTGAAGCCCTAATACCCAAAAAATGCCCCTAAAAAGTGCCTAGGGTTCTGGGTCATACCCCAGGGACTATTAATCACTCAAAAAAAAGTTCTTAAAAATTGTAATTTTTGATAGAGAGCCAATTATTGAAAAAATTAAAAAAAAAAAAATTCTTTGGATTTAGTATCTGCGGGGTCTAAAAAGTGTACCTGTGAAGTTTCAGCTCTGTAGCATGTCCAGAACCATAAAAAAAGATTGTATTATGTCACTTATAGAACAGGGATATGGCTTCGCTATTTTCACACCTTGCCGGTTTAGTAGCAGGCGTTTTTTTGGGCATTTTTTGGGGGTCTTTTGAGGCAGGCAAAACATCTGAACTTGTGTATAGGGGTATGTATACACACATACTTATATGTATATATACACCTAGACATATATAGGTGTGATAGTAGCAGAAATATATGCTTGCGCTAATGAAATAATTAACACTAATATGGCTCCGCTCCTATAACGCCTATATATGTGTAAGTGTAAAATACATATAAGTATGTGTGTATATATACCACTATACACAAGTTCAGATGTTTTGCCTGCCTCCAAAAACCCCAAAAAAATGCCTGCAACAACACACCTGGGCGTTTTTTTTTTTTTTTTTGGCGCTAGCGTTTTTGTGGGCATTTTTTTGGGTTCTTTGGAGGCAGGCAAAACATCTGAACTTCTGTATAGGGGTATATATATACATGAAGTAAGAAGGAATGACCGCACTTCCGATAAAGTTCAAAAATGGAGTGTATTTATTCCACATCAAACGAATGGCAAAATAAAACGTACACACTGTGAGTGTAGGACAAAACGGTAGACACGTTTCACGACTGGATCCAGTCGTGAAACGTGTCTACCGTTTTGTCCTACACTCACAGTGTGTACGTTTTATTTTGCCATTCGTTTGATGTGGAATAAATACACTCCATTTTTGAACTTTATCGGAAGTGCGGTCATTCCTTCTTACTTCATGTGATTCTGGATTATGGATCCGACCGGCACCTGATTCCTGCCTCACCTGGAGCGGTCTCCCCAGCTTGGACTCTGCGTATATATATATATATATATATATATATATATATACACACACGCTTATATGTATTTTACACATACACATTTATAGGTGTGATGGGAGCGTAACTATATTGGTGTTAATTATTTCATTAGCGCAAGTAATGTTTTCTGCTCCTTTTCACACCTATATATGTGCAAGTGTATATATACAGACATGTGTGTGTGTATATATACCCCAATACACAAGTTTAGATGTCATGCCTGACTCCAAACTTGTCCTCAAAAAATCCCTATAAACGCCTGAAGCCAAAAAGCAGGCTGACCGGCGCGAAGCCATATTAGTGCACCGAATGTGACTTAAGAGAAACTATCTTTTCTCTATAGCGGTCACCCTGATATGGAAGGGTTTGGTCACCCTGCCATAGCAGTCAGTGTCAGTTCACCCTACACTACATTACGGTCACCCTGGTACTTAACACTTTCCCTACAGAAACTAAATTTTTGCATCTAACTAAAGTGTAAAAGAGCACCCTAACTACACTAGATATCCCTTTCCTCACACTAATAAATGCTAAATTACACTTTTAAAGTAAAATTAACAGAACTGCTTCCACTCTCTTCCATGTCCCTGTATTACAATGCTACGAATTTGGCGGGGGCTATCTTATATACTGGGGGGCGTATTCACTAATGATTGGCCTAGGGACCCCCTAGTCACTCCAATCACATTCCTAGCATTCTCTTGCCCCCTCAATTGGCTTTTACTAATGGTTCTGGTCCAATCACAGGCTTTTAAAGCCCATTTCCTGGCCTATTGCATTTTGGTCGGTTCTGGTTGCCGAATTCTGAACTTTTTCAGCAAAAAGTTCTAAATTCGGCCGAACCTCGAACAGTCAATGTTCGGGTCGAACCGATGGTCGACCCGAACCGTTCGATCATCCCTACTCTCTACTAGGGCTCCTTGCTTATACATGGACTTCAGCCGCCTATCCTCTGTTGGGCTATAGGACATGAGCCTCTCCTTGTTGCCATCTTTGGGGAACTATCACCAATCAGTTCTCAGAGTGTTGCTGTGACCCAGACCTTACAGGCATCATCTGGAATGGTTGTGTCTATTGATGAGCAAACACAAATCTGATCAAAAACACAGATGATGTAAGTGTTTTGATTTTTGACTTTTGGTTCTGTATTGTAAATACTCTGTAATATGTATACTAATTTTTGTCTTGTATTATCCTGTTGTAGAAATTGTTTGCAGCAATAATAGTCATACCCCTGAAGAAGAAGCTTATCCAAAGCTTTGAAACCCGTTGGGTATTTTTATGCTGCATGCTGCACTAGTTCTTTGTTTCTCTGTGTATTGTCATTTCATGATTTTCTGGTTGCACTTTTTATAGATGTGACATGGTTTATAACCATTTTTTTGTTAATAAAATGTATAACTTTTGAAAATACTTATGGACATTTTTTGAGTGCCTGTAAAGTCCCAAACCATTAGGGGATACTTTTTTTCTATACAGGCTAGATAACGGCACCCTGACTGCAATTAGGTATCGGGATGAAATCCTTGGACCAATTGTCAGACCCTACGCTGGTGCAGTGGGTACTGGGTTCCTCCTGGTGCACGACAATACCCTGCCTAATGTGGTTAGAGTAGGACGCCAGTTCCTGGAGGATGAAGAAATTTATACCATTGAATGGCACCCACGCTCGCCTGACCTAAATCCAATAGAAAACCTCTGGGACATTATGTCTCGGTCAATCCGAGGCTGCCAGGTTGCACCTCTCTGTTCAGGCACTCAGTGATGCCCTGGTCCAGATATGGGAGGAAAAACCCCAGGACACCATTCGTCTTCACATTAGGAGCATGCCTAAAGGTTTTCAGACATGCATACAAGCACATGAGGGACATACAAACTACTGAGTACCATTTTGAGTTGTTGAAATGAAATTTCAGCAAAACAGACTATCCTGCTGCATCATTTTATCACTTTGATTTTTGGGGTGTCTTTGAATTCAGCCCTCTGTAGTTTGATAATTTTCATTTCCATCAAACGATGTGGCATCCTTTCATTCCTAACACATTACCCAGTCCATATCAGTATAGATATCCAGCATGATATTTCCTGGCAGTCTCCATGGCAGCCTACGTGTGGGTTAACCCTGCCTCCACTCTAAGGGTATAGGACCCCCCTCCATAAATTTCAGCTCTCAGGTACAGCAGGTGTTCCTTATTTGTCCTCCTCCAAGGACCTACAATTCTGATGTCTTACTTTGTCTGGCTTACCTCAGGATACTTTGGATGGTGTCTGCATGTCCAGGGCCCAGCCACGGGCGGGTGAGTGACATTTAAAATCCCCCAGCTCTCTGCGGTTGACTGAAGCTTGGCCGGCATACTCTGACAGGGTCTGAAGATTCTCATTACAGCTCTTCATAGCAGCGGTATTTGTAACTTATGTTTCTCTATCGCTCATTGACAGACGTAGTCCTCGGTGATACAGCACCTTCGGGTTATGTTGCCTCCACAGGAGTAGGACTAGACAGGAAATGAAAAATGCTCTGGCCACACCCCAGGGGCAGTCCCCGAGGGTATATCCTCTCTCTCCGCCACAGCAAATCAGTTTTTTTCTGTCTAGTCAGGAGTAAGGACCTAGATACCTTGCTGGGATCTTCGGTCCTGGCAGGATTTTTTTCTTAGAAAATAATTTTTTAAGACAGCTTTTTTTCTCCAGTGTTTCTGTGAGATCTTCAAGCAAGAAAGCTGAACTGGGCGACGGGCGGGATGTTCAGATCCAGTGGTCACCCCAGTTCAGCCTACGAGCACG
The DNA here is from genome assembly GCF_965119305.1 of Pelophylax lessonae. Lineage (NCBI taxonomy): Eukaryota > Metazoa > Chordata > Amphibia > Anura > Ranidae > Pelophylax > Pelophylax lessonae. The sequence goes on from NC_138780.1 coordinate 61,222,466, forward strand.
TGCAGGCCATAGCTCCGCGCTGGGTCGGCCGCAACATAGTCCCACTGGACGGGGACTGACCCTGCGAGTTAAACGTCTCGCTGAAACGCCAAAGACCATGAGTCACGGCGCCTGTATTGGTCGACAGCCCTCCTACCTCGGTGGAGAGGGGTACTGTCAGGAGTTGGCGCCCGCCTGGTTCCGGTATGGTGAGTAGTATGTTCCCCCTTTCCCCCTGACGGGTCTTGTGGTGAACGCGGGCCCCTCTCTGTAATGGTAAGGATGGGTTCCCCTCTATCCTACAACATGTCACAGATCCCCCTAATTGAGTGTGATTTTTGTGTACAAGAAGCCAGGAGGCTTGGTTTGGGAGCTGACAATCTAATTGTAAAAATGTGTAAATGATTGTAGTCAGTGGCAGTACTAGAACTTTACTGTGATAGTATAAGGTATCCTACCTGTCAGTAGCCACAGGGCGATGTCTATACATGTATACTGCATTCCAGATCATTCCTCCAGCTAAGCAGATGCCTCCCGACGGCCACGGACCGCATACGGCCCGCTAGGGTCCGGTACCTCCGACCACGCTGACCACCATGAGGGTGAAGGGTTGTGAGGCCGAGATCCTTCTGCAGACATGCCGCTATTCTGTGCAGGCCGCCGCCATTGTCTGGTAGATCGCACGAGGCCGCCATTTTGGTGTAGCCTCGTGTCTCCAGCATGGGGGCGGCCATGTTTGAGGTGACTCAAACACCTCATGGAGCCAGGGGGAGGAGCCGGCAGGCGTGTTAAGGGGCGGAGCCGCCTCTTTTACCCAGGAAATAGGGCCAAAGACTTCCTGTCTGTAACAAGACAAGCACTGAGCAAGCTGATGAAAACTTCTGTGCATCAGGGATGAGCCTTGGGGTCTGTCTCTCTCTCTGTGGGGTCCAAAAAGGCAGGTAACACTGAGGGGCGCTGTTGCGACTGGGGGACACAAAAAAAAAAAAAAAAAACTTTTTTTTTTTGTTACTTTGTCATTTTGTGGCAAGTGTCTTGTATAATCATTGACCCTGCCGCATAGGTATCCCCACCTGATCCCCTCAAGGTGGCCGCAGGACCCTCCAGTACCCCACTTGTTTTTAATGCATTATCGGCAGTTTTGGAGTCTTTGGTATCCCGGGTGGAGGTGGCCTGTCAGGGACGGGGGTCAAGTAGCGACCCCCGCCTACCCCTATTGTTTATCAGATACTTCAGATACGGATTCGGAACTGGTCAATGCAGTTGCAGGTCCCTCTTAGGGGGCTGTTGTCTCAGGTAATATCTCCTCAGCAGTGAGGAGCACATTTCTGCCTCCGCCATAGCATGGTGGAGTGGTGGATGCACTAGTTGTGTCCGTCCGGGAAACCTTTAGTCTTGAGGTTACACCGGCAGAGGTAGCTGAGACTGAGATTCCTTTTTGGTACTTGTTAGCCTACCAAAAGGGCGAAGGATTTTCCTTTACCCAAATGGGGTCATTTTGAAACGAACCCCTGTTATTTCCAAACGCATGGCTAGGTGCTATCCGTTTGAGGAATTCCTCTTTATAGGATAGACGGTACCACCTGCTGTCTTGCCACAGACTGTTAAGATAAAAAGACCTCGTAACTAACGAGGACCTTCCTTTTCTGCTCATATAGAGTTGTTCGTTCCGCGAGGGCGGGCGATAAGGCGAAACCCTCCAAAGCCCCTTTAGAGGGGTTTCAAAGGGCGCTGGTCGGGTAAACAAAGAGTCTGGCTCAGCCAAGCCTGAAGAATATAGCCTGATGCGCCCCTACCCATCTCTGGGGTGGGGGGGGGGGATGTCTTCACCGGTTTCTGGAGGACACAGGATCGAGTTTCGATCACTTCCACCGGTGCGATTCTTCCCTTCTAACATTGAACGGTTTCAGGGGTTCTATTCAAACCTATTCACAATGCCCAGGAAAGAGGGCAAGGTGCGTCCAAATCTGGACTTGGGAAGAAATAGAGTCCATCCGTACAGTGGTGGCCTCCCTGCATCAAAGAGATTTCCTGGCGTCCATAGACATATAGGATGCCTATCTTTATATCCCCATCATCGCAGGACATCAGCGTTTTTTCGCTTTCCCAAAGATCATCCCTGGTTCCCACCAGGAGACTGAACTATCTGGGCCTAAGGTTGGATACATCCTGGGCAAGAGAGTTTCTCCTTGCTGGGAAACTCCAGAAGGTTCAGTCAACGATTCGGATGTTGCTGTCCGTCAATTGGCTGGGACTGATGGTGGCCTTCTTAGAGGCAGTACCGTATACCCAGTCTCATACCCGAATTCTCCTGAAGGAGATTCTTTTTTAATGGAATCAGAATTCCGATTCCCTGGACAATCGGATCCGGTTGAGCGAGCGGACCAGGAAGTCTCCGATGCTCAACCAGGGGAAGTCATTTCTTCCGATAGTATCCAGATTACCAATAAGGGTATCGGAACTGAGAGCGATCAGATTTTGTCTGATTTACTGGATCGAGCAGCTCTAGAGCAGCCCGATTCGGATCCAATCGTATATGGCCTCTTCATCCAGAGGTTTTTCCCTAGCTGTCCCTTCATTGGGACATCCCGGATGTGGATCTGTTGGCACCTTGGCCTAACAGGAAGGTGCGGAGGTTTGTAGCTCGCACCACGATCCTCTAGCGGACGCAGCAGAAACGCTGATCGCCCCGTGGGGGCAGTATCAGCTACGGCATGCCTTCCATCCTCTCAAGTTGCTGCGGGAACTTCTTCGCAGGATAGAGGTGGAGGGAATTCCAGTTATTCTGGAAATTCCGGATTGACCTCGTCGAGCCTGGTACGCCGACTTGGCGAGGCTAGTCGCGGACGCTCCTTGGAGACTTCCTCTCAGGGAGGATTTGCGGTCTCAGGGACCGATCTTCCATCTTGCTTTACAGTCGCTGGCTTAATGGCCTGGCCATTGAGACCCAGGTACTGAAGGACAAGGGAGTGTCAGCTTCAGTTATTCCTACCTCCAGTTAAAGCAAGGAAAGCGACTTTCAGCACATGGAAGTCTTATATTGCATGGTGTGAATCTATTGGATTTCCCCCACAGACCTATTCGGTGACCCGAATTTTGGTCTGTCTGCAACAAGGGGTTGAGCAGAAACTATCCTTGAGCACGATCAAGGGTCAGGTTTTCGGCGTTAGCAATCTTCTTTCAAGAAACCTTTGGCTAATCATTCCTTGGTGCGGAATTTCATCCAGGGGGTGCGACATCTGGCTCCGCCAGTGTGCGCACCCTTACCGCCTGGTATCTTAATTTAGTGTGGTCGGTTCTTCAGAAACTTCTCTTTGAAGATATTAGGGAGATTCCCTTGCTTACATTCCCAGAAGGTGGCCTTCTTGGTGGCCATTACTTCTGTACGCAGGGTGTCAGAACTGGTCGCATTATCCTGTCGTTCCCCAGATCTGGTGGTTCATAGGGATAAGGTGGTTCTTCTTCCGAATCCATCCTTCCTTCCTAAAGTGGTTTTCGTAAGACGGACTCACTTTTTGTGATCACGGATAGCCCTTGAAGGGGGTTGCCTGTGTCTGCCGCGACCATATCTACATGGATCAGTCAGACGGTGGTACAGGCTTATTCTATTAAGGGTCGGAATCCTCCGTTCCCTGTTAGGGCGCACTTCACTCGAGCGCTCAGTACTTCCTGGGCCTATCGCCATCAGGCGTCAGTGGTCCAGGTATGTAAGGCGGCCACCTGGTCGTCGGTACATACCTTTACAAAATTTTATAAAATTGATGTGATGGCATCGGCGGATGCCTCATTTGGCCGCAAGGTTTTGCAGGCCGCAATTTGAGGAGACCGGTGGTCTACCTCAAGGGTTTTTTTCTGTTTGAAAATTTTTTTGTTGAGTCTCATCATTAAGGATGAGCATTGTAAACTTCTAGTTGGCACCGGTTGGGCCTTCTAGATTTGGATTTGATTTCCATTTTCCCACCCCTCATTTGTGATACTGCTCTGGGACTTCCCGAAGGTGCTGTATCACCGAGGACTACGTCTGTCAATGAGCGAAAGAGAAAAATGGATTTTTGTAAAATCTTACCGTAAAATCCTTTTCTCTTAGCTCATTGACAGACGTAGTACCCGCCCCTCTGTTTTTGAGTTGGGTTGGGTTAAATTCTCTAAGCACTGCTTTTGTGACATAACTGATTTTCTGTGGCGGAGAGAGAGGATATACCCTCGGGGACTGCCCCTGGGGTGTGGCCAGAGCATTTTTCATTTCCTGTCTAGTCCTACTCCTGTGGAGGCAACATAACCCGAAGGTGCTGTATCACCGAGGACTACGTCTGTCAATGAGCTAAGAGAAAAGGATTTTACGGTAAGATTTTACAAAAATCCATTTTTACTTTGTATGTGTCTTTCTCTATCGCTGAGCGGCGTTTGTTTGTAGCCCCAATGGCGCTGGAATGCTTCCTGCGTTCCAGAAATCCTTCCTCTTCTGCTATCTGCGGCCAATCGGGGGACGCTTTCGTGGTCCCGCGCATGCGCAGTGCGTCGTGAACGAAGTCGAGGCTCAGTTTGCGCATGCGCACCAGCGATCGCGGCTGCATCACCGCTGACGTCATTCTGGCGGGGGATTTAAACAGCTGTCAGTTCCCCTGTACTTTGGGAAGTACTGTGGGCGTTGCGGCAGCTTCCCTGTGTCTCTGAATTCCTTGCTACAGGTATGTGCAATGGATGCTTGACTTGCAGAGGGGGGGGATGGATTGTTGCTATCCTACACTATATCACTATATTGTCCTGGTGTCTGATATGTATTACCTTTCTTTATCAGTCCGGTTGTTTGGCCTGAAGTATGGATCCTGCATCACCACCCTCCTGTGGCCAGCCCTCTCATAACAGGTGGGTGCTGGCATTTTCAGTGGGGGGGCGGGGGAGGGCTAGCTGGTCCCTGTTTCATGGCTAAATCCAGTGTCTCCCCGACTTTCTCTTTTTCCATCAGCTCTTCCAGGCCTGGTTTATCTCAAGAAAGAGACCCTGTCAGATCACGTGGGAGTTCATCCTCCTGATCAAAGTGCCATGAATCTGCATCAGGGTGTAGGCAGCAGGGGAGATGCTCTAATTCCTCCCCCAGACACCATAAACAACGTCAGAGTCACCGCACACACCAGAGAACTTGTTGGGGTTGTGGGGCCGCCAGGACGGTCTCTATAGGCCACAAATGGTCTTTTCTGGCAGATCCGGTTCCACGGTTCATTCCAACTCACTTGCCCTGTCAAGAAGAGAGAAGAGAAGTCTTGCTCGCTTATGTAGATGCTTTGGTGGCTCAAGGAGCAGTAGTTCCGGTTCCAGAGCAGGAAACATTTCAAGGTGCTTACTCACCCCTCTTCTTGGTCCAGAAGAAGAACGGAGCTTGGAGGCCCGTTATAGACCTCACATACCTGAACAGGTTTATAAAGAACGAAAAATTCAAAATGGAAACACTCTCCACCATTCAGAAGGCAGTGCTGCCAGGGGACTGGCTCACCTCAATAGATCTAAAAGATGCGTACTTTCATGTACCTGTGGCAGTTGACTTTCACAAATATCTCCGCTTCTGTGTTCTGAACCGACATCTTCAATTCATGTGTCTACCTTTAGGCCTCTCTACCTCGCCCAGAGTGTTCTCCAAAGTTCTCCTGGCTGTAGTGGCCCTCATAAGGTTAAAGGAATACGTCTACACCATTACCTAGACGATCTTCTGCTGTTGTCTCAAGACAAAGATCAGTTATTGGCACACAGAGATCAGGTCATATTGACCCTCAAGGAATTTGGCTGGCTGTTGAACTTACAAAAGAGCCAGCTGGAACACGCTCAGCGCCTAGTATATCTCGGGGCGCAATTCAACACCATCGAAAACTCAATCTCTCTTCCGTTGGAGAAGATACCGGTGGTGCGGGAGAGAATCCTTCCAGCCCTTTCTTCCTCCCGGGTGAGAGCCTCTCAGTGCCTCAAAATGATTGGCACCATGGTGTCCACGGCTCCGATGGTCAAATGGGCTCTTTGGCGTATGAGGCCTTTCCAGAAAGGGTTCCTACAACAGTGGAACCCGGAAGAGGGGGAGCAATACATTCACATCTCCTCCAGCATGACATTCAGTCTTCTTTGGTGGCTCCAACGCAAGAATCTGCTCAACTGCCACTCTCTGGTTCTAGTCTCATGGACCATAATCACAACAGACGCCAGCAACTCAGGTTGGGGGGCTCATTGTCTGTTGGAAATGGCCCAAGGAAAATGGTCTTCTCAGAGACACACGCCAGTCTCCAATATACTGGAGCTCCGGGCAGCATATCAGGCTCTTCGATCCTTTCAACACCTGGTGGAAGGGAAATAGGTCATGATTCGGATGGACCAGGGCCGTCTTTAACACAGGGCAAAAGAGGAAGCTGCCCCGGGCCCATTCATTGTTGTGGGGCCCAAAGCAGCTGCCCCCTGAGCCCGCACTACCCGCAAATAGTTGATTAGGGAATTTGGGAGGGCCCTAAGAAAAATGTTTGCCCTGAGCCCAATCAGTAATAAAGATGGCCCTGGGATGGATAACACCACGGCAGTGTCTTATGTGAAGAGACAAGGTGGGACACGGAGTCTCTCTCTACTACGAGAATTAGACCCAATTATGACTTGGGCTCAGGCTCATCTAGGCGATATCTCAGCAGTCTACATTCCTGGTCCTCAGAATGTTCAAGCAGATTTCCTGTCCAGAGTCCAGTTCAACCACAACGAGTGGTCTCTCCATGTGGAGTCGTTCAAATGGATCCTGTCATTGGGAGTGTCTCCCGAAGTCGACCTGTTCGCCTCTCCTTGCAACCACAAGTTGGAGAAGTATGTCACGAGAGGCAGGTGCCATCAGGCCTACGGGACGAATGCGCTAACCGACAGGTGGGAGTTCAACAAGGCATATGCCTTTCCTCCGGTACTCATCATTCTCAAATTCCTGCAGAGACCTCAAGCGGAAGATGTAGAGATACTCCTACAGCTAAGTTACCGGGACCCGGTCCCTCTTCCCCTCAGACCAGACCTGCTCCTACAGGGAACATCAGTACACCCCTGTCCTGCAATACTCCGGTTGACGGTCTGGTTCTTGAGAGGGAAAGGTTGGAATCGCTCGGCTGCCCACCAACAGCCATTTCCACCTTAATGAATGCTAGACGACCGAGTACAAATAAGGTATACTGCAGAATCTGGTCAAGATTCATGAAGTCTGCATATCCAGAAGGTATGTCTTCCTCAGTTCCTGGGATTCAAGAAATACTAAGATTTCTTCAGGCCGGCTTAGCTATGCCCCTTTCAGTAGCAACTCTAAGAGTCCAAGTATCGGCATTATCTGCCTTCTCTGGGATCATGTGGGCTCAACACCCACTTATTCAACAGTTCTTTAAAGGAGCAGCTAGGCTCAGACCTCAAAGAAAACCTAGGTTTCTGAAATGGGACCTTCCTCTTGTCCTGGATGCCTTCTCAAAAACGGGCATAGAGTCTTCTTCTTCTATCAAGGACCTGACCATCCGGACTGTCTTCCTGATCACTTCGGCTAAAAGGGTCTCTGAAATAAGTTCCCTCGGCTATAGAGAACCATTCCTGACTTTCTTTCCAGATAGTGCTGATACCCATGCTGAATTCAAATCCGAAAGTCACCTCAGTGTTTCACCAGAACCAGGAGATCGTCCTGCCTACTTTTTGATTTTCTGATGAGTCTAATCCTCATCCGTTGGATGTAGGAGAATCCTTAAAAGTTTATCTTCAAGCAACTGCACCATTCAGGCAGTCTGACCACCTCTTTATCCTGTTCTGGGGGAAGAACAGAGGTAAACGTGCTTCATCCAGAACTATTGCATCATGGATACTGGCGGCTATCCAACAGGCCTATAGAGCAGAGGGTTTGGCTCCTCCAGAGGCGGTGACGGTGCACTCTACAAGGAGTATTTCTACGTCCTGGGCGGCCTCGCGACACGTGGCTCCAGATGTGATTTGCGGCTTCATGGTCTTCAGGTCAATACTTTTATGACCCACTATTGTGTGGAGCCTGCTTCTTTGTCTTCAGTTAATTTTGGTTTAACTGTTTTGTCTGCGAATAGCATGAATTAAAGTTTCTTTGCTAAAGCATTCCCACCCGTGTGGCGTGAGCTTGTTATTTCCCACACGTAGGCTGCCATGGAAACTGCCAGGAAAACTGAAAATTCCTATCAAATACTTACCTTAATTTTCCTTTCCTGATAGTCTCCATGGCAGCCAGAGTTCCCACCCTCTCATCTTGGATTCGGCTAAGATATGGAACACCTGCTGTACCTGAGAGCTGAAATTTATGGGAGGGGGGTCCTATACCCTTGGAGTGGAGGCGGGGTTAACCCACATGTCAGGAAAGGAAAATTACGGTAAGTATTTGATAGGAATTTTCCGTTTTTGAGATCTGATGTGTTTTTAAAGTGTTCCTTTAATTTTTGTTCTGCTAAATTTTCGTAAGTATATATAAACATTTTCTGCAAAATATTTTGCAAGGCTAGGAGTTTAAACTGACGGACTAATAATCGCTCGTATCAATAGGGTTATAAATACTGTACTGACAGTGTGGGTAAAAAAAAAAAAAAGGAGGTGATATGAATAGTTGGAGTTCTTATCTAAATGTGATTTTAGCTGTAAATCTTTTTTAGTAGTAAGTAAATTGTAGCAAGTATTTGGAAATATTTTCCGACCATGATGGTGGAAAAATGCTTTCTAAATGAGTAAATTGATGGTCAATGAATGAAGGAATGGGAAAATGTTTTATTGTGTAAAGCAAAATAATATTTCCTGACAGACTCCATGGCAGCATACGTATCGGGTTTGGCCCCGCCTCCAAACCTACCCATAGGACATCACTCCCATAAATCTTTGCACCTGTTCAGCACACGTGTTCCTTTTTTGTCCTCCTAATGGATTACCTGTATCCTACGTGAAGATGGATCCCAGGATATGGATGTCTCTACCATTCGGGTATTGAGTTCTCCAATAAGCCCCAGCTGTTGCAGGGTATGGAGCAGGGGCGAAGATTCTTCTGACGTGCACCTTGGCCAAAAAGCCCAGCTGCTGCGGGTGGCTGGTACCCTGAAAGAATCATGAAGTCCGGTGTGTGCTGTATGCTCATCCATCCCTGGTGGCTAGCGGTTCGTTGGTGGTCGTGAGTACTCCTTGCCTGTCATATTTGTTTAACTCCATGGCAGCTTAAGTTTTTTTTATTTCAGCTGGTTTTGTATGTTCTTTCCTTATTTCCTGTTATTTCCTGGTGACTAGGGCTACTGAGCATGTGCGGGCGCCTCAGAACGAGGCTTGGTTCTCGCACATGCTCAGTGACGATGTGGAGCATGTGCAGTAGGGTTTTTCGGCGCTGCTTGATGTCAGCGGGTGCCATATTGAAAACCCTTCTCAGGTGTCAGCAGAGTGTGTAGATCATACACTCTGTTGCTGGAAGTCTGTATTTTGCTGTCGGTTTCTCGGTGTGTCTACCTACGGCATCCGCTGCTGCTCTGCATTTGCCCATACGGTCTTCCTGGTGAGTACCAGCCCCAGGTTTTTGGGAGTTATTCCCCCTCTCCTCTTTCTTCCTCTCTGATCCCGTTGTCCGGCTCATCCCTGTAGGTCAGCGCCAGATGGAAGCCTCCTCACCCTCAGCCCACCCTTAATAGGTATGTGGGGCTTGGGGGTTGGGGTGTGTAGAGAGGGGGGGATTAGGGCATCATTTATGTCCTGGCTCCCTGTTTGTCTTGCTTTGTTCCTTTGATTTACAGCCCTCCTAGGTCGGAACGGCATTCCTCACGCAAGAGTGAGCATCGCTCAAGTTCTCACCACCGGCACTCCTCTTCGAGATCTGCTCGGAGGTCACAGTCAGGCTCCCACAATGGTGGGAAATCATCTGCCTCATCGGGCCCCTCGCGACGTCCAGATAGAGTGGGCTGTTGGGGTTGTGGTGCACGTGTCCCTGAAAGCAAGTCAATGTGTGACAAATGCTTCTCTCAAGCTGCGGGAGAGAGGGACAATCCAGACCAGCGACTGGAGGCCCTAGTCAAGAGGGTCGTCAAGGATTCCCTGGCAGATGTGGGAGTAGGTCGGGCGCAGAGCCCAGAAGTGACTCCTCCAAGCCCTCCCCTTGGAAGACAGCCTAGGGAAGATCCTGAAACCTCTCAACCTAGTCACCTGTCAGAGAGTGATTCAGAGATTGAAGATCCCTGCTTGGGATTTGAGTATGCTCTCGTCCCCTCCTTAGTCAGAGCGGTAAGAGAGACCCTAAATTGGGAAGACTCTGCTGTTTTCTCCGCCAAAAACAGAAGATATTCTTTAAGCAGCTCTGCAAAGAGCGACTCAACTTCCCTTTTTTGGGTGAATTAGGGGATATCATTACTGAAGAATGGAGTAAAGTGGAAAGGAAGAATTCCATGCTTTCCAAAATGTCCCGGTTATATCCTTTCAAGGAAGAAGATGTAAAACATCTAGAATCTCCTCCCTTGGTGGACACCACAGTCATGAGGCTGGTCAAACATGTGACCCTCCCACTAGAGGACACAGCCTCCTTTAACCACTTGCCGACCGCCGCACGACTATCTACGTCGGCGGTCAGCCCCTCACAGGCAAACTAACGTAGGGCTACGTTGCTTGCTTGTGAGGGTCTAGGGAGCGAGCGCGCACCGCCGGAGGCACGCTCCCGCGTGGTCACAGCCACTCGGCGATCGGCGGGGGAGAGGGAGAATGTCAGGCAGCTTGTGTAAACAAGCGACCTGTCATTCTCCTCGCTGTAAAGACACTGATCACATGGATCTACTATGTAGATCCGTTGATCAGTGTCCTTACAGCTCAAGCCACAGCCAATCACCGTAGAAAGCACGCCCCTAGGGACACACACAGCCCCTCCCTCCCAAATAAAGTTAACTCCTTCACTACCAGTGTATTTTTACAGTAACAGTGCATATATATAGCACTGATTACTGTAGAAATGTCACTGGTAACCCCAAAAGTGTCAAAAATGTCAGTCAAGGGTCCGATCTGTCCGCCGCAATGTCGCAGTACCGCAAAAAAATCGCAGATCGCCGCCATTACGCGTTAAAAAAAAAAACAACAAAAATGACAAAAATCTTTCCCTTTGTTAGTAAACGCGATAACTTTTGCGCAAACCAATCAAAATACGCTTTTTGCGATTTTTTTTTTTTTTTTTTTTTTTTTTTTTTTTACCAAACATAGGTAGCATAAAACAAATTGGCCGAAAATGTTAAAAAATTTTGATTTTTACATTTTTTTTGGGGGAATTTCATATAAAAAAATGTGAAAAATATTGCTATTTTTGCAAAATTGACGCTCTTTTTTTGTTTATAGCGCGTGATCAAAAAATCGCACAGGTGCGTTTAGGTACAGCGTTGCACGACCGCGCAATTGTCCGTTAAAGTCACGCAGTGCCGAATCGCAAAATACCCCCTGGTCGGAATGGGGGTAAAATCTTCCGGGGCTTAAGTGGTTAAAGATCCTTTGGATAGGAGGATGGATTCTGATCTTAAGAATCTACCTGACTGCGGGAATGGCCTGCAAGCCAGGACTGGCCTTAGCCTCATTATCCAAAGCAATGGAGTTGTGGTCTGACTTAGTGGATGAATCCTTTCGGAGCCTTTCTGAGGAGGCTGCCAGAAGTTCCCCGATTCAGGAACTTAAGATGGCTTTGTCTTTTCTGGGGGAGGCATCTATTGACCTTATACGTCTGTTGGCCAGGGTTATGCTGTCCTCAGTAACGGCCAAGAGGGCTTTGTGGCTCCGCCCTTGGATGGCTGACCCAGCTTCCAAACAAGTCTAAAGCCGTATTCCTTTTGGAGGCTCCTCCCTCTTTGGGAATAAGCTGGATGAGGCGATAACCAGGGCCACGGGCAGCAGGTCTGGGTTTCTCCCTCAGGCTCGACGCCCTCTCAATCCAAGGAAAGGACAACCCAGAAGGTATGTTCCTGACCGTGCCAGGGAAGCATGTACCTATAGGCCTGGCAGAGAATTTGGTCGCAACTGGAGAGCATGGAAACCTTCTAAGAGTGTCCCCTCCGGTGAACGTGATACGACCAAGTCTTTTTGAGATTGGGCCCGCTCAGACATGTCGGGTGGGGGCTCGGTTGCTACACTTCCGGCATGTCTGGGCGGCCTCAATCCGAGACTCCTGGACTGTCAGGACAGTCACGTACGGGCACAAGTGGATTTTCAGAGAAACTCTAAGATCAAGGTTTCTTCCTACCTCCCTGCCACCCTCAGGAGAGAAGCGCCAGGCACTATTTTACTACATAGAGTCACTAGTTTATCAAGGGGCTGTCGTCTCCGTACCAGAACCAGAGTGCAGCCAGGGAATCTACTCCCCTCCTTTCTTGGTTCGCAAGAAAAACGGAACATGGAGGCCAGTCATCGATCTGACCTTTCTAAATCAATTCATCCGAAAGGAAAGGTTCAAGATGGAAACTCTTCTTTCTATTCAACAGGCGGTCCAACCTGCGGACTGGATGGTGTCTATAGACTTAAAGGACGCCTTTTTCCATTTCCCTGTTGCAGAAGATTTCCAGTAATACCTCCGGTTTTCCGTCAATTAATTACACCTTCAGTTCACTTGCCTCCCCTTCGGGCTCTCCAGTTCTCCACGAACCTTCTCGAAAGTTTTGCTGGCTGTGGTAGCTCTATTGAGAACAAAGGGCATTCGCTTACATCATTACATGGACGATCTGCTCTTCTTGTCCCAAGACAAATCTCAGCTGTTGAAGCACCTGGACCAGGTGGTGTCCACCCTTCAGATGTTTGGGTGGCTGCTAAATCTAGAGAAAAGTCATCTAATTCCCACCCAGTCTCTCGTCTACCTCGGGGCCTTGTTCAATACACTAACAGCGACAGTGTCCCTTCCGGAGGAGAAAATCACGGTGGTCAGGGACAGGATTCTCCGTGCCCTCGCATCACCTCACCTCCAAGCGCGTCAGTGCTTGAGAATAATCGGGACCATGGTGGCTGTAGCTCCCATGGTAAAGTGGGCCCTATGGAGAATGAGGCCTTTCCAAAAAGGCTTTCTTCGTCAGTGGGACACCTGGCATTTGGATCATACCATCTTCCTGACCCCAGCCATGAGAGCAAGTCTTCCATGGTGGCTGCAGCGGGAGCATCTTCTGTGCTTCCATTCTCTTGTACAGACCTCATGGGTTGTGATAACATCGGATGCCAGCAGCACAGGTTGGGGGGCTCATTGCCTCTCCGAAGTGGCTCAGGGCAAATGGAAATTCCCCTCCCAGGGGATAATGTCCAACATTCTGGAGCTACTGGCGGCCCTTCAAGCTCTGAAAGCGTTCCCTCACTTGACAAAAGGTCTTCCAGTGATGCTAAGACTGGACAACACCTCAGCAGTCGCATACATAAGGAAGCAAGGAGGGACACGCAGTTGGTCCTTGCTGCGAAAGGTGGAGCCAATTATGGTCTGGGCTCAAAAGAACTTGTCTGACCTGTCAGCAGTGTATGTTCCGGGAGTCCAAGGTGTCCAAGCCGACTTTCTATCTCGTGTGCAGTTGGACAACAACGAGTGGTCTCTCCACGAGGAGGTCTTCGAGTGGATCCTGAGCCTGGGGTTCTCCCCAGGGGTAGACCTGTTTGCCTCTACTCGCAACCGCAGGTTGAAAAAATACTGTGCGAGGTTCAGGGATCCTGAGGCTCTGGGGTTGGACGCCCTCACGGATTGTTGGAGGTTCAACAGGGCATATGCCTTTCCCCCAGTTCCCATAATCCTTCAGTTTCTCCGGAGACTCAGGTCGGAAGCAGCGGAAATAGTGGCGGTGATTCCATTCTGGCCCAACAGGCCTTGGTTCCCTCTGCTAACACTTCTCAGCGTTCAGGAAACAATTCCGCTGCCTCTCATGCAAGATCTACTATCTCAAGGCACCATATTGCATCCTTGTCCAGCCCGGCTGCATCTGAAGGTTTGGCTGTTGAGAGGGGAAGGCTACAAGCCTTAGGGTGCTCTGAAGAGGCCATCTCTACACTTTTGAGTGCCAGAGGGAGTTCAACTAATAAAGTGTATGAGAGAATTTGGTCAAGATTTTCCTCTCATCTGGCCACTAGGTTCAACCCTCATTCATCCATCAGGATTCAGGATGTGCTAAACTTTCTACAGTCTGGTCTAGATCTTCCTCTAGATCTTCCTCTATCAGTGAGTTCTCTGAGAGTTCAGGTGTCAGCTATTTCAGCCTTTACCGGCATTTCTTGGGCTACCCATACGCTAGTCCGACAATTCTTCAAAGGGGCAATGAGACTCAGGCCCCAGAAGAAGCCAAGGTTTCCCAAATGGGATCTCCCCTTAGTTCTGGACTTTCTATCACAACGATTACGTGACACAGATGAAACTCTTACCATCAAGGAGTTGACTTTGATGACCGTGTTCCTGGTAGCCATTACATCGGCGAAGAGAGTCTCTGAAATCGGAGCTTTAGGGGCACAGGAGCCCTTTCTAACCTTCTTTCCAGACAGGGTAGTATTAATCCCTATGCTGGAGGCTAGACCAAAGGTTACTTCAGTTTTTCATGAAAACACGGAAATAGTTCTGCCTACCTTTAGGCAAGAAGAAGAAGATTCTTCTGTCCATCCATTGGTTGTTGGAAATTGCCTCAAGCAGTACCTGGAAGCTACGGTCTCCTTTCGACAGTCAGATCATTTGTTTGTCACTTTCAGTGGGAAGAACAAGGGTCTTCGGGCTTCTTCAAGGTCCATCTCTTCTTGGATCATCCAAACTATCTAATGGGCTTATAGGGCTAAGGGCTTGACCCTTTCAGTGGCGATTACGGCTCATTCAACTCGGAGTGTCTCTACGTCCTGGGCAGTGTCCAGACACGTCTCCCCTGAAGTGATTTGTAGAGCAGCGTCCTGGTCCTCTATAAATACTTTTTTGTCTCACTATTGTGTTGAGCCGGCGGCTCTTTCTTCTGTTAACTTTGGTTTACAAGTCCTGTCTGTTTGACAGAGTAAAATTAAACTTTTGTTCAGCACCTGCCCACCCTTTTGTGTACGGCGAGTTATTTCCCGATACGTATGCTGCCATGGAGTCTGTCAGGAAAACTGAAAATTGATATCAAATACTTACCGTAATTTTCCTTTCCTGATGGACTCCATGGCAGGAGTTCCCTCCCAGATTCTGAGGAGGATAGTTACAGAACACGTGTGCTGAACAGGTGCAAAGATTTATGGGAGTGATGTCCTATGGGTAGGTTTGGAGGCGGGGCCAAACCGCGATACGTATGCTGCCATGGAGTCCATCAGGAAAGGAAAATTACGGTAAGTATTTGATATAAATTTTCCGTTGTCTTCCCAACAGTGTTGGGATGAATTTGGCTTATGTTTAATTTATTGGTATTAGGTAACTAATAACACTGCATTCTCAGTGTCATATAAAGTAAGTGTTTATGTCAGCAACAGGTTGACCAGAAATGTGTGGACTGACACAGAGAATATTAGGCATAATTAAGGTGTAAAGAATATAATTTATTTAAAAATAAGTGAATAACACAAATGTAAACGCACCTCCAGAAAACTACAACTGTGTAAATCCAACAAGATCACCAAACAATAGTGACACACAGCAAACAATTGCTCAAACCAAATATATACAAAAACAGGATAAATGAATGTATGAGCCGGGTCATACACGGGAGATCAAGCAGAGGGAGCTGGGAACAAGACAGAACAGAGAGAGGGTTACAAGAGACGGGTTAAGCAAGCAGGAAGGAAGGATTAGGCTGCAGGGTCAGGATGAGGATCAGGATGCAGGGACACAGTGTTTTGCGTGCATTTCTAGCGCGGTTACTTTGCGGTACAACCAAGGAAACTTAGACCTTTGTGGTGTGTAAATGTGCTTTACTATGCAAAAACAATCCATACATACAAAACTATTACAATATTTAGGAGCATAATACAAGACTAGCAGATACAGATAAAGATAAAGCAAATATACTTAACTAAAAGAAGTATGCAGCCATGGAGTCTCATTCCAATGCACATGGCTCAGGGAAGTCAGGTTTAGCTTCTTGCTTCATGGATGTTCCCGTGTGAGACTAAAGACTTGCAGCTTTGAGCAGTCATTTAGACTTGTGATTAAGGAATATACCATCCCCCCAAACCAACACCATTTGTCCTGAGGACAAAAGGGCTGTTTATCCATTGTTTGGACAGTGACTTTGAAGGGAAGGGGGGTTAGGCTTGGCCAAACTTCCTTCCAAATCTTTATAAAAGAAAGGTATAATTTAGTGAGCCACTGTTAAATATGCAATTTCCACAACACTCCACCCCTTGGCTCACAAATGACATAATGCCTCCAACTTTACATAAAGACATCTAATAATTCTCCCACCCCCTGGTTTATCTTAAATAAAACACAATGGGGGAACTAACTAAAATACAACCCCCTCCTATAACTATGAAGGTATTTCAGTCTTTGGCTAAAAGTTCATTAGAAAAGTCCAATCTAACGTTCTTTAGAAGACAATTCCAGGCTTGTAATACATCAAAAGGCCTTGCTCTCCATAGCTCTTGCGGTCTTCCATCATTCTGTCCATCATGTAACCACTTTCTCTGGTCTTCCTATGGATCAAATCGGAGACAGCCTGTGGAGTGGAAAACAAAGCAGATTATCTGTTCCTGCTAATAATACATATACAGTAGATCCCGGCCCATCAGCTACAATCTCTCCTCTAACTGACTTCTTGCCTGGATCTCTGACCAACACTTTTCCACCTGCCTGTATCCACTTCTGATCCTCCCAAAGAACATCAATAGGGAGGAGAGGAAATATACTGATATTTCCCAGAAGATCACTGCTGTTTATTTTGGAAGGTTTGATATTATAGAGCCTCAGTTTCCACTCTTGCTGGGAAGTATCCACTAACCAATCAGAGTCCCAGCCAGTGTCCTGAAGCTCATCTGCCAATGCAAATATAACTTCAAACCTTCCTGCCAGATTCCCTCTCATTCCTAGATAGGCTTCAGCTTCAGATACTTCACTCTTGGTTTCTATGTCATGGGAAGCAGTAACTTGGTACCTGTTAAACCCTGTTCTTTCAGGAACCTTGTGTAAATACTGAACTCTGCACTCTAGCTGTGGAATCTGCACCCCAGCCCCAACCATCCTTTCATATGGTGTGCTTTTGGCTAGTGGCCTAGAATTTAACAACATGACTGCCTGTGTGAGGACCCGATCCCACCCCCTTAGTGTACATGTGGGTGTAAGTTTGCGTATCTGGTCCTTCAATAGCCCATTGTATCTTTCAATCAAATCAGCTGCCTGTGGATGGTATGGGATGTGGCACAACCAGTACACTCCAGAATCTTTGGCCCATTGCTGTACTGTTGATCCGGTGAAGTGTGAGCCATTATCACTTTGGACTTGTTTGGGACAGCCATACGCAACAACAATATTCTGTAGCAGTTGAAGTGTTGCGGCTTGATCTGCACGTTTGCAAGGATGAACAAACAAAAGTCCTGAATAGGTGTCCACTGCAGTGCAACAATACCTCAGTCCATTGTTTCCCTGGGGCAGGGGACAGATGAAGTCAATCTGCCAAATCTCTGCAGGCCTCTCTCCCCTCTTAATCGATCCGGTGGAGTACTTTTGCAATGGCCATTGTCGCACTTCTCCACACACTGTACAGTTGCCTATTACAGTCCTTATCATGTCCATTGATATGGGCAATCCTCTTTGCTGTGCCCATTCATATGTGGCTTTCTGCCCCAAATGTCCAGATTGCTTGTGGGCCCAGTTGGCCAAGTTCATCAAGACAGGATCAATTGGCACAACTGCATTCACCTTGGCAATTTCGTCTGCCACTCTGTTATAGTTCTCAAAGTCTGGGACCAGGGGCACATGTGCATCAACATGCCCCACATTTATGGTGTGGGAGTGAGCTTCCTTCCAGATGAAGTCCCAGACTTCCTTGCCTCCCCACACCACCTTTCCATGATTCAAACAATCATTGGACTTCCACGTGGGCATCCAAGTTGTCAGTCCTTTAAAGACCGCCCAGCTGTCAGTGTAGATGGTGACATGGGAAGAAAGATCCTCCTGAAGAGTCATCACTACAGCTTTCAACTCTGCATACTGACTGGACCCTCCAATTCCGGTCTCCTGCAGGACTGTGTCTGTACTCGGGTTGTAGGCTGCTGCTGTCCATTTACGCCCAGACGAGGTGACTATGGCTGAACCATCAGTGAACCATGCTGACTCCTTCATCTTATCTGACAGAGACTCAAAGGGTGGAGCCTCGTGAATGGGGGATGACTGCAGCACAGGAATTTCTTCTTCTGTATGGGTGCTGGTAAAGGTGACGAGCCCAGCCAACTGTTTTGAAATGTCTCTGACATCCCCAGCTGCAATACCCCCTCTTTCTTGAAGGTACCACTTCCATTTCATCAATGATTGGTTCTGGGCTACAGCTGCCCTAGTGGTCAGTCCATTATCTCTCACCCATCCTGCTATTGGCAATGCAGTATGGATGGTGACTGTGTCCTTTCCTGTAATGGTCTCTACGTGTTGAAGTGCTGTGTAGGCTCCAAACAGGTACTTCTCTAGGGGCGTGTATATCTTCTGTGCCCCTGTAAATTGTTTGGACCAAAATCCAATGGGTATTGCTCTCAGTCCCTTCTTTTCATTTGGCTGCCACAGACTCCAAGATATTGTACCATCCTGCTCAACCTCATCCAGCTGAAATGGTACTCCTTGTCTCACAGGTCCCAATCCTTGATGCTGCAAAATGGCTTCTTTAGCAGCCAGGAATGCAGTCTGCTGCTCTGAACCCCATGTGAACTCAGTCTTTTTTCTTGTGACATTGTATATAGGCCTCAGAATCAGTCCAAGATGTGGGATGAATGATCTCCAGAATCCCACAACTCCAATGAACTTCTGCGCCTCCTTTTTGGTAGTAGGTGGCAACAATGCCTGGATACTTTGCACAACTGTCTCAGGAATTTTGCTCTGTGGCCCAGTCCACATCATTCCCAGGAATTTCACCTCTGTGGCAGGTCCTTGGACTTTGTCTCTGTTGATAGCCCACCCTCTGTTCTCCATGTGCTGTATCAGCAGGTGCAGTGCTTCAGTTACATCTTCCTTTGTTCCAGAGATCATGATGTCATCAATGTAGTGAAACACAGCGACTTTCAGATTTAGGGTGCTTAAATCTCGGGCAATCAGTCCATGACAAATCGTTGGAGAATGAAGGTATCCTTGAGGAAGGACAGTGAAAGTGTACTGGCGGCCATTCCACACAAAGGAAAATTGGTTCTGACACTCTGGGTCTATTGGAATCGAAAAGAAAGCATTAGCCAGGTCTATCACAGCATGATATTCTCCTGCCTCTTTAGCAATTTTCTCAATGATTGAGATCATATCCGGTACAGCTGACTTTAATGGAGGTGCCACTTTGTTTAGACCTCTGTAATCCACAGTCATTCTATATGTCCCATCAGGTTTCTTTACTGGGAACACCGGAGATGAGAATGGACTTACAGCAGGTCTAAGGATCCCTACTCTTAACAGTTCTTGAATAGTCTCCCCAATTTCTTTGTGGCCTCCAGGAAGTCTGTATTGCTTGAGACAGACTGGCTTCTCTGGTGGAGGAATAAAGACAGGGGTCCATTTTGCATGACCTCTGACCACAGCCTTCACCGCCCTGACCAGATACGTTTTATCAGGATACCCGAATGTGAATGTACCTTGTTCAGTCTGAATAGACTGACCTTGAAGTACATCCATCCCAAGAATATTTTCAGGTAACTCTGATACCAAAACATTTGTCCAAAATCCTGGTCCCTTGCCAATAGCCAATTTCACCCGTGTCCTAACTGCTGGTGTGGTTTGCCCTCCCAAACCTTCTACATAATCACTTCTCCTTTGTGATGGGAAGGATCTCCTTGCAAAAGTGTAACTTCAGCTCCAGTATCCACTAAAGCCATGACATGTGTAGGAGGAAACGACTTCCCCCACCATACAGTGACAGGTGCATATGGGCGTCGGTCTCCTGCTGTCACTGTTCTTATTGCTATTACAGGAGACCCACCTTCCCTTCATAAAGGATAAGGGACCTCCCAATCCCCTTTTCTAATTCTCTCTAACTCCTCCCCAGGATAAAGGGATTTGGGTTTGGGTTCCTGTTCAGTTTTGGGAATGGGTTTGGGACTAACAGGAGGGGTCTGTTCTGTTGTCTCTAAATCTAGGCTGATGTTACCTTCACTAGGAATAGTGTTTCTAACCCTGACAGTTTTCCCCACTAAATGTTTCCACCGCTTCAAAATTTCTGCAGTAGAGATGCCATCTATCTCACTTTTAGGTACTCCTGCCTTTAAAAGGTCCACCCACATTTGTTTCCTAGAGATAACTAGCCTGGTTTTCTCTTCACCTCCTGTCTTCTCTCCCACATTCCCTTTCTTCTCTTTAAAAGTCCTTTTCAGCCTGTTCTTGTCACGGAACCATGAACCAGACGTACAACAACAGATAAGTGAAAATAAGAAGGCTTTATTGAAAATCAAGCTGTAAAGCAAAAGTCCAAACGGATGGCAAAACCGAAGCAGAGTCTTTGCGAAGCCAGAGGTCAGGAACCAGGAGGGTAGTCAGACGAAGCCGGGATCAGGAACCAGCAGGGTAGTCAGACGAAGCCAGGATCAGGAACCAGCAGGGTAATCAGACGAAGCCAGGATCAGGAACCAGAAGCAGCAGCAGCAGTCTTAGAAGCATGTGAACACAGGAGGACCAAGCAAGGAACTGAAGCCACAGAACTCCTATATATATGAGCTAGGCATCCAGCTCCTCCCAGTGGGAAGGAGGAGCCGCAGGGTGGGAGGCTACAAGAAACCCAGAAACCAAGATGGCCGCCAGCACATGCCAAACGAAGGAGAACAGCAAGAAGGTAAGACCATGACAGTACCTCCCCCTCAAGGGCCCCTCCTCCGCGGAGTAAAGAACGGTTTCTGAGGGAAGCGTGCGTGGAAGGCTCGGAGCAAGGCAGGAGCATGGACATCTGCGGAGGGAACCCAGGAACGCTCCTCTGGACCATAACCACGCCAATGAACCAAAAACTGCACCCGACCGCGGACCAGGCGTGAGTCCAGGATATTGCTCACCTCATACTCCTCACGATTGCCCACTTGGACCGGACGAGGCCGAGGAACCGAGGAAGTGAAACGATTACACACCAGTGGCTTCAACAGGGAGACATGAAACACGTTGGAGATCCGCATGCCAGGAGGAAGCGCAAGGGCATAGGCTACCGGGTTTACCCTGCAAAGCACTCGGAAGGGACCAACAAAGCGAGGCGCCAGCTTGGGAGTGGGCACCCGAAGGTTTGAAATTGCGGGTGGACAACCATACACGGTCTCCGGCCTGGTAGGAAGGAGCAGGCGCTCGTCTGCGATCAGCCTGGAGTCTCTGGCGCTGCGCAGAGACCTCAAGGGACTTCTGGATCTGTACCCAAGAAGCACGTAGGACGGAAAGGTGATCCTCCACAGCCGGAATATCCTGGGGAGAGAATACCTCCGGTAACACGGCAGGTTGGAACCCATAATTGGCCATGAAGGGAGACGTCCCAGAGGAAGAGTTCACCGCCGTGTTCCTGGCAAACTCAGCCCAAGGCAGGAGGTCAACCCAATTGTCTTGGTGATCGGAGACATAGCAACGCAGGAATTGCTCCAAGGCCTGATTGGATCGTTCTGCGGCCCCATTGGACTGAGGGTGGTAGGCCGAGGAGAAGGAGAGATGAATCCCCAACTGGGAGCAAAAGGCGCGCCAGAACCTGGACACAAACTGACTCTCCCGATCCGACACAATCTCCTTGGGCAAACCGTGCAACCGGAAGACCCCCCTGGCAAAAATCGTGGCCAACTCCTGTGCAGAGGGTAACTTCTTGAGAGGAACACAGTGGCACATTTTGGAAAACCGATCCACAATCATGAGAATGACCGTATGGCCTCGGGATGCAGGGAGGTCCACAATGAAATCCATCCCCAGGTGTGACCATGGGCGCTCCCCGGTGGCTATGGGCTGCAGAAGGCCCAACGGAAGGTGCCGAGGGGACTTACTCTGGGCACAAACGGAGCATGCCGCTACATATGCGGCGATGTCGGAACGTAGGGAAGGCCACCAGAACAGACGTGAAACAGCCCAGGACAGCTAATTCTTTCCAGGATGCCCCGCGGTCTTGGAGTTATGGTAGGTTCGCAACAACCGAGTGCGCAACTCCTCAGGCACAAAACATCTGCCGTTGGGTCTCCCAGAGGGAGCACCAGATTGAGCCGCCAAAATCTGCTCACCCAGGGGAGAGGTCAGGCTGGTGCGAATGGCGGCCAGGATCTGATTCGGAGGTATGACCGAAGTCGGAATCGACTCCTCCCTGGACAGGTCAGAGTACTGCCGTGATAAGGCATCCGCCCTGATGTTCTTGGAACCGGGTAGGTAGGAGACCACGTAATTAAAACGTGACAAGAACAGAGCCCATCTGGCCTGATGTGGTGTCAATCTCTTGGCCTCAGAAAGGTAGGTCAGATTCTTGTGGTCCGTCAGGATGAGGACCGGAACCACCGAACCCTCGAGCAAGTGCCTCCATTCTTTAAGAGCCTGCACGATGGCCAATAACTCCCTGTCACCAATCTGATAGTTGCACTCCGCGGAAGACAGTTTCCGGGAGTAAAACCCACAAGGAAGCAGAGGACCCTCTGGTGTTCTACGCTGAGACAGAAGGGCGCCTACTCCCATCTCAGACGCGTCCACCTCGAGGACAAAGGGCAACCCAGGGTTGGGATGCGACAGGATCGGAGCCGACACAAAGGCAGACTTTAGAGCCTCAAAAGCTCGGATGGCCTCGAGCGGCCAGACCTGGGAATTACTGCCCTTCCTGGTCAGATCCGTGAGAGGCTTGGCTAGCATGGAAAAGTCCCTGATGAACTTCCGATAATAATTGGCGAAGCCCAAAAATCGCTGCAGGGAGCGAAGACCACTGGGCTGGGGCCACTGTAAGACAGCCGAAACCTTCTCAGGATCCATGGAGAACCCCTCAGCGGAAATGATGTAACCTAAGAAGGTTACCTGGGATCGGTGAAATTCGCATTTCTCAAGCTTACCGAACAGCTTGTTCTCTCGTAACCGTTGCAATACTCGTCTGACATCCAGAATGTGGGTCTCCATGGATTCAGAATACACCAAGATGTCATCCAAATAGACCACCACACACTGCTGCAACAGGTCACGGAAAACATCGTTGATGAATTCCTGAAAGACTGCGGGCGCATTGCACAACCCAAAGGGCATAACCAAGGATTCATAATGACCGGTCCTGGTGTTAAACGCGGTCTTCCACTCATCGCCCGCCTTGATCCTTACGAGGTTATATGCCGCCCTCAGGTCGAGTTTGGTAAAGACCGTGGCCCCTTTAAGGCGATCGAACAGCTCGGAAATCAAGGGTATCAGGTAAGCGTTCTTGATCGTGATGCGATTGAGACCCCTGTAATCGATGCAAGGCCTCAACTCACCGCCCTTCTTTTTCACAAAGAAAAATCCAGCCCCTGCCGGGGACGAGGATTTGCGAATGTGTCCGCGTGAAAGCGCCTCCCTCACGTACTCCTCCATGGCCTCATTCTCCGCTACCGACAGTGGATAGACTTTGCCACGAGGAGGAACGGCACCAGATTGTAACTCTATGGCACAATCGTATGGGCGATGCGGAGGTAGGGCAACCGCACGCACCTTATCGAATACATCCCGGTACTCCTCGTATTTAGGAGGCAACAGAGAGTCCGAGGGAGTAAACAGCAACTTGACAGGCCCATGGATGCAACTAGCCCCACACTGCGGTTACCACGAGAGGATCTCGGCCGATCTCCAATCGAAAGTCGGATTATGCTTCTGGAGCCAGGGGTACCCCAAGACCACCGAGTAGTGTGGAGACGAAATAACCTGGAAGCAGACCGACTCTCTGTGAACGGCTCCAATGGCTATCCCCACTGGAAAGGTCTCATGAGTCACGTGTGGCGGCAGAAGGGGTCTGCCGTCTATCGCCTTAAGAGCCAGTGGAGAACCTCGAGCCTGCAGAGGAATGGAATTGGCGGCAGCGAACACACTATCAATGAACAAACCACCAGCACCAGAGTCCACCAACGCCTGGGTCGTCACCGAGCCCCCGACCCAGGAGAGGACAACAGTGATCAGTGGTTTGTCAACACGGGAAACCGGGGACGAGGAGACTCCACCCAAGATCTGCCCCCGACAGGATCTCAGGTGCGAGCGTTTCCCGGACGGTTCGGACATGCCAACCGAAAATGCCCACCGAGACCACAGTACATGCATCGGCCCTCGCGTCTCCGGAGTACCCTCTCCCCCTCGGACAGGCGAGCAAACCCCAGTTGCATGGGTTCACCCCCAGACAAGTCATCCCCAGGAGGCGTGGGAGGAGAGGGAGGCACGGGTGGGACAGCAAAGGTAGGCGCCAATCTGTTAGGAGGCCTCCGCAGACTCTCCTTAAAGGAAGGTCTCTCCCTGAGTCTGGTGTCAATCAAAATCAGGAAAGAAATAAGAGACTCGAGCTCCACTGGTAGGTCCTTAGCTGCAACCTCATCCTTCAAGGCATCCGAGAGACCATGAGAGAAAGCAGCGACCAGAGCCTCATTATTCCAGCCCACCTCTGCTGCCAGGGTACGAAACTCAATGGCGTATTCAGCTACGGATCGTGAACCCTGTCTGAAGGACATAAGGAGCTTCGCAGCAGAGGCAGCACGAGCCGGCACATCGAATACCTTCCGAAGAGAAGCAACAAAACCGGAAAACTCGGCAACCACCGGATTGTTGTTCTCCCATAAAGGGCTGGCCCAGGCCAAGGCCTTGTCCGAGAGCAGCGAGATTAAGAAGCCC
The DNA here is from genome assembly GCF_965119305.1 of Pelophylax lessonae. NCBI lineage: Eukaryota > Metazoa > Chordata > Amphibia > Anura > Ranidae > Pelophylax > Pelophylax lessonae. The sequence continues at coordinate 61,247,334 of NC_138780.1, forward strand.
ACCTTTGATCTCTCAGTAGGAAAGGCATGTGGCAGCAACTCAAAATAAATGCCCACCTGGTTAAGGAAACCTCGGCACTGAGTTGGCTCTCCCCCAAAGCGCTGTGGAAGGGGGGCAGAACCGGTCATACCCCGAAACACCGCAGGCGCAACAACAGGTGTCGGGGTAGACTCTGGCGCAACAACCGGAGCGGCAGTAGGAGCGGGCCCAGGAGCGACAACCGACCCATCGGCAACGGAAGCGAAATGAGCCGTGCGTTCAAGCAGGGTTTGCAACGCCACGGCGAACCGACCCAACAGGTGATCCTGCTGATCGAGTCTGGCAACCAGCGTGGGTAGCGAGGATGGCCCTGTACCGTCAGAATTCATGGCTTGGTCCTAATGTCACGGAACCATGAACCAGACGTACAACAACAGATAAGTGAAAATAAGAAGGCTTTATTGAAAATCAAGCTGTAAAGCAAAAGTCCAAACGGATGGCAAAACCGAAGCAGAGTCTTTGCGAAGCCAGAGGTCAGGAACCAGGAGGGTAGTCAGACGAAGCCAGGATCAGGAACCAGCAGGGTAGTCAGACGAAGCCAGGATCAGGAACCAGCAGGGTAATCAGACGAAGCCAGGATCAGGAACCAGAAGCAGCAGCAGTCTTAGAAGCATGTGAACACAGGAGGACCAAGCAAGGAACTGAAGCCACAGAACTCCTATATATATGAGCTAGGCATCCAGCTCCTCCCAGTGGGAAGGAGGAGCCGCAGGGTGGGAGGCTACAAGAAACCCAGAAACCAAGATGGCCGCCAGCACATGTCAAACGAAGGAGAACAGCAAGAAGGTAAGACCATGACAGTTCTCTGCCTGTCTGACCTTGTCTACTGCCCTGACAGGTTTTGTTTTAGTCTCCTCTAGCTCCCCCAACTGGCTTAAAAGGGTTGTTGCTTCATGAATTTTGCTGTTTAAACCCAGTCCTCCCAGCAAAGACAATAAAGGAGCCCTGAGATTAAATGGTGCAGACTTCATTAGCTTAGAGCGCAGAGCAGACGTGAAGGGTTCCATATCTGGACCCATCCATTCTGGAAATGTATTTAATCCGGTTATACATCCCATCTCACGTAACCTGGAAATACCTTCTCCTAATGTTCTCCACGAGTAGGTATTTTCCAGGTCACTAGGATTAGCGTATACTCGGACTATACCATCTCTCACGAGGTCTAAGAGTGAAAAATTCACACTAAACTCTCGGGCTTTTCGCATGGCCTGACGCAATTGTGGATCATGGGTTAACACTCCCAAAGCCACTGCTTCCTTGCCTGACAAAACAACACTGTCCGCCCCTTCATCCCACAAACGTAAGAGCCAACTCAATAGGGGTTCCCCGGACCTTTGTTTGTATTGTTTTGCCAGCTCATGGGAGTTCAGTTTGTGTAAACTCCCTGACTTCTTCAAATTCAACATCTCTGGGGTTGCGATAATGCACCTCCCCATCTGCCATATCCTCTCTATCATGTTGCCTTTTCCTATGCTTAGTAATGAGAGGTCTGGCACACTTTTTTTCTTTCCCATTGGATGATCATCATCAGAAACATCAAATTCTATCTCCTCATCCTCACTATCATTGGAGGAGACATTCTCACAATCCCAGTTTTGGGATGTGACAATGGCACGTACCCTGGCTTTACTAACAGGTTTACGTCCCTTTCTTTTCCTTAAGGCATTAATTGATTTGGTCATGAGGGCTGCACACCGCTCTTGCAAATCATCAGCCCTACTATCAGTTGAACGCACACACTCTGAAGCAACTGCTAGCTGGTCTTTCAATAACTTAACTTCTGCCTCTGCCTTCTCCCTTCTCTGTGATTCTGTATAGAGAGCATGAAGAAAATACCAGCCCACTGTGGAAACTGTCCTCTTCTCTGCTTTACTTAAATCCAACCCCTTAAGGCTAAAATCTACAAAATGATCTGAGACTTTATCACCCCAAGTTTTATTCAAAGGAGAAGCATACTTTGCAAATTCTTTAGCAAGAGACTCCCACTCATTGTCTCTGGCCCAGATAGGTAAACTGCACATTTCCTTCTGGACACCAGAAACCTCTGCAGCCTTGCTTTTCCTAAACAGCTTACGCAGCATTTTTTTACCTAGCACAAGCTACACAACACACCACAGAAAACAAACAGGTCTGTTTCAGATGAATTTATAGCGCAAATCGCGGACGAGCCCCCAATGTTTTGCGTGCGTTTCTAGCGCGGTTACTTTGCGGTACAACCAAGGAAACTTAGACCTTTGTGGTGTGTAAATGTGCTTTACTATGCAAAAACAATCCATACATACAAAACTATTACAATATTTAGGAGCATAATACAAGACTAGCAGATACAGATAAAGATAAAGCAAATAAACTTAACTAAAAGAAGTATGCAGCCATGGAGTCTCATTCCAATGCACATGGCTCAGGGAAGTCAGGTTTAGCTTCTTGCTTCATGGATGTTCCTGTGTAAGACTAAAGACTTGCAGCTTTGAGCAGTCATTTAGACTTGTGATTAAGGAATATACCATCCCCCCAAACCAACACCATTTGTCCTGAGGACAAAAGGGCTGTTTATCCATTGTTTGGACAGTGACTTTGAAGGGAAGGGGGGTTAGGCTTGGCCAAAATTCCTTCCAAATCTTTATAAAAGAAAGGTATCATTTAGTGAGCCACTGTTAAATATGTAATTTCCACAACACACAGGAATGCAGGTCAGGAGCACATGGAGAAAATACCAAGGCAGTGAAGAGAAGCATACACAGGGTTTAAATATACTTCCTGCAACCAGCATCAGGTGATGACTGATTGCATGAGATGTTAGCTTCTGACTACTGAGAGACACCCGCTGGTGGACACTGGAACTGCAGCCTATGGATCTGGGAGCTACAGTGCCACCAGCAGGTGAGCCCTTTCCTGACAGTACCCCCCCCCCCCTCCTCTAAGGAGCGGCCTCAGGACGCTCCAAAAAACCCTAGCTAAACCAGTCCATAAAAGACAGTCATTTGCTGCACAAATCCCGAGCAAAAGTTCCTTGTAGGCTGAAGAAGTGCCGGGTTCCAAGCGAGATGCCCCATTGCCAAGATTCAACAATAGGCAAAGTGTTCCACCGCCTGGGTCAGGTGACTGACTGGGTATCCCACCGCTGAGGTCAAGCAACTGGCTGGGTGTCCTGCTGGCCAGATCCTCTGAGATGTACAGAATTTGATACTTCAAGTCCCTCAAAACAGCAGGTACCCCAATGCTGGGGTCCCACGAGTTGTCTGCAGACTTAGCCATGGGGTCATGTGACAATACCGGAACTCTGACACAGAAGTTTCTGGCCATAACCAAGTAGCTTGCCTGATTTCCAGGACTTACTCTGCACTTCAAAAGCCGCCTAGGTATCTCTGAGGCACTGGTTACCCGAACAGAGTCCCCTAGTGCACCCGAAGCTGAGGCAAGTGCATCCGGATCATGGAGAGGCACAGATAGTACCCCTCCATTCCCTGGGAGCTTACAATGACCAGGACCATGAAGGCAAATGCAACTACTAGTTACCATGGGCATGTCTGGACCACCAGGCTTTGGAGCCATACTAACAACACTCTGCCAGAGGGACTCAACCGAGGCAACCAATAAACAAATCACAGGCCAAACAGGTAACCCATATAAGGCACGTGAGGACTCAGAGCTTTCAGACCCATTAGCAGGTTAACACTCAGCTTTTGCATGACAATCCAACCAAGCAGCTGGTATTGAGTCAGTAGAACCCGGCTGGGTGATAAGTAGAAGAGAAGTAAGATCAGGCTGGTCAATGGTAAAAGGATCATCAGACGCATGTTGGACATCAAGCATGGGATCATCAGGCTGGACATCTGGCACCAGATCAGAGGCAGAAGAAGGCGGGTTGTCAGACAGCAGGTCACTATGGGTAGACTTGTCATCGAGCAGCAGACCATCAGAGGCAGGCAGGTTGTTAGGGACAGGATGTCCAGAGACTGGCTGGGCAGAAGGCACTGGGTCATCAGGCTGGTTAAAAGGCACCGGGTCATCAAGCTGGGCAGCAGGGACCGGGTCATCAAGCTGGGCAAAAGGGACTGGAACTTCAGGCTGGGCAAAAGGGACCGGAACTTAAGGCTGGAGCAGATCGGCTGGCGTGGAAGCAGGCTGGGGCAGATCGGCTGGCGTAAATGCAGGCTGGAGCAGATCGGCTGGCGTGGATGCAGGCTGGAGCAGATTGGCTGGCGTGGAAGCAGGCTGGAGCAGATCGGCTGGCGTGGATACAGGCTGGAACAGATCGGCTGGTGTGGATGCAGGCTGGAGCAGATCGGCTGGCAGAGAAGAGGTAAGCTTCAAGGCGTTAAAGGCAGGGTAGGTGCAGCAAGCGGGAAAAGGGTACTGACATATGGTTGGTAGTAGGGTATACTGGGCTGCAATTGTGGTTGCTGTGGGTGATGGAGAGAGAGATCTTTGAGCAGGCGGGTGTCTAGCAGTAGGAAGACGTTGTTGCAAACTGACTGAAGCTGAGTGCAATATATCTGACCATGCTTGAAGTAACGGTTGAACAAGATTCAGTTTACACTCTGCCTGTCTGACAAAAGACTGCACTGCATTAATACACTCTACTAGCACCTGTTGGGAACATTCTGAATAGTGCTCAAAGAAATAAGATGAGTCATCCTCCAATAACCATACCAGTGATTCTACCTGAGCCATACTAAAGGGAGGAGAAAAGTCATCACTTCCTTCAGGAGTACTGGACAAAGCCAACTCTGCACAAACTTGAATCAATGGCTGAACATCATCAAACAGCATCCTGCTGTCGGGACTATTGGGGGTGATTCAAATAATAATAGGTAAAATAAAAATGATTTTAAAAGCCATGTATTTCATATTATGCATATAAGATTCTGAATGGCGTGGCTTCCATCTTGTTTTCAGGGTGAAACAAAGTTCACATACGTACTTGTTAAACAAAATGTCTCTTACAAGCTTACAAAACAGAATAGAATTTAAACAGAGGTCTTGGTATCTATGTAATCGTAAATAAGATCCCTTTTGACATCTCTATCAGATAAGACTCAGTCAGTCTGGCGCTATGTTAAGGGGGTGATATCTCAGTCTGTCTATAAGTATATAACAATGGACAATACCCCAGTATATTCTAGTTGTATTTTTAAATGAGCTATATATAAGTTTTAAAGATATATCATTATGTGTGAGAAGATATTAGCCATAATTATGTCATTATATTATGTAAGGCATATACATATATATTTAGGAATGTTATATTACCTTTTGGGTTTATATTCTTATAGTAGTAATCTTACTTGGACTTAAGACTAGAGTGAATACTAATTACTTCATGTTAAGGCATTTGGTAGGAGTGTTTATATAAGCGTTGCTTTAGAATAGACCAAGTAATAAATTCTACCAACCTAGACTGTCTGACAGCCTTTGGCATGGTCAAATAAGTAATGGCTTTTCACCAGCCAGAGGTCAAAGATCACCAGATAACAAAATGTTTTAATTATTGTTAACATACAAAATCTAATGAATGGTACGATACTGCCCTCTATAGACGAAATACCAAATGCAGTTTTGAGATAATTTGAGATATTCCCATATAAAAATATTATATTGTGTTAAATAATATAATTATTGAAATGGCATTACTTGCCAAGGTGAATGATGGAGATACAGATGGACATTTATGTATGTACTGGGAGTCTGGACAAAGTTTTATATGTGTTTTATGATTACTCTTACATATAGAGAAATCATCCTTTAATTTTATTATACCAAGTATTGGGTTAATTATCAAAAGAGGTGTGTCTCTGACCTCACCAGTTTAGGTATAGACTATCCCGACCAATTGGGATAATGTTTCATCCCTCTGGGTTTTACTTATGGTAATTTTTATAGCTCTTTGTTCTTACCATATAAAAGACCAACCCAGATGAGAGATAGAACACATCACTTTACACTACTGACAACACACCTCACACTTACACCACACACGCTACTACGTCAATCGATAGACTCATCCAGACATACTCCATCTTGTCCATCATTCATCTGAAACTTGGAGGAAACTCCTCCCTCACTGGCATCCATCTTAGGACTCTGGTAACGGCCATTTGAAGCTAGCGGCCATCTTAAGTGTGGTAATTATGCCTTGCTATGTTATTTGATTTTATTCAACAATTGTTTATTTCCTTCCTTGTATGTTTTATATTGCATATTTAAAGGGTAATATGATTACAATCCCAGCCGTATAAACCATGGTAGATTTTTCTGTAAAAAGCTGATTTTTTTTTTATTAATATCAGATTTAGTGCATTATTTGCAATTTTAAGTCTTCCGTTTTGCTTGGCTTATTCTCACTCATCTGCAGTGAAGTGACATTCGGCTATGCATTACGCAGACCATTGTAGTCTGTTTATATAGAACATTAATTTATGGCTTATACTATACCTGGGAAGAAATGGTAATCTTTTTTTTTTTTTTTTAAAATCTTTTTTATTGAGTTTTCAACAGAGAAAATAAAACAAAACAACAAAAACAAACTACGGTGCCAGGGTCCACACTGACCCGAACAACTAGGCAGTACAGGCATTAAGGCACGGTACCCACGCAGGGGTCCAAATGGAAAAACATTAGCAGCAAAGACATCATAAAAGGCAAACACTTCCCTCCCATGAAACCCGACTTCTGCTCAGGGGGCTATCTCGTGACAAGACATGTGGCATAGGCACAAGAGGGCAATACCTCAAATAAGACCGACGCGGGCATCCCCCGGCCGCCCTAGGGCGATGGGACGAGGCACGCATCAGCCGCTCGCAGCCGTAGAGGGATCGGCGAGCCACTTCTTCCACACCCTGTCATGTTTCTTCGGGCAGCCTCTATGTGTATACGTGTCCTTGTAAAGAGGAAGTACCGAGTTCACCAGTATCTTCCATTGCAGTACCGTGGGTGGCGATCGTCGTCGCCAATGCAAAACAATAGATTTCCTGGCATAATAAAGCAAAAGACCCAGCAACGTTCGATCAGCCACCCGGGGCACTAGGTCATCAAGCAAACCCAGAATGCAGATTCTGGGGCTGGGATCAAGTTTAACCTGAGAAACTTTTTCAATCAATTGAAGCACCCCGGACCAAAAGTCAGAGAGATGGGGGCAGGTCCAGAATATGTGGAAGAAATCTCCCGGAGACTGGCCACACCGCCAGCACTCCGGGGAGTGAGATGCATGCATCTTGTGGAGACGAAATGGGGTGAGATAGGCTCTATGGACTATCTTAAATTGGATGAGTCTGTCCCTGAGAGAGACCAGCATCTTAAAGGGGACCTCCCACACATTAATCCAATCCTCCGAGTCCAAGTCCGGAACATCCCGGGCCCAGCGATCATGGAGGCCAGAGAGCTCCGGAGAGTGGACTCGGAGAAGGTGGGCATACAGAGCCGACACCGCTCGCTCCGAGCAGTCATGTCGCAGAACCCGTTCCAGGTCCGATTGCACCAGCTGAGCACCACCGGGCGGGAACTGGGCTTTGAAGGCATGAGAGAACTGCAGGTATCTGAACACTAGGGATGGCGGGACCCTTAAATGTATCAACAAAATGGGACAATAGAGGGAAGGTGAGATCATGCGACACATCCGAGAGTTTCTTGATGTTGAATTTAGTCCACACCACCGGGTCAGGAAGGGAATAGAGATGCGGCAAATCAGGATTGTGCCACAAAGGCGCGTTGGGGGAGACCGCCGTGCCAGGATAACCCTCGAGCTGCAGCCCGAGTTTCCAGGCTCGCAGCACCGTGGACATGGAGGCAGTGAGCCTGTGCGGGGCCTTGGGGCCCCTAAACAGCAAGTGAGTGAGTGCCTCCACAGATCCGAGCACCGCCGCCTCCACCGCAACCGCCGAGTTGTATAGATCAGGATTTAGCCACCAAACGGCCGTGACCAGTTGAGATGCTAGGAAGTATTTGTGGCAATCCGGAAATGCCAGTCCCCCCTGGGAAAGGGGGCGCATAAGTGTGGAAAATTTGTACCTGGGTGGGCGCGACCCCCACAAGAAAGAGGAAAATAGTCTATTCAGTGCCGTGAAAAAGGACTTGGGTATCCACTGCGGGGAGTGGCGAAAGAGGTACGTAAATTTAGGCAATACCTTCATCTTCACTAGATTAATGCGACCTAAAAGGGAAAGGGGTAGGTTCTCCCATGCCTTCAATCTTGCCCTAACTGCGTTGACCACCGGGTCCAGATTAAGTGAAATAAAGGCGTCAACATCCCGAGACACCTGTACTCCCAGGTACACCATGTCCTCCACCCATTGCAACTGAACATCCGGCGGTGCCGAGTGCCTGGCCCCCTGGTCAATCGCCAACAGTTGCGACTTAGACCAGTTGACCCTCAACCCGGTCACTCTGGAGAAGGTGTCCAGAACCTGCAGCGCCCCCCGGAGGGAAGAGTCAGCATCATTCAAGAACAGTAGGAGGTCGTCTGCATACAGGGCTACCCTCTCCTCCAACCCGGCAATCCGCAGGCCCCTGACTTGCGGGGAAATGCGGAGGGCCTCCGCCACCGGCTCCATGGCAATGGCAAACAAGGCTGGAGAGAGGGGGCAGCCCTGTCGCGTGCCCCTAGATAGGTTGAACCTAGAGGACAACTGTCCACCCAAGCGAATAGCCGCCACCGGTGCACTGTAAATGGTTTGCAACCAACGGATGAAGATTAGGGGGAACCCCATTCTCCGGAGAGTCTCCCACAGGAATGGCCACTCCACCGAGTCGAATGCCTTTTCTATGTCAAGTGAGGCCACTACTCTAGTCCCTACGTTAAGATGTTGTGCTTGTAGGTTGGTATACAGTCTGCGAAGGTTAACATCCGTGGACCTATGAGCCATAAAGCCTGTTTGGTCTTGATCCACTATCGAGGGAAGTAAGGGCTGGAGTCTAGTAGCTAGCAACTTGGTCAGAATTTTCAGGTCATTGTTGAGTAGCGCGATAGGCCTGTAAGAGGCGCAGAGCTTGGGGTCCTTAGGGGGCTTTTTAAATGAGGATGATATGTGCTTCCGCCATCGAGGGGGGCAAGGACCCCTCCTCGAGGCACCTGGTAAAGGTCGCGGCCAGCAGCGGGGCTAGAAGTCCCGAGTGTGTCTTATAAAATTCTATGGGCAGACCATCCGGGCCCGGGGCCTTGCCACCTGGTATGGACGAAATTATGGCCAAAACCTCGTCAGTCGTGACTGGGCGCACCAGCCAATCTCTCTCCCGGTCCGAGAGCCAGCCTAGGGCCACTGGGTCCAGGAGGGAGTGTAAGTCAGTCGGGCTAAAGTCTGGGGGAAGGGTGGTAGTGTAGAGTGTGCTATAGTAAGATCTAAAGGCTTCCAGTATGTCCTCGGGAGAGGTAAGGGCCTCCCCTGTGGGAGAGGTGAGCTCCGGAACCACTGTCTGGGGTGAGTCATGTTGAGAAATCAATGCCAGAAACCTACCATTCCTGTCCCCCTGTTCGAAAAAGGACTGTCGGGAGTGGTACATCGACAACCTCGTAATCTCCGACATATGTAGATGCAAGTCCCTTTTCTTCGCCTGCAACGTCTCGAAGTTGGCGGTCGAAGGGTCCAGGCCATACGTGGCATTGGCGCCCTCCACCTCCTCCTCCAGACGGGTCAGCGTAGCTGAATGCTGGACCTTGACCGCCTTAATGGTAGACATATAGTGGCCCCTGGTGTAAGCCTTGAAGGCGTCCCAAACCACTCCGGGCGTGGACGTCTCTGCGTTATTCTTCCAATACTCCTGCAGAAGCGGTTGGATCTGAGAGGAGACGTCCGGGTGGTCCACCCATTGAGAAATGGTAATCTTGCTTTCGTTTTGCTTTCACTTTGTTTTACTTTCACTTTCATTATTGAGCTAAACATCACATTGCATTAATTGTTTGAAGTTAGTATATTTTATTTAGAGTTATTTCAAGGTATTTCTACCCTTGTTGCGGCCAAGGTGCCGCAGGATGTCTTTTTTTTTTTTGATGGATCGAAATGACCCCGGTATAATTGACAATAGGGCCATCTCTAAAGTGGGTTAAAGAGAGGTCAACATCAGCCTGCAGTACAGAATAAAAATCGTCTCCCATAGTTTTCGAACTGGGGGGCAATCCCAACAAATATGGAGTAGTGTCCCTGTAGCAGATGAACACCTCCAACAAATGTCTTATAGGGAAGGGACTATGTATTTTTTTGTTTATGAATTCAATGAGGGTCTATGTATTTTTATGGTGGAGGGGAATCTGTACCATCTGGTCAACAATTTAAAGCCCTTCTCCTGGGTTTTGGTGGCTAGCTATAGTTTGTGTTAACATGAAGTATTTCTGCCAGTCGATGGGCGAGATAGCATGTTGAAGTTCCTTCTCCCACGCTCATGTGTAGGGTGGCAGATCAGGGGAAAATGAAAAGGCCCAAAGCAACAGGGAGTACAGATATTGCAAATGTATGTAGATAGCTTAAAGGTAATGTGTTACCATAATCCCGAAATAGATTTTGAAGCAAAAACCCCCTTCTTTTTGGGACTTTAGAGGTAACAATGGAAAATCTCTTGAAAGAGAGGATATTATGTTTAAAATAGTATAATTTATTTTGATTCAAGTATAGATAGTTGAAACATCATCATATCACCAGGTATTGCATACATTATTTAGACATATTGAATTCCATAAAAATGATACAATGCAATCATCAGTACGTAATATACAAAATACTATTGGAGGAGTAAACCTAGAATATGGGGGAACACATAGTGTTCAAGACTAAAAACCTGGGACTTTGTATGAGGTGTGGCCAGTGTATACATGATGATGATATATTGGTAATGCATATACAACTGCTGGTAAGCATAGAGGAGCATATGATAAATCATCACGTGTTTATTAACATATTCCATAGCACTTAAACATTTGTACATTGAGTATTCATAAAATCAAACGGGGAATGTATAAAATATACACAAGAATACCATGATACAATCATAATGAATGATACATAAATTGACAAAAAATACCAACAGATATAAGATCTAAATGATGATTGGATGCCTGCTGTACATTGGCTATCAGTTGAAAAGGCCTCTTAAGCTCTACGCGTTTCGTGAAACATAGTTCACTTCCTCAGGAGCAGGCACATTTCGATCTCTAGAAAATATAACATGTTTGGTATAGCATCCAAAGGAAGGGTTGAAAGATTAAGAAAATATGTAAAATTTGACTTACAAAAGGGTAAACACTGCCAAATAGGACTGGAGGCCACCCGAGAGTATGTCCATAAAGGGAACTGAGGGAGCAAGGATTCCGCACACGACCTGGGCGCAAGGTCCACATATGATAAGTGGATTTCCATTGGGGGTCATATAGGGCTGTATTGAGATATGTTGGAGGGGATAGTTAGTAATAGGGTAAACCCATATAATAATATAAAGGTACAATATTAAGCCCAAAACCAGGGGCATCTTCCATCCCCCCTACATAACATCACTTTCACACACTGCCATACACATTGGTTTTGGCTTCTGTTCCTTTTCACACTCCTGGTTTTGGGTCCTTTCTACCCTCCATTATCTCTGGTCTTGGGTTCAGCATTTCACTTTTATATTATAGTTTACATTATTTATTACAGTCTACCCTACTATCCATTATGTCCTTGAATATATTTCCCCATATAGCCCATCTTATGCCACATTATCTCTGGTTTTGGGCTTAATATTGTACCTTTATATTATTATATGGGTTTACCCTATTACTAACTATCCCCTCCAACATATCTCAATACAGCCCTATATGACCCCCAATGGAAATCCACTTATCATATGTGGACCTTGCGCCCAGGTCGTGTGCGGAATCCTTGCTCCCTCAGTTCCCTTTATGGACATACTCTCGGGTGGCCTCCAACCCTTTTTGGCAGTGTTTACCCTTTTGTAAGTCAAATTTTACATATTTTCTTAATCTTTCAACCCTTCCTTTGGATGCTATACCAAACATGTTTTATTTCCAATCATCATTTATATCTTATATCTGTTGGTATTTTTTGTCAATTTATGTATCATTCATTATGATTGTATCATGGTATTCTTGTGTATATTTTATACATTCCCCGTTTGATTTTATGAACACTCAATGTACAAATGTTTAAGTGCTATGGAATATGTTAATAAACACGCGATGATTTATCATATGCTCCTCTATGCTTACCAGCAGTTGTATATGCATTACCAATATATCATCATGTATACACTGGCCACACCTCATACAAAGTCCCACGTTTTTAGTCTTGAACACTATGTGTTCCCCCATATTTTATGTTTATCATATTAGGGATGGAGACTCTACTGCAAGGTTCTCATTTAAAGTCCAATTTCCCTTTCCTTCCCATACTTGTCTTTTCCCCTATCCTCCCCATTTTTCCTTACATCCACTTTGAACTATTGGAGGAGTGTTAGCAAAGTCCAACGCGTTTCAAAGTTGTCAAATACAAAAATCTTCCTCAGGGCATCTGCATTCACTCCTGAAAAGGCATAATTGAGTATAAATTCCCACAGAGGACATACAAATATCAATACTGAAATGGTATTTACATCAATTTAAAATCGAGAAAATATGCATCCGCGACCATTCTTCCTTTCTGTTTCTTTGAAATCTCTCTCTCCCCCCCTCCTCCCCCTCACCACCACCCCAAACCCCCCCCCCCTCCCCAATTCAGAATTCTTCCCTTCTGAATTGGAATCATGGGTGTGGACTGTATCAACAGGCCCCTTTTAGTACAACGGGGGCCCCCCCAAAAAAAAAAGACCCTTTCCCTCTCCCCATTCATCTCCCTCCCTGCCCCCTTCCCCCACTGTCCAGGGTTTGCCCTCCAGCAATATATGCACTCCTGGCCGTGCATCCCCAAAGATGCCGGGTTTTTTTTCCCTCTCAGGGTTCCTACCCAGTAGAAAGCCCAGCACGGGTAAGACTTCTCCCGGGAGGTTAAAGTCCATTAGCCCCTAACCATCAGGGGAGTATAGCGTTTTCAGAATGGTTATACCTGGATGCAGCAATGCTCCAGTGATATCACCTCTGAATCCCCAATTCTTTAATGGTATATGCACTACCTGTGCCTGGGGCGTTTATTTCTTTTCCCCTTATCAGGCTATCCAAATGATTTTTAGTCATGTTGAACACACAGAGTTATATAACAAAATAGCTGATATATAATATATTGAATTGTCATATTTCAGGCGAATACGGGGTTAAATAGGTAAGAAATACTTTCACTATTCTTGGAGAAGTTCTTTAATCTTTTTTTAAAAAAAAGTCATAACTACCGTACCTCCCCCCTCATTAGCATGTCAAAGTTAGGCAACCAACTAAAATAAAGACGCCCGTTATCTCCTATTAGGAACTTTGGGTGGAAGTGTATTCAGGCCCATTAGAAGTAGGGGCGGAAGTGATGTCATCGCCCATCTCGCGGGATCTCCCGTGGGAAGTAGGGGCGGAAGTGTTGTCATTGCAGCAGCAGGGGCGGAAATGATGTCAATACGTATCCCGTGGGAGTTCCCGCAGGATTACATGTCATTTGGCCCTTTATAAGGGGACGCCGAGAGTCAGCAAGGAGAGTTATCTCTCTGAGCCACGGCAGGACGGTATCGTCCATTTAAGCAACCAAGACCGGAAATAACAGTGAGTACTTAGATCTTTCTGGGGGACAAGTTGGTTTCTTTCATCAGAGAGATCGGTGTCCCTAACAGAGGGGCTCTTTCTCTCTCTCCCCTCTTTTTCTTCTCCCCCCCCCCCTCTTCTTTTTTGATTCATAGGGGGATCGTTTATTTGCTTATTTACTCAAGGAGATAACTAAGATAGCTACCTTCGAAGCAAATATCTCTCGCTCTCCAACATATCAGTAACTCCTACAACACTGCAATTTGATTGTAAGTAATCACAATCAAAACTGTATTTAATGAATGGCATTTTCATTGAAATAACTATCATCAGAAGGCATATGGGTTATACATAAATATCTCTTCTGGCATGTTTTAGGTAACAGAGGAACTATAGGATCCATGCCCCAGTTGGGCACAAAACATCTTAAAACCCTGATATAGGATCAAGGTTCTTTGTTAGTACATAATTAGAGGCTGATATGGAATTCCTTGTTTCTGACTGGATGGCAAGGTAAGACATATCAAAGCAAAAGAAAATCAGATTTATTTCTTATATCTACCCGACACTGATGGATTTATTTTTTCTACAACAGATTGATAATATAAAAAACTCTCGGGAGATGCTTAAACTTGAGGTTGCCCTCTTTGAATCATCATTATTATATTCTTTTATACCATTTAAATTCATCGCAACAGGTGAACCTTTAGACTCACCTATCTAATTAGCAACTCAAATTGTTAACCTGTCCCTCAACAAAGATCACATGATATACTCACTGTTTTCAGGTTAAGAAATATCCACAATTTGATACACCTGACTCTAGCTTTCGGATCTGGGAGATAAGGTGCATCCCCAGGAGGGAAATCCCATGGGGTGCTATTTTTGCAGGTACGTGGCTTAACTGGACTGGAAATTCCATCAAGGTGCTTTGTGGTTTCTGGGGGGGGAGTGAGAGATTTCAAAGAAACATCTTGGGGAAGAATGGTCGCGGATGCATATTTTCTTGATTTAAATTGATGTAAATACCATTTTAGTATTGATATTTGTATGTCCTCTGTGGGACTTATAATTTATACTCAATTATGTCTTTTCAGGAGTGAATGCAGATTCCCTGAGGAAGATTTTTGTATTTGACAACTTTGAAACGCGTTGGACTTTGCTAACACTCCTCCAATAGTATTTTGTATATTACGTACTGATGATTGCATTGTATCATTTTTATGGAATTCAATATGTCTAAATAATGTATGCAATACCTGGTGATATGATGATGTTTCAACTATCTATACTTGAATCAAAATAAATTATACTATTTTAAACCTAATATCCTCTCTTTCAAGAGATTTTCCATTGTTACCTCTAAAGTCCCAAAAAGAAGGGGGTTTTTGCTTCAAAATCTATTTCGGGATTATGGTAACACATTACCTTTAAGCTATCTACATACATTTGCAATATATGTTTTTGGTGGATAATTGTAACGCTCCTGCGTTTTTGTTATAGTGAGCTGGATTTGCAGCTGCAGAATCTCCACTCAGTAGTCATGTAGAGATGTGTTGAATTACCAGATCCAACTCTCCAGACTCATCACTGTGGACCCGCCTGCTTCAGCATACAAATACACATACACTCTATAAGATGTTCCTGGAATGATAGGATGTATATGACAGTATAGAGGTGATGTGCTGAAGGGACAGGCGTGAGCAGTGATAGCAATGATAAGCACTTGATAGTAATGTTCAGGAGAGTGGTAGATGGTAATAGGTAGAATGCAGATAGGTTAGTAATCATGTATAGTAACAGGTGGTAAGGACAGCAGATGACATATACAGGAGAGACTAACCCAGTGCAAGGATAGATGGTAGTAGACTCAAGAGCTAGCAATCTATGTAACAGTGTAGATGATAGGATTAGTAATGCATAGATAGTAACAGTCCTTAATGTGCAGAAGTAGATAGTGTAAGTTTGTTATGAAGGAATCCCCTGTGGGGTACTTATCACTAGTGAGGTTCGTAAGTAGAAGGGTCCGGTAGTAAGGGAGTGATCCGGTAGCGAGATACGGGATCAGTAGCGAGGTTCCGGTCTGTTCCAGGTAAAGAGAATAGCTGGAGGCTCCGGCAGCATAAGACAAGGCTGTTAAGCATGCGGTTTGAACGAACAACCTGTGAGAGAAAGCCGGTGATTGAAATAGCCGCTCAGAGTGGCGCTCAGTGATGATGTCATGCGGCTTAAAGGTATATGCGTTCCACCTAACTGAAAAGGTGGGACGCAATATGCAATGAAAAATGGGCAATAAGGGTACCAAAGGTACCAGAATCTTACAGTACCCCCCCCCTCTTAAGGCCGGCTCCAGAAGGCCTATAGTACTGGTTTCTCCGGGTATTTAGAGTGAAACCTTCGTATAAGCCTGGGTGCGTGAACATCAGAAGTATCCAACCAGGTGTCGTCTTGGGGTCCATAGTTCTTCCATCTTATGAGATATTGGAGTTTTCCTCTGTGGATACGAGAATCCAAAATCTCCCTAATCTCAAATTCTTCTCCGCCTTCAACTTGTACTGGAGGTGGAGGCACGATTGTAGGCCTTATTCCTTGGTTAGGAACATGTGGTTTCAGTAGCAACACATGAAAGATGGGATGTATTCTGAGATCTGCCGGTAAAGTGAGTTGCACTGCAGCTTTTCCAATGAGTTTCTTAATTGGGAAGGGTCCCAGAAATAAAGGTCCAAGCTTTTTGCTAGGGATCTTTAACCTTAAATTTTTCGTCGAAAGCCAAACGAAGTCCCCAATAGCATATTGAGGAGAGGGTTTCCTACGAAGGTCGTAGTACCTTTTTTGTTGACTATGAGCGTGTGAGATGGTGGTATTAAGTAAACCCAGAGAGTCTTTTATTTGGGTAAGATAATCCGAGGCTACTGGGTTACTTGATGGTAGGATGCGTGGTGGAAGAAGTGTGAGATGAAATCCATAGTTTAAGTAGAACGGACTTTGCTTGGTAGTGCTGTGGGTTGCGTTGTTATAAGCAAATTCCGCCAGAGGGAGGAAGTCCAACCAATCATCCTGTAGGTATGAGGTGTAGCAACGTAGATATTGTTCAATGCACTGGTTGACTCTTTCAGTCTGTCCGTTGGTTTGAGGGTGGTAAGGAGAAGTGAGCTTTCGCTCAATCCGTAGTATATGACATAGAGCTTGCCAAAACTTGGAGATGAACTGTGAACCACGGTCGGATAAAAGAGTCTTTGGAATTCCGTGTAACTTGAACACATGTTTCATTAGTAATTCCGCTGTTTGCTTAGATGAAGGTAGTCTGCGAATAGAAATGAAATGTGCCATCTTTGTCAGATGGTCCACTGACACTAGAATGGTATTAAATCCTTTGGAAGGTGGTAGTTCTACTATAAAGTCTAAGGACACAACTTCCCATGGAACCTGGGGTATTGGTAGACTGCAAAGTAGACCAGATGGTTTTGTAGTGTCAATTTTGGACCTTGCACAGATGTCACATGAAGAAACAAATTTTTGTACAGACGTCTTCATATCAGGCCACCAAAACTGCCTGGTAAGCAAATTAAGGGTTTTAGTCATACCCATATGTCCTGCCATAGGCACATCATGTGACAATTCCAAGATCTTGGTGCGCATAGTGGGGGGTATGTAGAGTTTGTCGTTGTAGTAGAGGAAGCCTTCTGCATCAGTACTTAGTTGTGGTGGAGGTGAATCCAGTCCTATACTGTGCAAAATCTCTTCCTTCAGGGAACGAACAACACCAATAATACGTTCATAGGGTATTATAGGAATGGAAGGGATTTCGGCGCAGTTATCTTCGGTTAATCGTGATAGCGCATCCGCTTTTTTATTTTTGTCTGCAGGCGTGTAGGTCACTAGGAAGTTGAATCTTAGGAAGAATAATGACCATCGTACCTGCCGGTGGGAAAGAGTTTTGTTAGTCTGAAGGTATTGAAGATTTTTATGATCTGTATATATGAGTATTGGTAATCGGGTACCTTCAAGTAGATGTCGCCAATTCTCTAGTGCCAGTTTTATGGCAAGCAACTCTTTTTCACCCACTGGGTAATTCACCTCTGGGCTGCTTAGTGATTTAGAGAAGAAAGCAACTGGGTGGAGTGGTGAAGTATTTGTTGGTCGTTGGGAGAGAACTGCTCCTACTGCCATGTTTGACGCATCTACCTCCAGGATATATTGGAGGGATGGGTCTGGATGGCGTAGTATGGGAGCAGAAGTAAAGCTTGATTTTAACAAGCGGAAAGCTCCATTTGCTTCTTCTGACCATTTGAATGGTTTCTTTATACTTGTAAGTTGTGTGAGAGGTCTCACAATAGCAGAGAAGTTCTTAATGAACTTCCTATAGAAGTTTGAAAATCCGAGGAATCGCTGTAATGCCTTACGAGTTGTTGGTATAGGCCAATCTAGAATACACGATATCTTGCTCATATCCATCTTGATTCCGGTTTTAGATATGATGTATCCTAGGAATAATATTTCTTCTTTATGAAATAGGCATTTTTTTAATTTCACGTATAGATTGTGTGCGAGTAATCTGGATAACACAAGTCTTACATGTTTTATATGTTCAGACAAAGATCGAGAATAGATAAGTATATCGTCCAGATATACCACGACACAGACATCAAGTAAGTCTCTGAAGATGTCATTTATGAATTGTTGGAAAGCTGCGGGAGCATTACACAACCCGAAAGGCATCACAAGATATTCAAATAATCCGGATCTGGTTCTGAATGCTGTCTTCCACTCATCTCCGTCACGGATTCGGATTAGGTTGTATGCCCCTTTTAGGTCCAATTTAGAAAAGTAGGTAGCCCCACGCACTTGTTCAATGAGTTCAGGGATGAGCGGTAAAGGATAGCGATCCTTTATCGTAATGGTATTTAATTGCCTATAGTCAATAATAGGCCTAAGACTTGAATCCTTATTGCGGACAAAGAAAAGTCCTGCAGCTGTGGAAGAAGTAGAGGGTCTGATGAACCCTTTCGCCAAATTCTCATCCAAGTATTCCTTGAGATGAGAAAGTTCATCCTGTGAAAGAGGATAAACATGACCGAAAGGCAATTTGCTATTAGGGAGTAGATCGATAGAACAATCATAGTCCCTATGGGGAGGCAACACTTGAGCATTTTTTTCAAGGAAGACTTCGGTCAGATCCTGGAAGCATAGTGGTGTAATCTCATCTGACACCACAGACAGGATCTTTCCATAAGATGGGAGGTTACACGTGATCTCGCAATAGTGAGAAGGGAAGGTTAGAGTCCGTGTTTTCCAATCTATGGTTGGTTGATGTATGTGTAACCAGGGGAGTCCCAAAATAATGGGAAAATGTGGTGAAGGTAGTACATCAAAAGTGGTAGTCTCCATATGGGACTCATTAGCAGTGACAAGGAGTGCTTGTGTCTGATTGGTGATTGGACCAGAAGATAACGGAATACCTTTAATGAAACTAACAGAGACAGGTTTAGGTTTTGAAATAATAGGTATTTTATTTAAAGTAACAAAACGTGTATCGATATAGTTCCCACAAGATCCTGTGTCGATCATAGCCTTGGTGGTGATCCTAGTTTGGTCCCACTGTAATGTCAAATGAATAAAGAGATAGAGATTAGAAAAGGAAGTCGTTAATCCCCCTAGCAAGACACGTGAACACCCACCCTCTTTTTTGCGGACAAGGGGACAGACGCTTATCAAATGATCCGGGGAGGCGCAGTACATGCAGAGATGATCTTCTCCTGGCTCGTTCAGTAGTCAAAAAAGGTGGGCGTATGGTTCCTACCTCCATAGGAGTAGGGTCAACGGCCGATTCCCGAGAAGGACTGGACGATGGCATTCCCATCTTCTCAGCCTTTCATTCTCGCAATCGCCTGTCAATGTTGATACTGAGTTGTATTAAGGCATCCAAAGTGCCAGGTAAATCTGCTCGGGCGAGCTCGTCTTTAACGGCTTCTGACAACCCAAGTCTGAACTGAGTTCGCAGAGATGTATCATTCCACCCTGAATCAAGGGTCCATCTTTTGAACTCTGCTACAAAGTCTTCAACAGGTCTCCTTCCTTGTTTTAAAGCCCTTAATTGGATATCAGCAGTACTCTGCCTATTGGGGTCTTCATATAAGCTAGCGAGTTCCGCTAGGAATAAAGGATAGGAGTTGAGAAGAGGATCATCTTTCTCAAAGAGAGAGTCTGCCCAGGCCTGTGGATCACCCGTCAAATATGAAATAGTGGTACAGACTTTAATTTGATCAGTAGGGTAAGTACGAGGTTTTAGCAAAAAAAGCAATTGACATGCGTTTTTGAATTCACTTTATTTTTTTTCCGATCACCTGTAAACACTAGAGGAGGGTTTATTTTAGGTTCAGGGGGCTGAGCAGCAGTAAGCTGTGAAAGACGGGCTATTTGTTGTCTCAGAGTCTGATTTTCATCTTTTACTTCAGTAAGAGCAAGTATTAATGCATTTACTTTTTGTGTTAATTGTATCACTTGAGTGGGTAATTCTGCTGAATCCATTTTTTTGGTTTGTTCAATCTGTAACGCTCCTGCGTTTTTGTTATAGTGAGCTGGATTTGCAGCTGCAGAATCTCCACTCAGTAGTCATGTAGAGATGTGTTGAATTACCAGATCCAACTCTCCAGACTCATCACTGTGGACCCGCCTGCTTCAGCATACAAATACACATACACTCTATAAGATGTTCCTGGAGTGATAGGATGTATATGACAGTATAGAGGTGATGTGCTGAAGGGACAGGCGTGAGCAGTGATAGCAATGATAAGCACTTGATAGTAATGTTCAGGAGAGTGGTAGATGGTAATAGGTAGAATGCAGATAGGTTAGTAATCATGTATAGTAACAGGTGGTAAGGACAGCAGATGACATATACAGGAGAGACTAACCCAGTGCAAGGATAGATGGTAGTAGACTCAAGAGCTAGCAATCTATGTAACAGTGTAGATGATAGGATTAGTAATGCATAGATAGTAACAGTCCTTAATGTGCAGAAGTAGATAGTGTAAGTTTGTTATGAAGGAATCCCCTGTGGGGTACTTATCACTAGTGAGGTTAGTAAGTAGAAGGGTCCGGTAGTAAGGGAGTGATCCAGTAGCGAGGTTCCGGGCTGTTCCAGGTAAAGAGAATAGCTGGAGGCTCCGGCAGCATAAGACAAGGCTGTTAAGCATGCGGTTTGAACGAACAACCTCTGAGAGAAAGCCGGCGATTGAAATAGCCGCTCAGAGCGGCGCTCAGTGATGATGTCATGCGGCTTAAAGGTATATGCGTTCCACCTAACTGAAAAGGTGGGACGCAATATGCAATGAAAAATGGGCAATAAGGGTACCAAAGGTACCAGAATCTTACAATAATACACCCTACCCCCATTTTCTGTAGATAACCTCTAGGTAACCCATTTTTGAGTAGAAAATTATTTAAAAGATTTTGTGATTAAAATTGTTAAAAAGGACACGACGGGAAACGTTTTCCAAAATTTTCCTACTGTGCCCTCAACAGGTTTTCTTAACCTGTTAATATAAATCCCTTCAAATGGGAGGTTTCCAGGGTGATGGGTGGGAGGAGCTCATGTCCGGTATTGAAAACAAATTCCAACAAAAAGAACAAGTAGAATTGGATATACACACTCTGTTTTCTACTTTGAAAAGATTTCTTGAAAAGAAGTCGGCATTACACTGGCACATTAAAACCTTTGATAGGTATGTGAAGGAAGGTCTGAATCCTTTAGGTCTAAGAATTCAGATCTTCCCTACTCTTGAAAATATTTCACAAGAACTCAAACAAGATTGGGAGAGAATTCTTAATGAACGCTCAAAAAATTTAATGGTCCTCTTACAGGCCGAATACCTTAAACAGCTAAAACATATTGACTCTGAAGTTTCTTTGATAAACAAACAACTTACCCCTCTAAAAACATCCCCCCTCTTTACAGAACAAGAGGATAAATTAAAAACATATTTGGAGGATTATAATAAATCTATCCTACAAAACAAAGAGAAAAAATATTGGAGGGATAAAATAGCGTTCAATGAGGGTAAGGCTTATAGATGGCATCTAGGACAACGCAATGTTAGACGTAGAAACGAACATAACAACAGAAATGATTATTACTCATCTGACTCTTTTGCTTCCAATTCATCCCAAACAGAAACACGTGGATGTTCTCGAGTAGATTATCCACAACAAGGGAAAAACAAAGATAAAACTAAGAAAAGTGTTAGTACCTCGCGGGGACAAACACTGACGACTTTGAATAATGATGGTACACCTGGTGATAATGCTGGCGGTTATAATGATAATCAAGACCCAATAGGATCCCAACCAGAAAACACGTTAACAAATAAAACACAAGGTACGGTAAACAAAGGGTTTTTTTTTAGGACGGCCGAATACGCGGCAAACAGTGAAAACACAAGTAAGCATGGACTCTTTTGCAGTAAGAGTAACAGAGAAGACGGATTAACTATCATTAACCTTTCATCCTACAAACTAACAAAAGAGGAGGAGGAACTACTCAAGCTGGGTCTTTCCTTCTGCCCAAGTCAGCAAACGGACAGATTTGGTGCTATCAAAGACATCACTCTGTTCTCAAGAGATATTTTCTTTAAAAGCAAGTTTTTCAAACAAACAGATAAAACTTCAAAACCAGATTCCAGACTTAAAGCGTCAGAATACAGAGCACTCCGGGACTTAAATATACCCTTACAAGAGAGTGGATATGATGATCAAGAGATATGGGATAATTTGAGTAGTTCATCTGATGAGGAAACTACACAAATAAAAGATAAAAACCCAATTTCCACCAAACAATTTCGCAAAAAATCACCAAAATTTCCTCAATTCGGCCAAAACCCTACAATAGCTCTTTTTGTTAGAGAAGTCACCAAGGATATTAATAAACTAAAAATAGACCCAACCTCTGACAACCTTCTCCCTAACCAACGAAAAGCTTTAAAGTCTCTTCAAAAAAATCACGATATCACTATAAAACCCAGTGATAAAGGTGGGAACATTGTGTTAATGAATAATCCCGATTATGAAAATATGTGTTATAAACTTTTGAAAAATAAAACTTGTTACCAAAAAATACCAGTCTCAACAGTTCACCAATTCAATAAAGAATACTACACTATTATTGATAGAGCTAGGGTGTCAGGGAACTACCAATATCCTGGCGAATCAGCGAATTCGCGCAGTGGCGCGAATGCGCATGCGCGCCCAAACACGGGCAAACGCATTTAGGAATGTGGCGCCAAACTGCCTTTTTAAAGCCAGCAGCCACAACATCTAGTTGCTGGATGATCAACAGCCTCCCGTGTTCCCTGTGCCTTGTTAACTTGCTGATCTTGACTTCTCGTTGCCGACCCGGACTGTCTGACTTTGCTTCTCCTGGCTCCTGACCCCTTGGCTTGCTCTCGGATTCCTGTTGTCTTCTCCAATACTTGACCTCTGCTTGGCTCCTGACTTCGCTCCAGTATTCTCCCAGTCTGTTCCTGTTTGCACCTTGTAACTGCCTGGCTTGCCAAAGTGTTCCAGACCTGCTTGGGACTTCTCAGCAAGTTGGTTCCTGCTTTCATCGGGTCATCCCAACCGGCAACCCGTGCTACTTCGGGCACAGCACTCCCTGTCCCACTTCCAGGGGTACTCTGCACCTAGCCGCAAGGGGAGCCCTCTCTACACTCCGGCTTTGGATCAGGTACGTGACATAGGGAGGCAGGAACCATCACCATGGAAATGTGGGAATACATGAGGACAACACATCCCCGTATCCCCACATTTTATTGCCTACCGAAAATTCACAAGGATCCAAGAAATCCACTGGGTCGTCCCATAGTTTCAGGTAATGGAAGCATTACTGAAACAGCTAGTCGTGTAGTGGATGCGCATCTTAGACCCCATGTTATAAGTTTGGCATCTTATACGAAAGACACTATTCATATGCTCCAAATTTTGGAGAATGTCACTATACCTAAAGACGCCCTCCTTGTAACGATAGACGCAGAATGTTTATATAACTCAATACCTCATGACAAGGGCTTACTTGCCATAAAAAATATCCTTCAACAAAGAGGTCTACATGAACAAAGTTACAATACGTTTATCTTAGACATTTTGGAGTTTATACTCCAACATAATGTTTTCTCCTTTCAAGGCTCCCACTACATCCAGGTACAGGGAGTGGCGATGGGGACCTGTTGTGCCCCATCTTACGCAAACCTGTACCTGGGGGAGTGGGAGCAAAAAGTTATCACCAGTGAAGACTCGTCGATGTACTCCTGCCACTTTCTTATGTGACAGAGGTACATCGACGACATCTTCCTGGTGTGGGACGGCCCGGTTGAACTTCTGGAGGATTGCCTCCAGAAGCTCAACCAGAATAATATGAACTTATTTTTTACAATGAAATATGATTTAAACTCAGTGGACTTTTTGGATATCACCATCACAAAAAACAGTGATGGACAACTTTAAACAGCTCTTTTCAGGAAAACCACAGCAGGGAATACACTGCTTCATGCAGGAAGTTTCCATCCAGAACCCCTAAAAAGATCCATCCCCTATTCCCAATAATTAAGAATCAAACGAAACTGTTCCTCAGAAAGTGACTTCAGAACTAAAGCGAACGATTTAACAGATAGATTGTTAGAAAGAGGGTATTCTAAAACTTGCCTTAGAAAAAATTACAACAGATTAAGAATCCTCAAGAGACAGGATTTACTATTTAAAACCCAGAAACAGGTAGAATTACCATCAAAAAACCCACCCAGGGTCATTCTAAATTATTCTACGGAGCATGAAAGTATTTACAAAATACTTAAAAAACATTGGGAAATACTTAAAGAGGATCCTATCCTAAAACAAATAGTGACACCCTCTCCAGCTATTACCTATCATAGGGCGACCTCGATGAAAGACAATCTAGTACAGAGCGAATACAGGGGCTCCAATAGAGATGACCCCTGCCGCGAGAGGGGCACATTTCCCTGCGGAAAATGCGATCAGTGTAAGGTAATAGTAAAATGCAAAACGACTATATTACCCAATGGTGAAACATTTCACCCGAAACATTTTGTAAATTGTAAAACCAGGGGGGTTGTACATTTGATGCGATGTGAGTGCAAAGCATTTTACATCGGCAAAACAAAACAAGAATTGGGCAAACGCATTAACAAACACATGCAAAGCTTGAATATTGGGGACCTTTATTTACCCTTGGGCAGGCATATGGCTATTGCCCATAAATATAGAACCCCCAGGGTGACCTTTTATGCTCTGGAACGAGTTCACGTTCCGGCCAGGGGGGATGATTGGAACAAGCAGCTACTCCAACGTGAAATGCGTTGGATTACTAGACTTGGGGCAACCACCCCCCCTGGCCTAAATGAAACGGAGAGTTATAGACCCTTCTTGGAGGGTTTCTCTTCGGGAAAGACGGATTAACAAACTCTCTATCCTTTCTGAAAATAACGACCCAAACTATAATGGCACTAGCCATTTTTCCCTTTGAAACAAAGCCTTGCTGTTATTGGATACAGGGGTTATCCCTGTTAATTTAGGGACAGACAAGTATCCCTTTCAATTTACTAGACAGTTTTGGGGGGTAGGAATGGCCTCTGAGGGGTATGGGTAACTAGTCACATCTAGACCCCAATTTCCACTCTCTTCTCCCCTCGCTCTTCCCCCTTCCTTCCCCCTCCCCCCCCCTTTTTCCATCATCTGCCCCAATTTTTGGGCCCTGGAAATTTATCCTCCTTATTTGATTGAAAGAACATGAATGTAAAATCATTTTCAAATGTATTTCAAATACAACTCATTATGGGTTCAATAAAAATATCTGTATTATGACTGTACGTTTATAAGTGAAAATATAATTGTAGGATTATTTTGAGAATACCATGTAAATGCATCCTGCGACCCATTTCTTCCCTTCTGAATTGGAATCATGGGTGTGGACTGTATCAACAGGCCCCTTTTAGTACACCGGGCCCCCCCCCAAAAAAAAAAACCCTTTCCCTCTCCCCATTCATCTCCCTCCCTGCCCCCTTTCCCCACTGTCCAGGGTTTGCCCTCCAGCAATATATGCACTCCTGGCCGCGCATCCCCAAAGATGCCGGGTTTTTTTTCCCTCTCAGGGTTCCTACCCAGTAGAAAGCCTGACACGGGTAAGACTTCTCCCGGGGGGGTTAAACTCCATTAGCCCCTAACCATCAGGGGAGTATAGCGTTTTCAGAATGGTTATACCTGGATGCAGCAATGCTCCAGTGATATCACCTCTGAATCCCCAATTCTTTAGGGGTATACGCACTACCTGTGCCTGAGGTGTTTATTTATTTTCCCCTTATCAGGCTATCCAAATGATTTTTAGTCATGTTGAACACACATATATTATACAACAAAATAGCTGATATATAATATATTGAATTGTCATATTTCAGGCGAATAGGGGGTTAAATAGGTAAGAAATACTTTCACTGTTCTTGGAGAAGTTCTTTAATCTTTTTTTTAAAAAAATGTCATAACTACCGTACCGCCCCCCTCATTAGAATGTCAAAGTTAGGCAACCAACTAAAACAAAGACGCCTGTTATCTCCTATTAGGAACTTTGGGCGGAAGTGTATTCACGCCCATTAGAAGTAGGGGCGGAAGTGATGTCATCGCCCATCTCGCGGGATCTCCCGCGGGAAGTAGGGGCGAAAGTGTTGTCATTGCAGCAGCAGGGGCGGAAAGATGTCAATACGTATCCCGCGGGAGTTCCCGCGGGATTACATGTCATTTGGCCCTTTATAAGGGGACGCCGAGAGTCAGCAAGGAGAGTCATCTCTCCGAGCCACGGCAGGACGGTATCGTCCATTTAAGCAACCAAGACCGGAAATAACAGTGAGTACTTAGATCTTTCTGGGGGACAAGTTGGTTTCTTTCATCAGAGAAATCGGTGTTCCTAACAGAGGGGCTCTTTCTCTCTCCCCTCTTTTTCCTCTCCCCCCCCCCTCTTCTTTTTTGATTCATAGGGGGATCGTTTATTTGCTTATTTACTCAAGGAGATAACTAAGATAGCTACCTTCAAAGCAAATATCTCTCTCTCTCCAACATATCAGTAACTCCTACAACACTGCAATTTGATTGTAAGTAATCACAATCAAAACTGTATTTAATGAATGGCATTTTCATTGAAATAACTATCATCAGAAGGCATATGGGTTATACATAAATATCTCTTCTGGCATGTTTTAGGTAACAGAGGAACTATAGGATCCATGCCCCAGTTGGGCACAAAACATCTTAAAACCCTGATATAGGATCAAGGTTCTTTGTTAGTACATAATTAGAGGCTGATATGGAATTCCTTGTTTCTGACTGGATGGCAAGGTAAGACATATCAAAGCAAAAGAAAATCAGATTTATTTCTTATATCTACCCGACACTGATGGATTTATTTTTTCTACAACAGATTGATAATATAAAAAAACTCTCGGGAGATGCTTAAACTTGAGGGCAACCTCTTTGAATCATCATTATTATATTCTTTTATACCATTGAAATAATCACAACAGGTGAACCTTTAGACTCACCTATCTAATTAGCAACTCAAATTGTTAACCTGTCCCTCAACAAAGATCACATGATATACTCACTGTTTTCAGGTTAAGAAATATCCACAATTTGATACACCTGACTCTAGCTTTCGGATCTGGGAGATTAGGTGCATCCCCAGGACGGAAATCCCATGGGGTGCTATTTTTGCATGTACGTGGCTTAACTGGACTGGAAATTCCATCAAGGTGCTTTGTGGTTTCTGGGGGTGGAGGGGGGAGTGAGAGATTTCAAAGAAACATCTTGGGGAAGAATGGTCGCGGATGCATATTTTCTCAATTTAAATTGATGTAGATACCATTTTAGTATTGATATTTGTATGCCTTTTCAGGAGTGAATGCAGATTCCCTGAGGAAGATTTTTGTATTTGACAACTTTGAAACGCGTTGGACTTTGCTAACACTCCTCCAATAGTATTTTGTATATTACGTACTGATGATTGCATTGTATCATTTTTATGGAATTCAATATGTCTAAATAATGTATGCAATACCTAGTGATATGATGATGTTTCAACTATCTATACTTGAATCAAAATAAATTATACTATTTTAAACATAATATCCTCTCTTTCAAGAGATTTTCCATTGTTACCTCTAAAGTCCCAAAAAGAAGGGGGTTTTTGCTTCAACAGGGAGTACATATTGGAGATGACCCTCTCATGAGGGCTGTCTTGCAAAAGCAGGTCCTCGAAACTTGAAGGGTCCACCAGGATATCTGATAGAGAAGGCAGTGTATGGAGATAGGAAAAGACCTGTTGTCTCTGTAACCATCCCATCATGTTTTGAAAAGATTCCCGAGAAAGGACCTCAGCCATCAGTGATGGATCAGTGTGGAGGACTTGGGCAAGCCGTCTGTGATAGTCTTTACTCCATGGGCCAAACCTCTTCCCACTAGAAGCCGGCAGGAAGGCCGGGGTTCCAAAAAAGTGGGTCATGAGGCCCTGCAATTTTGTTAGGTTGCCGGATGTGGTCAGTCGGTCCCAAATCTGAAGAGTCTGACAAGTAAGAGTACAAGACGGAGGTGTAACCTTGCGGTAAACAACAGGTGTCCATGGCAGGGCACAATGATCTATTAAATTGAGGTGGCGTTCCAGCTGATCGGAGCAGATCGGCTGGCGTGGAAGCAGGCTGGAGCAGATCGGCTGGCGTAAATGCAGGCTGGAGCAGATCGGCTGGCGTGGATGCAGGCTGGAGCAGATCTGCTGGCGTGGAAGCAGGCTGGAGCAGATCTGCTGACGTGGAAGCAGGCTGGAGCAGATCTGCTGGCGTGGAAGCAGGCTGGAGCAGATCGGGTGGCGTGGAAGCAGGCTGGAGCAGATCGGCTGGCGTGGATGCAGGCTGGAGCAGATCGGATGGCGTGGATGCAGGCCGGAGCAGATCGGCTGGCGTGGATGCAGGTAGCGGAGAAGAGGTAAGCTTCAAGGGGTTAAAGGCAGGGTAGGTGCAGCAAGCGGGAACAGGGTACTGACATATGGTTGGTAGTAGCGTGGATGCAGGCTGGAGCAAATCGGCAGGCGTGGATGCAGGCTGGAGCAGATCGGCTGGCGTGGATGCAGGTAGCGGAGAAGAGGTAAGCTTCAAGGGGTTAAAGGCAGGGTAGGTGCAGCAAGCGGCAACAGGGTACGGACATATGGTTGGTAGTAGGGTATACTGGGCTGCAACTGTGGTTGCTGTGGGTGATGGAGAGAGAGATCTTTGAGCAGGTGGGTGTCTAGCAGTAGGAAGAGGTTGTTGCAAACTGACTGAAGCTTAGTGCAATATATCTGACCATGCTTGAAGTAACGGTTGAACAAGATTCAGTTTACACTCTGCCTGTCTGACAAAAGACTGCACTGCATTAATACACTCTACTAGCAACTGTTGGGAACATGCTGAATAGTGCTCAAAGAAATAAGATGAGTCATCCTCCAATAACCATACCAGTGATTCTACCTGAGCCATACTAAAGGGAGGAGAAAAGTCATCACTTCCTTCAGGAGTACTGGACAAAGCCAACTGTGCACAAACTTGAATCAATGGCTGAACATCATCAAACAGCATCCTGCCCTGGTCAACTAGGGAATGAGCAAGACGAATGCATTCGAACAGCTGATCACTGGCCCACTCCTTTAATATCTGGCAGCATTATTCCTTTTCCTCTGTCACCAGCAAAGAAAAGTAGATTACTTCCTCAAGATGCATCTTGCAACAAACAACAGCAGAGCCAAGATGGCTTCTCTGTGCAGCCACATCTGGTCAGGAGGGCCTTGGTATTATGTCAGCAACAGGTTGACCAGAAATGTGTGGACTGACACAGAGAATATTAGGCATAATTAAGGTGTAAAGAATATAATTTATTTAAAAATAAGTGAATAACACAAATTTAAACGCACCTCCAGAAAACTACATCTGTGTAAATCCAACCAGATCACCAAACAAAAGTGACACACAGCAAACAACTGCTCAAACCAAATATATACAAAAACAGGATAAATGAATAGTAATTGTAACAGAGCCGGGTCATACACGAGAGATCAAGCAGAGGGAGCTGGGAACAAGACAGAACAGAGAGAGGGTTACAAGAGACGGGGTAAGGAAGCAGGAAGGAAGGAATCAGGCTGCAGGGTCAGGATGAGGATCAGAGTCCAGGATCAGGATGCAGGGACACAGGAATGCAGGTCAGGAGCACATGGAGAAAATACCAAGGCAATGAAGAGACTCATACACAGGGTTTAAATATACTTCCTGCAACCAGCATCAGGTGATGACTGATTGCATGAGATGTTAGCTTCTGACTACTGAGAGACACCCGCTGGTGGACACTGGAACTGCAGCCTATGGATCTGGGAGCTACAGTGCCACCAGCAGGTGAGCTCTTTCCTGACAGTTTATCTTATGAAATCTATTGTATCTCTACTTCTATCCTAAGATTAAAAAAAAAAGACTTCCCCTGTTATTTTTTTGGTCAATCTTATTTTATTAAAAGATGAATAGAGAAAGTACAATCATTTAAAAACGTATATACCAAGTTATACAATATGGTACAAAGATAAGGATCATAAGGAAAATAGCATAGTTACAACATTATGGCATTTTCACAATCTGATTTTCGGAAGTAAAAGGATAATAAAGACCTTCAAAGGTTTCCTCATTGAAATACATGAAATAGATCTCATAGGCCACCAAAAAAGCAAATGGACACATTATATTGGAAAGGATATCTTGAGTGACATCAATAACCTCCTTCTCACAGTAGAATAAAATCTGTTAAGGTCATTAGAGATTTAAATACATGGAATTTTGCAATAATTTGGTGAAAAGGTGGTTCAGAAAAGTTCAAGGCAGAAATATAAGGGGAAGAATATAAATGAGACAGAAGAGGGAATAAGGAAAGAGGGAGAGGGGGAAAGTGTTGTGAAGGTTGTACGCATTCCATCATGGCACAGGGGTACCAGTATCTGTTGTGCCCTTGGCCCAGTGAACGAAGTCTGCTGAAAATCGGAACACGAACCAAGAGGACCATGTGGTGGAGAATTGGTCCAGTTTCCCATTCTCCTGCACCAACAGACGTTCCAAGTCTCCAATCTCGTCCACCTCAATGGCCCAGTCTCCTAGTGAAGGCATATCTGACGTTCTCCAATGTCAAGGTATTTCTACCCTTGTTGCGGCCAAGAAGTGCCGCAGGATGTCTTTTTTTTTTTATGGATAGAAATGACCCCGGTATGATTGACAATAGGGCCATCTCTGATGTGGGTTAAAGAGAGGTCAACATCAGCCTGCAGTACAGAATAAAAATCGTCTCCCATAGTTTTCGAACTGGGGGGCAATCCCAACAAATATGGAGTAGTGTCCCTGTAGCAGATGAACACCTCCAACAAATGTCTTATAGGGAAGGGTCTATGTATTTTTTTTTTATGAATTCAATGAGGGTCTATGTATTTTTATGGTGGAGGGGAATCTGTACCATCTGGTCAACAATTTAAACCTTCTCCTGGGTTTTGGTGGCCAGCTATAGTTTGTGTTAACATGAAGTATTTCTGCCAGTCGATGGGCAAGATAGCATGTTGAAGTTCCTTCTCCCACGCTCATGTGTAGGGTGGCAGATCAGGGGAAAAGGAAAAGGCCCAAAGCAACAGGGAGTACAGATTGGAGATGACCCGCTCATGAGGGCTGTCTTGCAAAAGCAGATCCTCGAAACTTGAAGGGTCCACCAGGATATCTGATAGAGAAGGCAGTGTATGGAGATAGGAAAAGACCTGTTGTCTCTGTAACCATCCCATCATGTTTTGAAAAGATTCCCGAGAAAGGACCTCAACCATCAGTGATGGATCAGTGTGGAGGACTTGGGAAAGCCGTCTGTGATAGTCTTTACTCCATGGGCCAAACCTCTTCCCACTAGTAGCCGGCAGGAAGGCCGGGGTTCCAAAAAAGTGGGTCATGGGGCCCTGCAATTTTGTTAGGTTGCCGGATGTGGTCAGTCGGTCCCAAATCTGAAGAGTCTGACAAGTAAGAGTACAAGACGGAGGTGTAACCTTGTGGTAAACAACAGGTGTCCACGGCAGGGCACAATGATCTATTAAATTGAGGTGGCGTTCAAGCTGGACCCACAATTTAGATAAGTGATGGTGGAACTAGTCCACAATACGCGTAAGTGCCTTGTGGTATAAAGAGGCATCAGGTACTCCAGCACCCCCTCGGGCCTTGGGAAGGGAGGGTGTTGCATATCCAATCCTAGGACAGGCCGCTTGCCAAAGAAATTTGGAGAACAATTTCCTAAAGTAGGATGTAGGAATAAACACGGGTATCATTTAGAATAAATACAGAAAGCGGGGAAGTACATCCATTTTCAATGTATTAATCCTCCCAAGTCTCTTGGTGGCATATGTGGTCAAGTCTGATTGGGTTCTGAGAAGTAGAGGCTCAAAATTCTCAGCAAAGAGTTGAGATACATCGGATGGTATGTTAGACCCTAAGTAGCGGATAGAGGAAGATCCTGTCTTAAAAAGGAATAAAGATGAAATTTGGCGCAAAGTCGTCTCTGGCAGCGATATATTGAGAATCTCTGACTTGTTATGATTAACTTTGAAGTTACTCACCTTCCCGAAGTCCTGGAATTCTTGCGCAATTGAGGGCAATGAGGAGAGTGGCTGTGTGACAAACAGTAAAACGATGTTCGCAAAGAGAGCAAGTTTGGAGTGTATGGGGCCCACCTGAACTCCTCGGATAGATGGCTTGGTCAGTAAGGCGATGGCTAAGTGTTCCATCGTAAGGACGTAGAGAAGGGGAGAAAGGGGGCACCCCTGCTGCGTCCCGTTCTGAATGGGAAATGCTGGGGACAATGAGCCATTGACTCAAATTCTAGCCGACAGGGAAGAATACAGACGGGCATGGTGCCAGCTGATTGGAAAAAAGCCAACGTGGTACCAATATTTAAAAAAGGGCAGAGATATATCCCGGGTAACTATAGGCCGGTCAGCCTAACATCAGTAGTCTGCAAGATTTTGTAGGGGATGTTAAGGGACCACATACAAGACTTTAGTAATGAAAATGGTATTATTAGTAGTAATCAACATGGATTCATGAGAAATCGTTCTTGCCAAACCATGGATTCATGAGAAATCGTTCTTGCCAAACCAATCTATTAACCTTCTATGATGAAGTGAGCTGCCACCTAGATAAAGGTAAGCCTGTGGATGTGGTATATCTGGACTTTGCAAAGGCCTTTGACACCGTTCCCCACAAACGCTTACTGTTCAAATTAAGGAAGGTAGGTATGGACCATAAGGTGAGTACCTGGATAGAGAACTGGCTCCAGGGGAGAGTGCAAAGGGTGGTGATTAATGGGGAGTACTCGGATTGGGCGGGTGTGGAAAGTTGGGTCCCCCAGGGTTCTGTCCTGGGGCCAATCCTGTTTAATTTATTCATAAATGATTTAGAGGAGGGGATATCTAGTACAATCACAGTATTTGCGGATGATACTAAACTAAGCATGCCAATATCTTCTATGCAGGATGTGGAAACCTTACAAGCGGACCTGGACAAAATAATGGGGTGGGTAACTACATGGCAGATGAGGTTTAATGTTGAAAAATTTAAAGTAATGCACTTGGGTACCAGTAACCAGAAAGCAAGCTACTCACTAGGGGGGGAACCTCTGAGTGAGTCTAGGATTGAAAAGAACCTGGGGGTACTGGTAGGCAACAGGCTTGGCAGTGGTATGCAATGCCAAGCCACTGCAAGCAAAGCCAACAGAATACTGGGATGTATAAAAAAAGGGGATTCACTCCAGAAATAAAGAGATTATTCTCCCTATCTACAAGACTCTGGTCCGGCCACATCTGGAGTATGCTGTCCAGTTCTGGGCACCGGTCCTCAGGAAGGATGTGCTGGAACTGGAGAGAGTCCAGAGAAGGGCAACAAAAATAATTAGGGGAATGGAGGACATCAGCTATGAGGAAAGACTACAAGCACTGAACTTATTATCTCTGGAGAAGAGACAATTGAGCGGGGATATGATATCAATGTACAAATACTGTACTGGCAACCCTAGTATAAGGAACAAGCTATTCAGAGAAAGGGAATACAATAACGGGTGCCGTCTGCTTTGCTGTTGGTCTGAGTCTCCGCTATACTGGTTGCTAGGAAGGCCAGCCGAATGGCATCTAGCAACCAGTGACATCCTGAGCAGAGGGGACCCAGCATGCACAGAGGAAGAGAATCCTCCTCCACCCCTAGAATGGCTCCACCCACCTCCTCCATTCATGTGCTGTGCTCCTGTGGAAGGTAATCAGACTGCTGCAGCCCGCTTGATTTTTCTCTCTCCCTCTCCATCCTCTGTGTGCCATTCTCTGTGTGCCATCCTGTGTGCTATGTACATCCTCTGTGTGCCATCCTGTGTGCCATGTACATCCTCTGTGTGCCATGTACATCCTCTGTGTGCCATCCTCTGTGTGCCATCCTCTGTGTGCCATGTACATCCTATGTGTGCCATGTACATCCTCTGTGTGCCATCCTATGTGCCATGTACATCCTATGTGTGCCATCCTCTGTGTGCCATTTACATCCTCTGTGTGCCATGTACATCCTATGTGTGCCATGTACATCCTCTGTGTGCCATCCTCTGTGTGCCATCCTCTTTTGCCCCCCTTCCTAGTTTAAATACTCTTTCGCAAATTCTTGGAGTTGTTCACTAAGTACATTTGTTCCTTTGAGAGAAAGATGCAAACCATCTTTTTTGTACAGTTCCTTTCTATTCCAAGTAGAGCTATCATGAGAAACAAAGCCAAATCCTTGCTCTTGACACCATTTACTAAGCCATATGTTGAACTCCTTTATGCGCCTCTGCCTATCATTCTGAACATTATGCACAGGCAGAACTTCAGAAAATGAAATGGTGGATGCAAAATCCTGTACGTCATTTCCAAGTGTGATAAAAGATTTTTTCACCTCTGACACTTCATTGCAAGCCAGGTCATTTGTCCCTAGATGGATGTTCTTTTCCATCTAGGGACAAATGACCTGGCTTGCAATGAAGTGTCAGAGGTGAAAAAATCTTTTATCACACTTGGAAATGACGTACAGGATTTTGCATCCACCATTTCATTTTCTGAAGTTCTGCCTGTGCATAATGTTCAGAATGATAGGCAGAGGCGCATAAAGGAGTTCAACATATGGCTTAGTAAATGGTGTCAAGAGCAAGGATTTGGCTTTGTTTCTCATGATAGCTCTACTTGGAATAGAAAGGAACTGTACAAAAAAGATGGTTTGCATCTTTCTCTCAAAGGAACAAATGTACTTAGTGAACAACTCCAAGAATTTGCGAAAGAGTATTTAAACTAGGAAGGGGGGGGGCAAAAGAGTGGAATTACAAGAGTCCAATTGCCCCCGAAACAATGCCAGAACAGGTCAGAAGCACAGAGGTTAAGAAATGATAAGCTCAGAGTCCTGTCTACAAATGCTCGCAGTTTAGGTAAAAAAATCAATGAACTTGGGTCAATTATGGCATCTGAGAATGTAGATTTAGTGGCTGTTACGGAGACATGGTTTAATGAAAGAAATGACTGGGACATAACCATACCAGGGTACTCTTTATACAGAAGAGACAGAGAAGGCAAGAAAGGAGGAGGAGTGGCCCTGTATGTGAAAGATAGCATTAAATCTAACCTAATACAAGTTGGTGAAGCCAACATAGAGTCAGTTTGGGTTACGTTGCAGTTTGCTAATCATGCAGTAACTCGTGTAGGTGTGATGTATAGACCACCTGGTCAAGTCAAAGAACTAGATGATCTACTAGTTGAAGAAATAGCTAAAATGACAATGAAAGGAGAAGTTATCATTATGGGAGATTTCAATCTTCCAGATATAAACTGGAAAACCAAAATAGCAAGTTCTACCAGGAGTACAGATATTCTAAATTCCCTACTGGGGTTGTCTCTGCAACAAGTGGTTGAGGAGCCAACCCGGAGGGAGGCCATTTTGGATCTGGTATTCACAACTGGGGATTCGGTATATGATGTCACTGTAGGCGAAACCTTGGGATCCAGTGATCACCAGTCAGTGTGGTTTAATATAAGAACTGTGAAAGAGTCACACCACACAAAAACAAAAGTTTTAGATTTTAGAAAAACAGACTTTTCAAAAATGAAATTAGTCGTAAATGAGTCCTTATCAGACTGGTACGGATTACATGGAGTCCAGGAGAAATGGGACTACTTAAAAGGTGCATTATTGAAGGCAACAGAAAATTGCATTAGACTTGTCAGTAAAAGCAAAAAAAGGAAGAGACCACTGTGGTACTCAGCAGAAGTGGCCCAAATCATTAAAAATAAAAAACTAGCATTTTGTAATTATAAAAAAACCCAGAGCAATGAAGATAAGGAAATCTACAAGATTAGGCAGAAAGAGGCCAAGCAAGTTATAAGAACTTCTAAAGCGCAGGCAGAAGAAAAACTAGCTCAGTCTATGAAAAAGGGGGATAAGACATTCTTCAGATATATAAATGAAAAAAGGAAATTAAAACAAGGAATAACTAAATTAAAAACAAAGGACGGAAGGTATGTAGAAGAGAATAAAGGGCTAGCCGACTGCCTAAATGAATACTTCTGTTCAGTTTTTACAGAAGAAAAAGGAGAAGTACCTCCACTTGAAAGGATGACTAATGAATCGTTTGATGCATGTGTCTTTACAGAGGAAGACGTTCTAAGATTGCTGTCTAAAGTGAAGACAAATAAGTCACAGGGTCCTGATGAGATACACCCAAAATTATTAAAAGAGCTTAGTGGTGAGCTGGCAAAACCATTAACAGATTTATTTAACCAATCATTAGTAACAGGAGTCGTCCCGGAAGATTGGAAATTGGCAAATGTCGTGCCCATTCACAAGAAAGGTAGTAGGGAGGAATCAAGCAACTATAGACCAGTGAGTCTGACATCAATAGTAGGCAAATTAATGGAAACCCTATTAAAGGATAGGATTGTGGAACATCTTAAATCCCATGGATTGCAAGATGAAAAACAACATGGGTTTACTTCAGGGAGATCATGTCAAACAAATCTTATAGATTTTTTTGACTGGGTGACTAAAATAATAGACGGTGGAGGTGCAGTAGACATTGCATATCTAGATTTTAGTAAGGCTTTTGACACTGTCCCACATAGAAGACTTATCAATAAACTGCAGTCATTGAGCATGGACTCCCATATTGTTGAGTGGATTAGGCAGTGGCTGAGTGACAGACAACAGAGGGTTGTAGTCAATGGAGAACATTCAGAACAAGGTCATGTTACCAGTGGGGTACCTCAGGGATCTGTACTGGGACCAATTTTGTTTAATATCTTCATAAGTGATATTGCAAAAGGCCTCGATGGTAAGGTTTGTCTTTTTGCTGATGACACAAAGATATGTAACAGGGTTGATGTTCCTGGAGGGAAACGCCAAATGGAAAAGGATTTAGGAAAACTAGAAGAATGGTCAGAACTCTGGCAACTGAAATTTAATGTGGATAAGTGCAAGATAATGCACCTGGGACGTAAAAACCCAAGGGCAGAATATAGAATATTTGACACAGTCCTGACTTTAGTATCTGAGGAAAGGGATTTAGGAGTAATTATTTCAGAAGACTTAAAGGTGGGAAGACAATGTAATAGAGCAGCACGAAATGCCAGCAGAATGCTTGGATGTATAGGGAGAGGTATAAGCAGTAGAAAGAGAGAAGTGCTTATGCCGCTGTACAGAACACTGGTGAGACCTCACTTGGAGTATTGTGCGCAGTACTGGAGGCCATATCTCCAGAAGGATATAGATACTCTAGAGAGAGTTCAGAGAAGAGCTACTAAACTAGTACATGGATTGCAGGAAAAAACTTACCAGGAAAGGTTAAAGGACCTTAACATGTATAGCTTGGAAGAAAGAAGAGACAGAGGGGATATGATAGAAACTTTTAAATACATAAAGGGAATCAACTCGGTAAAAGGAGGAGAGCATATTTAAAAGAAGAAAAACTACCACAAGAGGACACAGTTTTAAATTAGAGGGGCAAAGGTTTAAAAGTAATATGAGGAAGTATTACTTTACTGAGAGAGTAGTGGATGCATGGAATAACCTTCCTGCAGAAGTGGTAGCTGCAAATACAGTGAAGGAGTTTAAGCATGCATGGGATAGGCATAAGGCTATCCTTCATATAAGATAGGGCCAGGGACTATTCATAGGATTCAGATATATTGGGCAGACTAGATGGGCCAAATGGTTCTTATCTGCCGACACATTCTATGTTTCTATGTTTTCTATGTTTCTCTGTGTGCCATCCTATGTGCCATGTACATCCTCTGTGTGCCATCATCTGTGTGCCATCCTCTGTGTGCCATGTATATCCTCTGTGTGCCATGTACATCCTCTGTGTGCCATGTACAACCTATGTGTGCCATCCTCTGTGTGCCATTTACATCCTCTGTGTGCCATGTACATCCCCTGTGTGCCATCCTCTGTGTGCCATCCTCTGTGTGCCTTCCTATGTGTGTCATCTGTGTGCAATCCTCTGTGTGCCATCCTATGTGTGTCATCCGTGTGCCATCCTCTGTGTACCATCCTATGTGTGCCATCCTGTGTGCCATGTACATCCTCTGTGTGCCATCCTCTTGTGTG
The DNA here is from genome assembly GCF_965119305.1 of Pelophylax lessonae. Lineage (NCBI taxonomy): Eukaryota > Metazoa > Chordata > Amphibia > Anura > Ranidae > Pelophylax > Pelophylax lessonae. The sequence continues at coordinate 61,285,746 of NC_138780.1, forward strand.
CCATGTATATCCTCTGTGTGCCATCCTCTGTGTGCAATCCTCTGTGTGCCATGTACATCCTCTGTGTGCCATGTACATCCTCTGTGTGCCATCCTCTGTGTGCCATGTACATCCTATGTGTGACGTCCTCTGTGTGCCATGTACATCCTCTGTGTGCCATCCTCTGTGTGCCATGTACATCCTCTGGGTGCCACCCTCTGTGTGCCGTGTACATCCTATGTGTGACCTCCTCTGTGTTCCATCCTCTGTGTGCCATGTACATCCTCTGTGTGCCATGTACGTCCTATGTGTGCCATTCTCTGTGTGCCATGTACATCCTCTGTGTGTCATCCTATACCTGCCATGTACAGCCTCTGGGTGCCATCCTCTGTGTGCCATCCTATACTTGCCATGTACATCCTCTGTCTGTGCCATCCTATACCTGCCATGTACATCCTCTGTCTGTGCCATCCTTTACCTGCCATGTACATCCTCTGTGTGCCATCCTATACTTGCCATGTTTATCCTCTGTGTGCCATCCTATACCTGCCATGTACATCCTCTGTCTGTGCCATCCTTTACCTGCCATGTACATCCTCTGTGTGCCATCCTCTGTGTGCCATCCTATACTTGCCATGTACATCCTATGTCTGTGCCATCCTTTATCTGCCATGTGCATCCTCTGTGTGCCATCCTATACTTGCCATGTACATCCTATGTCTGTGCCATCCTTTATCTGCCATGTGCATCCTCTGTGTGCCATCCTATACTTGCCATGTACATCCTCTGTGTGCCATCCTATACTTGCCTTTTCCATCCTCTGTGTGCCAGCCTATACCTGCCATGTACATCCTCTGTATGCCATCATCTATGTGCTACCCTATATCTTTCCTGTACATCCTCTGTGCCATCCCATACCTGCCATGTACATCCTCTGTCTGTGCCATCCTATGCCTTCCATGTACATCCTCTGTGTGCTATCCTATATCAGTCCTGTACATCCTTATATTGTCCAAACGTTGTGTTAATGTTTAAACACTGATTTTGTTGGATGTACCAATAAATATTGCCTTATCGATAATTTGCATTTTTATTCTCGTGGGTGATTGTGTAGGCAGGGCCCCAGTGCACTGCATTGCCCGGGGCCTATAAGGCTCTTAAGATGGCACTGCTCAGACCTTGGTGTCCAGAGTACTGACCCTAAATACTACATATGAGAGGATATGAAATGTTTGTTTTGTTTGCTCAGCAAAAGCTTTCTCTCCTGTGTTCCCTGCTCTAGCCAATATCCTGGACATTTTACAGTCAGCGCTAGAGGTTGGTCTGGCATACAACTCCATTTAAGGTACAATTCTTCACCTTATCTTTCACAGGCTTCAAACTGGTGGAAGAGCCAGTTACCAGATGCTTTTTGCAGGTGACAATTTACAGTATACATGACCTTGAAGGAGATCCTTGTTCCATCTGTAGGACTTAGGCTTGGATCTGAGAGCACTAGGGCACCCTTTGCTCCAATGGTTTCAATTCCATCAAAATTCCTCACAGAAAAACGAGTTCTTCTGCCAGTAACTACTTCAGACAGAAGGAGGTTTGAAGATTGCAACACTTTTCCTGCAGGGGCCCTTTGTGTCCTTCCTTTTTTACCAGAAAGAGTGATACTATGTCAATCTCCAATTTTAAAGTGATATCCAGTTTCCAGCAAAACTGGGAAGTAGTACCTCTGAGTTTCACACAAGAGTCACTGGATGCACAGCAGAAATACTTCAGTTCCTTGCACATGGGCAAGTTGCTGTAAGATCCTGGTACCTGCGGTACCCTTCCAGCCTATTATTTGTACATTACGTTCCACCATATAGATAGGTGGAACGCATCTAGTACCTGTCCCTTTAAATTCCATGACCTCATCAGTGAGTGCCGCTCTGAGCGGCTATTTCAACCGCCGGCATTCACTCACATGTGTTCGTGCAAACCGCTTGCTACAGCATTACCTAACGCTGCCGAATCCTCCAGCTATTCCCTAATACCTGGATTGACCGAAGACTTGCTACAACATCTTGTATCTCGCTACAAGATCATTACCTCACCGCCGGAACCCTCTCCTTACAAACCTACCAGTGATAAGTACCCCACAGGGGAATACCTTCCTAATCTACTTTCACTACTACTCTGCTTACTAAAAACTATTGCTACTCTAAGAACTATACTGTTACATCTAACATCTGCACCGCTACTTAGATTGCAAGCTCTTGAGCCTATTACCATCTTGTCACTGCACTAGCCTAGCATCTCCTGTACACTTCATCTGCTCTTCACAACCACCTGTTACCTGTACATGATTGCTATCCTAAGTGCTTACTATCACCATCTGTTACCTCTTACCATTGCTATCACTATCCACGCCTGTCCCCTCAGTATCACCTCTATACTTTCACATATAAACATATCACTCCAGGAACATCTTTAATGAGTGTCTGTGTTTGTGTATGTGCTTGCTGAGACAGGCTGATGCACAATGATGAGTCTTGAGAGTTGGATATGGTAGTTCAACACATCTCTACATGACTACTGAGTGTAACTTCCGCAGCTGCAAATCCACACCACACAAATAAACGCCGGAGCGTTACAGATTGCACGAACCAGAAAAATGGATTCAGCGGAAATAGCTACACATGTGATACAACTATCACAAAAGGTAGATTCATTAATTCTTTCACTTACTGAAGTGAAAAATGAAAACCAGACCTTGAGACAGCAGATAGCCCGTGTTTCACAGCTCACTGCTGCCCAACCCCGTGAGCCCAAAATAAACCCTCCACAAGTGTTTACGGGTGATCGGAAAAAATTCTGTGAATTTAAAAACGCATGTCAATTGCTTTTTAATCTAAAACCTCGTACTTACACTACAGACCAATTAAAAGTCTGCACCACTATATCATATATGTCAGGTGATCCACGGGCTTGGGCAGACTCTCTTATTGAGAAAAATGACCCTCTTCTCAACTCCTATCCTACGTTTTTAGCAGAGCTCTCTAGCCTATATGAAGACTCTAATAGGCAGAGTACTGCTGACAGCCAATTGAGGGCTTTAAAACAAGGAAGGAGACCTGTTGAAGATTTCATAGCAGAGTTCAAGAGATGGACCCTTGATTCAGGGTGGAATGATGCATCTCTGCGAACCCAGTTCAGGCTTGGGTTATCTGAAGCCATAAAAGACGAGCTCGCCCGAGCGGAATTACCTGGCACCTTGGATGTCTTGATACAACTTAGTATCAAAATAGACAGACGATTGCGAGAGAGGAAGGCTGAGAAAATGGGAATCCCATTACCCAACCCTTCTCGGGAGTCGTCCTTCGATCCTACTCCTATGGAGGTAGGAACCATCCGCCCACCAATATCGTCTACTGAAAAGGCCAGGAGAAGAGCAGAAAATCTCTGTATGTACTGCGCCTCCGCCGAACATTTGATAAGCGTTTGTCCCCTTGTCCACAAGAAAAAGGGTGAGTGTTCACAGGTCTTGCTGGGGGGATTAACGACTTCTTTTACTAATCCCTATCTCTTTATTCATTTGATCCTACAGTGGGACCAAATTAGGATCACCACCAAGGCCATGATCGACACAGGATCTTGTGGGAACTACATTGACACTAGTTTTGTTGCTTTAAATAAAATACCTATTATTTCAAAACCCAAACCTGTCTCTGTTAGTTTGATTAACGGTATTCCGTTATCTTCTGGTCCAATTACCACTCAGACACAAGCACTCCTTGCTACTGCTAACGAGTCTCATGTTGAGACCACCACGTTTGATGTGTTACCCTCACCACATTTTCCCATTATTTTGGGACTTCCCTGGTTACATATACATCAACCAACTATTGATTGGAAGACACGGTCCCTAACCTTCCCTTCTCACTATTGCGAGACCACGTGTAACCTCTAATCTCAAAAGAAAATCCTGTCCATGGTGTCAGAGGAAATTACACCACCACCATGCTATCAGGATTTATCAGAAGTCTTCCTTGAGAAAAATGCTCAAGTGTTGCCTCCCCATAGGGACTACGATTGTTCTATTGACCTACTCCCTAATAGTAAGCTACCTTTCGGTCATGTTTATCCTCTTTCTCAGGATGAACTTTCTCATCTCAAGGAATACTTGGATGAGAACTTAGCGAAAGGGTTCATTAGACCCTCTACTTCCTCTACAGCTGCAGGACTTTTCTTTGTCCGCAATAAGGATTTAAGCCTTCGGCCTATTATTGACTATAGGCAATTAAATATTATTACGATAAAGGATCGCTATCCCTTACCTCTCATCCCGGAACTGATTGAACAAGTGCGTGGAGCCACTTACTTCTCAAAGTTAGACCTTAAAGGGGCTTACAATCTCATCCGCATCCGTAGTGGGGATGAGTGGAAGACGGCATTCAGAACTAGATACGGACTATTCGAATATCTAGTGATGCCGTTTGGGTTGTGTAATACTCCCGCAGCATTTCAGCGGTTCATAAACTACATCTTCCGAGATCTACTCGATGTCTGTGTCGTAGTATATCTGGACGATATACTCATTTACTCTCAATCCTTGTCTGAACATAAAAGACATGTAAGACTTGTGTTGTCCAGATTGCTCGCACACAACTTGTACGTAAAACTGAAGAAATGCCTATTCCATAAGGAAGAGGTGTTATTCTTAGGATACATCATATCCAAGAACAGCATCAAGATGGATATGAGCAAGATATCCTGTATTCTGGATTGGCCTGTACCAACAACTCGTAAGGCCTTACAACGATTTCTTGGATTCTCAAACTTCTATAGGAAGTTCATCAAGAACTTCTCGTCTATTGTGAGACCACTCACACAACTTACAAGTGTTAAGCAAACATTTAAATGGTCTGAAGAAGCAAATAAAGCGTTCAGCTTGTTGAAATCAAGCTTCATTACCGCTCCCATACTACGCCATCCAGACCCATCCCTCCAATACATCCTGGAGGTAGATGCGTCAAATATGGCTGTAGGAGCAGTTCTTTCCCAACGACCTACGAATACTTCACCACTTCATCCAGTTGCCTTCTTCTCTAAATCACTAAGTAACCCAGAGGTGAACTACCCAGTGGGTGAAAAAGAGTTACTTGCCATGAAGTTGGCACTGGAGAATTGGCGACATCTACTTGAGGGCACCCGGTTGCCAATACTCATATATACAGACCATAAAAACCTCCAATATCTCCAGACCAACAAGACCCTTTCCCACCGACAGGTACGTTGGTCGCTATTCTTCCTAAGATTCAATTTCTTAGTGACCTATACACCTGCAGACAAAAACAAGAAGGCAGATGCGTTATCACGGTTAACCGAAGATAACTGTGCCGAAATTCCTTCATTACCTATAATACCCCATGACCGTATTATTGGTGTTGTTCGTCCCTTAAAGGAAGAGATTCTGCACAGTCTAAGACTGGATTCACCACCACCTCAACTAAGTACTGATGCAGAAGGCTTCCGCTACTTTAACGACAAACTCTACATACCTCCCGGTATGCGTACCAAAATCTTGGAGTTATCCCATGACGTACCTATGTCAGGACATATGGGTATGACTAAGACATTTAATTTGCTCACTAGGCAATTTTGGTGGCCTGGGATGAAGACGTCTGTACAAAAATTCATTTCTTCATGTGACATCTGTGCAAGGTCCAAAATTGACACTACAAAACCTTCTGGTTTACTTTGCAGTCTACCAATACCCAAAGTTCCATGGGAAGTTGTTTCTTTAGACTCCATAGTGGAATTACCACCGTCCAAGGGATTCACTACCATCCTAGTGTCAGTGGACCATCTGACAAAAATGGCACATTTCATTCCCATTCGCAGACTACCTTCATCTAAGGAAACAGCGGAATTGCTAGTAAAATATGTGTTCAAACTACATGGAATTCCAAAGACTCTTTTATCTGACCGGGGCTCGCAGTTCATCTCTAAGTTTTGGCAAGCTCTATGTCACATACTGCGCATTGAGCGAAAACTTACTTCCCCCTATCACTCGCAGACCAACGGACAAACTGAAAGAGTCAACCAGTGTATTGAACAATATTTGCGTTGCTACACCTCATACCTACAGGATGATTGGGTGGACCTCCTCCCTCTGGCAGAATTTGCTTATAACAATGCAACCCACAGTACTACTAAGCAAAGTCCGTTCTACCTGAACTATGGGTTCCATCCCACAATTCTTCCACCACGCATCCTACCATCAAGTAACCCAGTAGCCTCTGACTATCTCACCCAAATAAAAGACTCTTTGGGCTTACTTAACACCACCATCTCACATGCTCATAGCCAACAAAAGAGGTACTATGACCTCCGCAGAAGACCTTCACCTCAATATGCTATTGGGGATCTTGTTTGGCTATCTACGAGGAACTTGAGGTTGAAAATTCCTAGTAAAAAGCTTGGACCTCTATTCCTGGGAGCTTTCCCAATTGAGAAGCTCATTGGGGAATCTGCAGTTCGACTTACTTTACCGGCAGATCTTAAAATACACCCCACGTTCCATGTATCTCTATTGAAGCCACATACACCCAACCAAGGGATTAGACCTACCATCGCGCCTCCACCTCCAATACAAGTTGAAGGTGGAGAAGAATTTGAGATTAAAGAAATTTTGGATTCTGGTATCCACAGAGGAAAGCTCCAATATTTCATAAGATGGAAAAATTATGGTCCCCAAGATGACACCTGGTTGGATGCTTCTGACGTCCACGCACCCAGGCTTATACGAAGGTTCCACTCCAAATACCCGGAGAGACCATTGTTATAGGCCTTCCGGAGCCGGGCCTTAGGGGGGGGGTACTGTAAGATCCTGGTACCTGCGGTACCCTTCCAGCCTATTATTTGTACATTACGTTCCACCATATAGATAGGTGGAACGCATCTAGTACCTGTTCCTTTAAATTCCATGACCTCATCAGCTCTGAGCGGCTATTTCAACCGCCGGCATTCACTCACATGTGTTCGTGCAAACCGCTTGCTACAGCATTACCTAACGCTGCCGAATCCTCCAGCTATTCCCTAATACCTGGATTGACCGAAGACTTGCTACAACATCTTGTATCTCGCTACAAGATCATTACCTCACCGCCGGAACCCTCTCCTTACAAACCTACAAGTGATAAGTACCCCACAGGGGAATACCTTCCTAATCTACTTTCACTACTACTCTGCTTACTAAAGACTATTGCTACTCTAAGAACTATACTGTTACATCTAACATCTGCACCGCTACTTAGATTGCAAGCTCTTGAGCCTATTACCATCTTGTCACTGCACTAGTCTAGCATCTCCTGTACACTTCATCTGCTCTTCACTACCACCTGTTACCTGTACATGATTGCTATCCTAAGTGCTTACTATCACCATCTGTTACCTCTTACCATTGCTATCACTATCCACGCCTGTCCCCTCAGTATCACCTCTATACTTTCACATATAAACATATCACTCCAGGAACATCTTTAATGAGTGTCTGTGTTTGTGTATGTGCTTGCTGAGACAGGCTGATGCACAATGATGAGTCTTGAGAGTTGGATATGGTAGTTCAACACATCTCTACATGACTACTGAGTGTAACTTCCGCAGCTGCAAATCCACACCACACAAATAAACGCCGGAGCGTTACAGTTGCTGTGTACTTGGTCAAAGAGGAAAGTGGACAATCCTTCTCATTTAGCCATCAGCAGTGTTGGTCATCTTACTTTAAAAAAGTAATTAGTTACAGTTACAAATTACTTCTCCCAAAAAGTAATTGAGTTACTGACTCAGTTACCACATTGAAAAAGTAATTAGTTACTCAGAAAAGTAACTGCGACTTTTTTTACTATTCTATAATGCAATTACGTTCTAGAAGATCTTTAATAGTGGTGGCGGTGTGGCACACTGTGGGGGTCTGAGTCCGGAGTCCTCCTGACTGTGAGTAACTGTATTTTGTTTTGTTTTTTGGTACCTGCTGCCTGGAGTGGCTGGCTGTTGGCGGTGTGGCACACGAGTGGTGGCGGTGTGGCACACTGGTGGTGGCAGTGTGAAACACTGGTGCTGGGGTGTGGAATACTGGTGGTGGTGGCGGTGTGGCACACTGGTGGTGGCGGTGTGGCACACTGGTGGTGGCAGTGTAGAACACTGGTGGTGGTGTGGCGGTGTGGCACACTGGTGGTGGCGGTGTGGAACACTGGTGGTGGCGGTGTGGAACACTGGTGGTGGTGGCGGTGTAGCACACTGGTGGTGGTGGCGGTGTGGCACACTGGTGGTGGTGGCGGTGTGGCACACTGGTGGTGGCGGTGTGGAACACTGGTGGTGGCAGTGTGGAACACTGGTGGTGGTGGCGGTGTGGCACACTGGTGGTGGTGTGGCACACTGGTGGTGGTGGCGGTGTGGCACACTGGTGGTGGTGGCGGTGTGGCACACTGGTGGCGGTGTGGCACACTGGTGGTGGCGGTGTGGCACACTGGTGGTGGTGGCGGTGTGGCACACTGGTGGTGGTGGCGGTGTGGAACACTGCTGGTGGCAGTGTGGAACACTGGTGGTGGTGGCGGTGTGGCACTGCCAGAGTCTGCCCAAGCTTGCCCTTGTCACCAACATCATCTGGTCCTCCTAGGGAAATTATATGTTGCATTGGCAATTATCGCATAAAAGAGGACATTCTTTGAAGTGCCAGAAACATAAGCTGTATTTTATTTCAGAGATCTGAGATAAAACTCTTTCAGCATCTTTCACACATAAATCTGCAACAAAGGAAAATACCTCCATCCTCTGCTTGCTGTAACATGGCATATAGATGGAAATTTCCCTTTTGTATCTTCCCGATTGGTACAGTGGTCTGCGCCTACCTCCCTTGCCTGATGGAGAACCCATGGATCTGCAGGGACAGGGCAACCAGATGTTCCACATACGCCCAAGATCGCCCCAAATAGCCCACCAGACCCCAGCAAACCGGCGCCCTACACATGGAGGAAGTCAGCCAGCCTCCCCAGCACACCGCAAGGCAAGACAAGACTGACCACTCTTCACTCCTTGTGCAATCTTCATCACACTTCTGCTTTTTCTCTTTCACTTGAGAACACAGAGACAGACCACAAGCTACCTTTAGACTGGACCAAGCTGCTCTGACAATCTCCTACGAATCGGCTACGATGCGAAGACTCAGTGTGGACGGAGTCGCGGCGTCACGTGACTCACTTGACTGAGTCTCCTCCTCTTCTCTCTCCATGACCGTGGACAGCGGTCATAGAGGAGAGGGGGAATACAATTACATCTACTGCCATCTAGTGGCGGTAGAAGTAATTGCGGTAACGCAGCCGAAAGTATCGGCAGCGGCGTTACAGGGAGAAATTGAGTAATCTGATAGATTACTCGTTACCCTGAAAAGTAATTGCGTTAAGTAACGCCGTTTACTTAAACGCAATTACTACCAACACTGGCCATCAGGTCCTCAAGAGTCATCCACTGTTGGACTTCTAGGGTGATTACATTGACATGCTGGAAGTACGCTTTTCTGCTCTGAAATAGTTGCAAGCTTATTTGACTAGAGGGGCGGCAGACTTTGGGGTAGTTTAAAAGTATTTGGTTCCTCAGGCCAGTAAGGGGTGGGACTTTGAGGCAAGTTCTTAAACAATGCGATTCATGCAATTGTGCGATTTCCAAGTTTTTTTCATAAAAACATATTTATTTTCAACTTAATACAAGTATATTGTGCTTCGTTGGGCAAGAAGCCCATCGGTGAGTAAGTGAAAGAAGGTAAAGGTGTGACAATTGTGATTATGGTGACTTTAGAAACATATTCCCTGTCATCCATGCGTTTCTGGATGTTCAGGGGGCGTCTGTAAGATTCCGGTACCTCCGGTACCCTTAATCACCACTTTCTCTGTAATGCGTCCCACCTTTCTGTTCAGGTGGTACGCATATACCTTTAAGAACGATGATGTCACTGCTGAGCGCCGCAGAGCGGCTATTTCAACCGCCGGCGGTCTCACTCACATTGTTCGTTCAACCTGCCTTGTTATCCACATGCTTTCAAGCCTGTCTCTCGATCGGAACCTCCAGCTATTCCCTTTACCTGGAGCAGACCGGAACCTCGCTACTGATCCCTGTATCTCGCGACCGGATCATTCCTTATCTACTGGACCTCTCTAAACTACTGTACTAACATTACAAGTGATAAGTACCCCGCAGGGGAACCCTCCATAACCTTATTGCACTATCTACCTATGCACATTAAGGACTGTTACTACCTATCCATACTATCCTATCATCTGCACTGTTACATAGATTGCTAGCTCTTGAGCCTACTACCATATATCATCTGCACTGCTGCATAGATTTCTAGCTCTCCTGTCTACTACTATCTATCCTTGCACTGGGTTAGTTTATCCTGTATTTGTCATCTGCTGTCCTCACCACCTGTTAGCATACTCGATACTAACCTATCTGCATTCCTAAATACCATCTTGAACTCTCCTATACAAACCTATCAAGTGATTACCATCCTTGTCACTGTTCACACCTGTCCCTTCAGCACATCACCTTCATACTATCATATACATCCTATCACTCCAGGAACATCTCATTGAGTGTGTATATATCTGTATGTTGAAGCTGACAGGCCCACGGTGATGAGTCCTGGAGAGTTGGATCTGGTATTCAACACATCTCTACATGACTACTGAGTGGAGATTTTGCAGCTGCAAATCCAGCCTATACTAAAAACGCAGGAGCGTTACAGCGTCTAAAATCCAACACGTTTCGGCTTCTGCCTGTTCGGCTTGTGCCTTTATCAAGGATTCACCATATCTACAATCATATTATTGATCGTTAGTTCAATATACATGATAGTTTCTTTTAATTGTATCGTATATTTGTATAATCAAAAAAGCTTACATTTTGTTTTTTTGTGCAGACTTATTGTGATCAGTGTGCTTAGGGGTACCTCTCTTTTTCCTGGGTAGCAGCAAGATCCAATAGTTTGTGGGGTTAATATCATTCTTGTTTAGGGAGGCTGAAGTGTCTGGAATATCTGAATCTCATGGGTACTTACATGGTCCAGAGTAGACAAAAAGCCTTCCTGCGTGGTTTTCTATACCCTCAAGTGTGGGCTTTCCATTTTTTTTTCTTTTTGGGCTTTCCATTTTCTAAAGAATACATGGAGGAAACCAATGTTTCTCTAATCGTAAGAGGTGTCAGCAGAAAATGGAGAACTTTATGTATATAGTTGAAAATGACTTATATTTGCTGGTATTGGATGGCGCTAGAAAGACCTGTATAAAGTGCTCAGGAAAGTTTCTTTCAAGCCATGTTCCCATTAAGTATAAAATATAAATTATGAAAGGCTGTTCACAGCCTTTAGCTAGTAAGTTACCTTTTCAAGTATGGAGGTGTATTCGGGATCTTCCAAATATGGTCCTTGTGCCGTCCTCCAGGAGGTGCTTCCTCTCCAAGACGTTGGAGGTGAATGGCACGCTCCTGGGATCCCCGGCGTCCTTTATGTAGGTCCTACATGTCAGGGCGGAAGGGCTTCACCTGCACGTACTGCGCATATGCCGGAGCAGTTGCGCGCGCAGCGGTGTTGAGTTGGTTCGCTGCTGACACTTGCCAGAATGCCGCCGACACGGTGAGGAGGAGCCAAACCTGGACTAAGCCAGGGATAGGTGGAACAAACTTGTTTGGCCCAAAGAAGCCCCGCCTGCAGTAGCTTTCCGTGCCGGGTGCTAACTCCTGGAGTTTCAGAGAGGGTGATCCTGTCACCGATCTAGTCTGCTTACAATTGTTTCAAACAAAAGTATGCATACAGTTTTAATGTACATATTTACAGTAATATTCAGCTTTCCTTTTTTATTATTTTCCAGTAGTGTTTATTTTAATCCTGCATGGTTCCAAAATGTGATGGAAGTAAAGAGCAATTATTAAGGGTTTTGGGAGTTGTAAAGGTGCGCATATGTCGGCCAATGTATGTGGGTGATTGTGGAATCCCCACATTTCAGACAAAAAGGTTGTTCATTGTATATACTGTGTGTGCCTATTGAAAAGGCTGTTTAGGGTGTATGTCTGGGCATATTATTGACTATGATGTGGTCAGTAATATAACATAGTATAACGTAAAACATAAGACCCAGTCTAGTTTTTGGGTTGTTCATGATAATACACGTGTGATATTTTTTGTGTTTATTAGTATCCATTTCATTGAACCAAAGAAAAAGAACAAGGGCGCCAAGTCATGAAGGTAAATGAACACTTGTAAATTTTAATGTAGCAACTTACATATAAAAACAGGCATTTCAATAGGACAGCATATGTGGAGTAAAGAGCGGTCCCCACAGTGAGTCCGATGGGAGATGGTCACATCCGGGTCCTGTGTGGCAGGTCCTGTGTGAATGTGAAAGACAGTTCTAGATGCCGGCAATGCCGGGTGATGCTGTGGATAGCGTAGGCTCCCTGGATGGGCAGCCTTGCCGGGATCCGCCGTGCAACAGGAAGGTGGTGACCCGGAACAGCTGTTCATTTACCTTCATGACTTGGCGCCCTTATTCTTTTTCTTTGTTGCATATTTGGAGGGAATCCCTACCTCTTAAGGAGCTGCCTGTCTAACCATCACTCCAGCACCCTGATTTGGATTTTTTGCATCTTCCAACAGCAAGGATATGTCATCCTTAGGATCATCGCATGATCGAAAAGGTCTTCTGCACAGTTGAGGTTTATGTTCCTTGTTGCCCTGTAACATCCTTATTGTCATTTTATTTATATCCATTCATATTTATTCATTTTTCATTGGTATCAACTATTTGTGATTTATATCTGTGGCACCACCAGTATGGGGTTCCTTCCATTGTGGTACAGTGAGCGCTGATTCACTGATTTAGGTCAGTGTTTTTTGTTTACTATTCTGTTTTGGGTTTGGTCAGCTGCACCTGAACCACCATGGATCACATTAGAGAATTCCTATCCCACAGAGATAGGAGATTTAGTAATCTATTTGTCAAGGATTCCTCCCCTCTCCCTGACATACCTGAAAATCTCCAATGGTGGGACGTATCCTTTTTACACAAGTATTTGGATCTGAAGGTCACCCCAGGGGCCTTAGGGTCTACAAGGGGTGTTCCTTCTTAGATCCGGATCTCATGACCGAATGGCGACACATTTTCGATTTCTGTACCACACAATGGATTAAAGTAATTATCAGACAAAGAGAGCAGAGGATAGGAAAATATGCCTCCCAAATCAATCATATTGTTGAACTTATTTTCCAGCATTTCTCCTTTTGTTTCCTAGAGAGGTGGTTCAGTCACCTTCTAGACAAAATTCGGACGAAAGAGAGGCAGATGGTCCACAAGAAAATTACCAAACTGAGTTGAGATCTAGTGGACTATCAGCTGAACAGAGTCCAAACTTGGGCTACTGATAAACGCCGGGGGAGGTTGGCGCAGCAGTTGCCACATCCCTCTATAGGTACATCCCAACCCCCTCGTTGCCGCAGAATACACACAGGTTTGACCTCACGATCCACTGTCCAGACACAGCCCCAGTGGACCCCTAGTCAGGGGGGCACTTCACAGACCAGTCTGGTTGGTAATCCCCTCATACCCTCTCTTGATGTTCCCCCTGAGACTGTGCTCTCTCTTGGTGTTTCCCCTGGGACTGTGCCTTTACCTTTGGAGGTAGGACAGAGTGACATCAATAGTACAGGTGAGGTTCAGTCTTGTCTAGGCTCGCTGGTCCTCCCGTCAGCCAATTCTCCCTTGCCTAACAATACAGTCACTGCGGATGGAGTGGCCTCAGTACCCAATACGCATATATTGCTGCAGGACTTGACCCAGTCTAATTCCCCCCTGCATCAAGTGTTCCTATTCCAACTGAGGAGCATGACCATCATTTTTTGGTACAGACCCCACCCGTCTGCCTGATGGAAACATCCACAAAAAGAAAAAAACCAGAAGAGGCAGACGAGGTGGGAAATCCAAACAAAAAGCAATACATAGACAGTCCTTCAACACTATCAAAATCTACAATCTGTCGTCCCACTCTTTGAGTGATGACGAGACGTCTATTCTTCAAAAGGGTCTCAGTTTTGCCCCTAGTAATCCTCCCAATCCCTTTACTCTCTTCAGAGACTTCAACGGATTCATCCGGAAGTTGACTCTGAAGAGATTCTTTTATATTAAAGAATTGGCTAATAACAGCAGTCTTCCCTCACGGGGGTCCTCAGATGAACCCCTGTTGGAGAAGTACAGCGAGGATGACCTGAGGATATTGGAGATCCTGGAGTCATTACACGCAGAAGCCGGGGGGGAAAGGGGTACCCCACTCTGACTCCGATATCTTTTGCCCCTATTAGACACTCAAATTATAAACCGACCTCCACTTTTTAACCAACTTAGGCCAAGGGTTCATTTATAGATGCCTTTTACCACACCACATTCAATGAATTACGGGAGCTTTGCTCCTCAGTGCAGTCTAGTTCACACCAGCACACCAATCTCACCCCTGGGGAGAAATTGGCCCTCAGTTCCTTGGTAACAACTCGGATATCATCATAAGACAGGCCGACAAAGGGGGAGGGGTGGTCATCCAGGATGTTGCTAACTATCTTAAAGAGTCTAACAGACTCTTGTCAGATAGGATAACCTATACCAAATTGAAGGGGGACCCTTTAGATTCTTTCAAATTAGAATTAAAATCTCTTCTAGATCTGGCCCTACAGGATAACATCATAAATAAAACGAAATATCAGTTCCTTTTCAAGGAACTATATAAACATCCTTATTTTTATCACCTGCCTAAGGTGCATAAAAACTCCACTTGTCCCCCCGGAAGACCCATCATAGCTGCTATGGATAGCCTGACTTCCAGTCTATCCTTGTATATAGATTCTTTCCTGCAGCCTTTGGTTCAGGCCCTACCATCTTACATCAGAGACTCTATCCATCTTCTTGATACCCTCTCCCATTACATCTGGAGTGACACATACACCTGGTTATCTTTAGATGTGACGTCTCTGTACATCTCCATCCCCCACGACATAGGTATTGCGGCCGTTAGTTACTTTTTGTCCAGGGACCCCAACATTCATCATAAGCAGGCCCAATTTATCACCAACAGTACCCAGTTTTGCTTAGAACATAATTATTTTAAATTTTCAGGTGAATACTTCCTCCAGATGCATGGGACAGCCATGGGCGCATCCTTTGCTCCCTCCTACGCCAACCTTACCATGGGTTGGTGGGAGGATAAATGCATATGGAGGAACAATCCCTTTGTGGCCCACCTGATCTACTACGGTCGATATATCGATGACGTGAAAGTCATCTGGGATGGGCCCCCCTCCAGCGCAACTCCCTTCATCGAGTTTTGCAACAGCAACGACATGGGTATCTCTTTCACACATGTGATCGATTCAACCTCCTTGGTATTCTTGGATTCAGAGTTGTCCCACAAAGAGGGTAGGATTGTGTCTAAGACACACTTCAAGCCCTCTGCAGGCAACTCATATCTCCACTATGGAAGCTGTCATCCAAAGTGGATACAAAATATCCCCAAGGGGCACTTCTCCAGATTACGGAAGAATTGCACCCTTGGAGAAGACTACGAGGAGCAGGGCCAAGTTTTGATTCATAGGTTCCTGGACAAGGGGTACGATTCCACCCTGGTCCAGGCGGCCTTTGAAGAAGGTAAACACCTTTGTACCGCCAAATCCACATCCGACTTGTCAGCTTTTGGTGAGGTTAAATTCATAACCCAGTACCATTATGCTCACAAGTGGATGGAGAGCATAATCAGACGCCACTGGGGGATTCTAATGCAAGATCCCAAATTGGCTCCTGTTTTACCCAAGTATCCCCGAGTCATTTACAGGAGGCCCAGAAATGTTAAAAACATAATAGCCCCGAGCAATATCCACAAGCCCACAACTTCCTCACAGCCCCTTATTACCTTTTGCAATTTAGTGGGCAAGCATCAATGTAAAAAAATCTTATGCAAAATGTACCCTTTCGTCAGGCATAGACCAAAGTGGTTCCAGGGTCCACTGGGGAAAAAATACATCCACAAACAGTTTTTCAGTTTCTCCATTGAGTTTGTGGTGTATTGCCTGACGTGTCCCTGTGGTCTCCTTTCCGTGGGATGCACCATTCGCACAGTGCGTGACCATTTTGGAGACCACAGGAGACTGATTGAAAAGGGGTCCGTGAAGCATAGTGTCCCCAGACACTTTCGTCTCCATCACAATCGGTCGACTGAGGGACTACGGGTTTGGGTCATTGAGACCATCCCCCCCTGTGACAGAGCGTTTCCAGACCCTCTGTAATAGGGAAACTTTTTGGATTTTTACCCTCAATTCCTTGGCCCCTGGGGGGTTAAATGAGGAGCTCGAAATCAATACCATTTTATAATGAGCACCGCAGACTTGATAATGTACCCTTGCTATTTTTGGTAATTTTATATTTCTTCTTTTCCTACAACGGGTCTTGCTGACACTTGCCGCTGTTGTCTTTGCCAGCGGTTCTATTGGGTTATTTGCTTTTTTATGAATGTCCTATTGATATTTAATAGAGCTATTGTTCTAAGGTGTATCTATTTATTTATTTATTTTATCATTTTAATGTATTTGGGTTTTTACATATATATACTTTTTATATGTGACATTGTTCACATGAGATAGGACAACACTACACCCGCATCTTTTCACTTCCGGTTCCGGGTCACCACCTTCCTGTTGCAGGGCGGATCCCGGCGAGGCTGCCCATCCAGGGAGCCTACGCTATCCACAGCATCACCCGGCATTGCCGGCATCTAGAACTGTCTTTCACATTCACACAGGACCTGCCACACAGGACCCGGATGTGACCATCTCCCATCAGACTCACTGTGGGGACTGCTCTTCACACCACATATGCTGTCCTATTGGAATCCCTTTTTTTATATGCAAGTTGCTACATTAGAATTTACAGGTGTTCATTTACCTTCATGACTTGGTGCCCTTGTTCTTTTTCTTTGTTGCATATTTGGAGGGAATCCCTACCTCTTAAGGAGCTGCCTGTCTAACCATCACCCCAGCACCCTGATTTGGATTTTTTGCATCTTCCAACAGCAAGGATCTGTCATCCTTAGAATCATTGCATGATCGAAAAGGACTTCTGCACAGTTGAGGTTTATGTTCCTTGTTGCCCTGTAACATCCTTATTGTCATTTATTTATATCCATTCATATTTATTCATTTTTCATTGGTATCAACTATTTGTGATTTATATCTGTGGCACCACCAGTATGGGGTTCCTTCCATTGTGGTACAGTAAGTGCTGATTCACTGATTTAGGTCAGTGTTTTTTGTTTAGTATCCATTTCATTGTTCATTTTAGTCTGTTTTGCCTGACACAAAACCTTCTAGGAATGGCCTATAGCTTTCAGCATCGTTAAGGCCTGGGGGTGTTGTCGCTTTCAGGTGTCTGATCCAATGCATCTCTTTTTGTAGTAAGATTTTGTTCCAATCACCTCCCCTCCTAGGTATGTGGAGTCTGTCCAGAGCCATGAATTTAACATTTGGCATTTTTGATTTGTGTTCGTTCCTTACATGTCTACCCAATGGTAGGTAGAAATTACACATTTCCATGCTTAGCATGTGTTTGCCCACTCTTTTTCTGAACTCCTGTTTAGTTTTCCCTACATCGCATTCCATGAGATAAATTATCCCTTGAGTCTTGCAATTTACGAAGTGGGTTGGTGTGAAGAGCTCGCCGTTAGGTAGTGTTTTGGCTGTACATCTTACGATTACCTTACATT
This sequence comes from Pelophylax lessonae, assembly GCF_965119305.1. Classification (NCBI taxonomy): domain Eukaryota; kingdom Metazoa; phylum Chordata; class Amphibia; order Anura; family Ranidae; genus Pelophylax; species Pelophylax lessonae. The sequence goes on from NC_138780.1 coordinate 61,303,542, forward strand.
GGGTGCATCCTCCGCATGGGAAGGTACCCTTATATTTACAGGGGTCCTTCCTTGGTCCCTCTCTATACTCACTGTGTACTAGTGACTGTTTTAGGGATCCTGCCTTCCTGAAGGTAATTTGTGGGTGCTCTGGGATCAGATGTTTTAGACTCGGATCTTCAGTTAGTATTGACCAGTTTTTGCTGATAATTTTTCTGATGGAATCATGTTGATTTGTGTATTATGATGATTCTGCTTATTCTTTCCATAGGTTTATCCATCTGTTTTTTTAATAGGATTTCCTGTCGTTCTCTTAGGTTGGCTCGGTTGAATGCTTTTCTCAAGCATGTTTTGGAATAGCCTCTTATTCTCAACCGTTTGGTTAGTTTATCAGATTCCCGTCTAAAATCCTCTTGTGTGGTACAATTCCGTTTGAGTCTTAGATACTGGCTGTACGGAATTGATTTTTTTAGTGCTGTTGGGTGAAAACTGTCCGCGTGGAGTATCGTGTTTCCTGCGGTATCTTTTCTAAACAAAAATGTGTTTAGGTTACCGTTGAGGTCTTTATAAACCCAGGTGTCGAGGAAGCTAATCTTATTTTTGCTGTATTGCATTGTGAAGTGCATATTGAAGGAGTTATTGTTCATATGATCAAGGCAGTCTTTGATGAGGTTTTCGGGTTCGTTCCATAGGATGAAAATATCATCTATATACCTCTGCCATAATGCTATATGGCTAGAGTATATAGTGTTTTCATCGCTGCTCAGAAATTCTTGCTCCCACATGCCTAAATAAATAGCGTAGGATGGAGCACAACTTGTGCCCATGGCCACGCCACATGTCTGTAGGAAGTAGAGGCCATTGAAACAAAAATAATTATGGTGTAAAATAAAATCCAACATTGAGACGATAAAGTTATTAAATTTGTGGTCGTAACGACTTTGTTGGTTCAGTGCTTGTCTGACTGCCAATATTCCTTTTTCGTGCAGTATATTATTATAGAAGGATTCCACATCTATTGTGACTAGGTAGGTATCTGGTGGAACTGTGACTCCATGTTTGGATGGAGTATATGAGAATATTTATTCACAAGACATGTATTCACAATAAATGATTAGACTTGAGATGACACAAAAAGATAACTTTACATAAAATACAAACTTAAAACCATAAATGCAATGTGATATTTAGCTCTATAATGAAAGTAAAAATAAAGCAAGATTACCTTTTCTCCAGGTATAGCATAAACCATAGGTAAGTATTCTATACAAACAGACAACAATTGTCTGCGATTTGCGCAGGCGACAGTCACTTCGCTGCAGATTGAGTGAGAATAGGCTATGCAGAACGGGAGACTAAAATCGCAAATATTGCGCTAAATCTGACATTAATAAAAATGTATAAAACAAAAATCTGTTTTTTAGAGAAAAATCTACCATGGTTTATACGGCTGGGATTGTAATCTTATTACCCTTAAATATGCAATATAAAACATATAAGGAAAGAAATAAACAATATTGAATAAAATCAAATAAACAGCAAGGTATATTTACCACACTTAAGATGGCTGCTAGCTTAAATGGTCGTTACCAGAGTCCTTAAGATGGATGCCTTCTTAAAATGGTGGCCAGTTAGGGAGGAGTTTCGCTTGGCATCCCTCAAAGTTTTAGATAAATGATGGAGCAAGATGGAGTATGTATAGATGAGTATATAGATGGATGTGAGTAGCGTGTGTTGTAGGTGCAATGTATGTTGTCAGTAATGTAATGTGTCCTATTACATCTGGGTTCTCCTTTTTATATTGTATTGAACAAAGGACCATTAAAATTACCATACCATAAGTTAAACCCAGAGGGAGGAACATTATCCCCATTGGTTGGGACATTTTATTCATTAACTGGTGATGTCATTGGCAACACCTCTTTAATCATACCCAATATTTTGGATATTAAAATTATGTAATAATTTCTTTATATTTAAGAGTAATCATAAACACAACATAAAAACTTGTCCATACTCTCAGTACATACATAAATGTCCATCTAATATCTCCATCACTCATCTTGGCAGGGATTGGATCTGGTAAAGCCATTTATAAAGATAATTATTAATAAAATATATATATTTATTGGAAAATACTGAGTTACCCCAAGACTGCATTTAGTAGCATCTCCAAAGGGGGCAGTATTGTACTGCTTATTAAATCCAGTATATAGAATAATAACACTATCATTATCTGATGACCTTTTGACCTATGGCTAGTGAAAATCCATTAATTACTTAGATTCTGTCAAACACTTCAGACTGAATAAAAAAGTGTCTGGAATATAGTATTTATGATGACCATAAAAACTTAAACACAAACTTACATAAACACTCCCTTATATACCTTAAAATTAAGTAATTAGTTCAATTTAAGCAAGATTATTATGTGCAAGAATATAAAACCAAAATATGGTATAACAGTCCTAAATATATATGTATACGTATAATTATTACTCATATTTTCTAACACACAATATAATGTATCTTTAAAACTTATATAGTTTAAATGTCTGATGAACTGAACTATTGTTCATTTTTAAAATACAGACAATCAAGGAGACATCACCCCCTTAACATCTGGTATAGCGTCAGGCTGACTGAGTCTTATCTAAAAGAACGTCAGTTTTCCACTTATTTAAGATTTAAAAGAAATACAAAGATATCTGTTGAAAATTTCAATACTCTCTGTAAGGCATTTTGTAAAAGAACATGAACTTTCCATGAACTCCTAACAAAATGGATGCTGTAAGAACTGATATACATGGCTTATTAAATACTTCCATTTTTTTTTCTTTTATTTAATTACCCCAATAATCCTGACAATGTGCCTCCCACTTTTTAAGGGACCAAAAGTAATGGGACAATTGGCTGCTCAGCTGTTCCATGTCCAGGTGTGTGTTATTCCCTCATTATCCTATTTACAAGGAGCAGATAAAAGGTCCAGAGTTAATTTCAAGTGTGCTATTTGCATTCAGAATCTGTTGCTGTCAACTCTCAATATGAGATCCAAAGAGCTGTCACTATCAGTGAAGCAAGCCATCATTAGGCTGAAAAAACAAAACAACCCCATCAGAGAGGTAGCAAAAACATTAGGTATGGCCAAAATCAACTGTTTGGAACATCCCTAAAAAGTAAGAATGCACCCGGGAGCTCAGCAACACCAAAAGACCCGGAAGACCACGGAAAACAACCGTGGTGGATTTCCGAAGAATTCTTTCCCTGGTGAAGAAAACATCCTTCACAACAGTTGGCCAGATCAAGAACACTCTCCAGGTGGTAGGTGTATGTGTGTCAAAGACAACAATCAAGAGAAGACTTCACCAGAGTGAATATAGAGGGTTCACCACAAGATGTAAACCATTGGTGAGCCTCAAAAACTGGAAGGCCAGATTAGAGTTTGCCAAACAACATCTAAAAAAGCCTACCCAGTTCTGGAACAACATCCTATGGACAGATGAGACCAAGATCAACTTGTACCAGAGTGATGGGAAGAGAAGAGTATGGAGAAGGAAAGGATCTGCTCATGATCCAAAGCATACCACCTCATCAGTGAAGCATGGTGGTTGTAGTGTTGTAGTGTCATGGCGTGGGCATGTATGGCTGCCAATGGAACTGGTTCTCTTGTATTTATTGATGATGTGACTGCTGACAAAAGCAGCAGGATGAATTCTGAAGTGTTTCGGGCAATATTATCTGCTCATATTCAGCCAAATGCTTCAGAACTCATTGGACGGCGCTTCACAGTGCAGATGGACAATGACCCTAAGCATACTGCGAAAGCAACCAAAGAGTTTTTAAGGGAAAGAAGTGGAATGTTATGCAATGGCCAAGTCAATCACCTGACCAGGATCCGATTGAGCATGCATTTCACTTGCTGAAGACAAAACTGAAGGGAAAATGCCCCAAGAACAAGCAGGAACTGAAGACAGTTGAGGCCTGGCAGAGCATCACCAGGGATGAAAACCAGCGTCTGATGTCTATGCGTTCCAGACTTCAGGCTGTAATTGACTGCAAAGGATTTGCAACCAAGTATTAAAAAGTGAAAGTTTTGATTTATGATTGATTGTTAATCTGTCCCATTACTTTTGGTCCCTTAAAAAGTGGGAGGCACATATAAAAACTGTTGTAATTCCTACACCGTTCACCTGATTTGTATTGTAAATACCCTCAAATTAAAGCTGAAAGTTTGCATTTAAAGCACATCTTGTTTGTTTCATTTCAAATCCATTGTGCTGGTGTATAGAGCCAAAAAGATTAGAATTGTGTTGATGTACCAATACTTATGGACCTGACTGTATGAGCTTCAAGTGTCTGTGGGGGGGATGATAGAGCCTGCTGATAAGGAGTTAAATACAAAGGTCAAAAAAGGGACAAGGAGGAAAGCAAACCCTTTATAGAATTTGGGGCTGAAGCCGTCAGGGCCCGGGCTCCTGCTAGTAGGAGTACCAGCGATTGCCTTTTCCACTTTGTCTTCTGAGAGAGGCTGCTCAAGTTCATCTATAGTATCTACATATTATCTTGGCAGAGAAGTCCTAGCAATATAGAATGACTTAGTCTCCTCTGGGAAGGCAAGGAATCTAGATTAGGTTCTGGAGGTATATTGTATAAAGATTGGTAAAAATCCTTGAAGGTCTGAGTAATTTGTGAGGGAGCAGTAACTGATTCACCAGATTTGCCCCGAATGTGGGTAATAAAGGTAGAAAGAGACTTAGGATGGAGAGAGCAGGCAAGATAGTTACCACAATTATTTATCCTGCGATTTATACTGATGGAGAGCTAACTTGTCAGCGTAGGTGCGCACTGGCACTTCATATAACTTCCTAAGTTGCGAACGGGCCAACGATAGAGCAGTTAACGTGTCCACAGTGGGAGCCCATTTGTGATCCGTTTCTAAGGATTCATGTTTGTGGACACTATGGCAGCTGAACGTTCTTTCTTCAAATAGGTCCCCATTTGAAAAAAGCGCCTCGTAAGACAGCTTTAAGTGCGTCCCATTGAATAGTGAGTGAGGTCATGTCCATCGCGTGATCCGCAAAATAGTTAGAAAGGTTTTTTTTGTGATCTGAGAGATTCCTGATCTCCTGAGACTCCTGATTCGAGAGCAGGGAGTCATTCAGGCGCCAAGTCCACTCCTTGACCGGGGTGGAGGGAAGTGAGAAAGTGAAGAATACAGGAGAGTGGTCTGACCAGACCATAAAGTCTGTCGCACTCGGGAGACCAATCTAGACAGCTACGATCTACCAAAATGTAATCAATGCGGCTATAGGACTGATGGACATGAGAAAAATGAGTATAGTTTCGGGACTTAGGGTGGAGAATCCTCCACACGTCAACAAGGTGTAAATTGAATAGGGCACGCTTCAGGGCCCTCAGCTTAGTGAAAGGTATTGAGGAACGGGAAGAGGAGGAATCTAACAGAGGATCTAACGGGATATTAAAATCCCCTCCCAGGATGAGCTTGCCCTCCGCAAAACCTGACAGGAGCTCTAGGTACTGCAGGGCCATCGAGACCTGGTTGACATTGGGTAGATAAATATTACATATTATCACAGAGAGAACTTCAGAAACACATATCCTCCCTATGGGTCCGAGACATGGTCTATCATTTCGATAGGAAGTGTTTTGTGGAAAGCAATGGAGACTCCCTTGGATTTCTGCAGCGGATTGGTGCTGTGGATCCACCTGTTGAAATATCTGTTGGAACAGGAAGGAGCAGAGTTAGAACAAAAGTGTGTTGCATGGATGAGGAGCACATTCACTTGGCTCTTGTGCATTTGGTAGAGGATTTGTCCCTTTTTAGAGGCTACATTAAGACCATTGGCATTATAACACCACAATTTTAGCTTGGGGCCAGAACTGACTGTATAGGCCATAATGGAGTGCGCAGAGGAGGGAAGGGGAAGTGAAGGAAAGGAAGAGAAGAAGGATCAAGGAAAAGATTAGGGAGCAGGGAGAGAAAAGAATCAAGTGAAGCGCTATTTTAATCACTCTTGGCGGCTACTGGGGTATGATGACGCCACCTGTGTAGTATTTAGGAGCAGAGTATATAATCTGTGTGATCAGGACAGGATTTATAGTAAGCGCCAGTGCCTCCACTCAATCAGGGCTTGTGATTAGCAAGTGAAATCCCAATTGAGAAAACATATCCATATAGACAGTAATCCACACAGCAGAGTGTTTAAATGTCCATGTATTGAAGAAATAACATTCAGTGAACCATACAACATAAGATATTTTCCTCAGGAACATGAAATCATTAGCAGTATCTCTGTGTGTCTCAGTGAGGGGATGTTGCAGCACTTACAGTCTGTTCTTCAGCAGGAAAAATGTCTGTGTCTCCTCATGTCTCTCTTTTCTTCCGTCTCACCCAGAAATCCTTGCTCTGCCCTTTTTGATGACCTCATCCTTCTTGCAGAGAGAGAAAAAGAACACAGCAGCCATATTGACAAAGGGCAAAAACAAACACTGCATAACAGGAATACACACTTGAAAGATGGGCAAAGAAATTATCACATCACTACATTCTCCTCCTGCTGAAAATCCTTCTGACCCGGCAAGGATATACACATAAAATAACAACAAAAATTAACATTGTTGTCACCTTCTGCAGACCACTTCTCCAGAAGCAATCTATTACAGAGCTAGCTGCAAAGAAAGTATGGTTAGTAACAAATAGGCATCATGCTAACCAGTCTAGAATGAGCTGCAATCATGTCCGTCAGAACATGAGGTTGTACATAGTTCTGTACAGCATAGCAGGGTCTTCCCAAAGTGTCATAAGTAAACACCGGTGGAGGACGTCGAATACGATCTCCTCTCCTCAACCCCTCAGGCATAAATCCAGAGAACTCTGGGACAGCATTAGTGGAGAAACTTGGTGCTCCAACCATGGCTGGAACTGTAGGCACAACATTTTGGACTGTTGGTTCAAAAGCAGGAGTAGCTGGGTTCAAACCTCCCCTCTAAGGGAGGCCCCCATCAGTACTAGGTGAAGGAACCTGTGCAGGAGACTCTGGTGGAGGTGTAAACCAGTCACTGTCATCACTCTGGTCTCCACTGTTGCCACAAGGCACATCATTAGAATCTGTAGCAATGTCAGATTGTGGCTCCTCATCAACAGTAGCAACTTGTGGTATCGGAAGCAAATGATTCCTATGCCAGGCTTTGATCGACCCTCAGGTCCTCGAATCCTGTATACTGGAATCCTAGGCAGTTTTTCTACAACTTCAAACAACTAATTTCTCCAGCGATCAGCTAACTTATGTTTGGCTGAGGGTCCCAAATTGCGGAGAAACACTTTATCACCAGGTTGTAAGTCTTTGTAACGAACTTTGGAATCAAAACGCCTTTTATTGGCAGCATTTAATTTCGCAGAATTTTCCTCAGCCATCTGATAGGCCTCTTTCAAACTCTGTTTGGGTCGTTCCACATACTGATAGTGATTCCTCTGTTCCACTCCATCAGTAAACACGCCCAACTGAATGTCAATAGGGAGACGGGACTCTCTCCCAAACATAAGAAAATAAGGAGAAAAGCCAGTGGATTTATGTCTGGTGCAATTGTAGGCATGTACCATAGCTCCCACATGTCGGCTCCAGGTCTGCTTAGCACCATTAGGGAGGGTACCCAACATGTTCAACAAGGTACGATTGAAGCGTTCAGGGAGAGCATCACCCTCTGGATGATAAGGGGTGGTGCGGCTCTTGTTGATGTTAAGCAATGTTAACAGCTCTTTAATTAGGCGACTTTCAAAGTCCCGCCCCTGGTCAGAGTAAAGTCGATTTGGCAATCCACAGTGAACAAAAACTTCTCCCACAGCACTTTGGCTACAGTTACTGCTTTCTGATCTTTGGTGGGATAGGCTTGAGCATAGCGAGTATAGTGATCAGTCACAATCAAAATATTTCCCACACCACTGCTGTCATTGTCAATACACAAAAAGTCCATGCACACTAAATCCATGGGACCAGAACTTTTCAAGTGTTCCATAGGAGCAGCTCGAGTAGGCAGAGTTTTCCGTTGCAGACATCTCACACAACGACGGCAATAGTCCACAACAGCTTCCCTCATTCGTGGTCAAAAGAATCGGTCTTGGATTAATCCATAGGTTTTTTCAACTCCTAGATGCCCATGTTGATCATGCAAACTTCTCAAAACAGAGTTTCTATAGACTTGAGGGAGCACTAGCTGTCTCCTTCCAGGATGATCGTGAAACAAATGTACCCTGTATAAAAGTCCATCAATTATTTTGAGCTTATTCCATTCCTTAAGATAGTAGGTACTCTGCTCAGGTAGGTATTTTCTCATGTAGTTAGGATCTTTGCGGAAAACAGACTCTCTGACATGTCTGATTATTGGATCTCTTTTTTGTAGAAGGATCATATCTTTCTTTTGCAGCTGGATGTTTTCTGGCACCCTTAAAGCAGTGGGGCAGCAATACATGTTTGGAATACACTCTTCACCAGTTCCCAGGGAATCAATAGCTCGTAGGTCAGAGAAAACAATACTGTCTCCTTGTACAGCAGCTGTAGCACAATAGGCAGCCACAATAGGCCCAGGTACTTCCTCCCAGTCACTTTCTTCCAAGTTCATAGGTAATCCAGGGCGCCTAGAAAGAGCATCAGCCCCAATATTCTTGGGACCCGGCTTGTACTTGAGAGTGAATTGATAATTAGACAAGGCAGCAAGACACCTATGACTAGTGGCATCTAGCTTAGCTGTAGTCAAAACATAAGTCAGGGGGTTGTTGTCGGTTCTCACCTCAAACTGAGTTCCATACAAGTAATCATGCAGCTTTTCAACAATAGCCCACTTCAGGGCAAGAAATTCCAGTTTATGAACAGGATAATTATTTTCTGCTGGGCTTAGACTGCGACTGATATAAGCAACAGGCTTTAGTCCTCCTGGGTACTCTTGATGTAAGACTCCTCCCAATCCATCATAGCTGGCATCCACATGCAGAATGTATGGCTTTTGTGGGTCTGCATAAGCCAACACTGGTGCTTCTGTAAGACTTTTCTTAAGCTGTAGAAAAGCTTCCTCACAAGCAGAAGTCCATCTCTCACTGAAATTAGTTTTGCGGTTTGTGTCCATGCCAGGGGTTTCTTTGAGCAAGTCATTAAGAGGCCGAGCAGTCTTGGAATAGCCTCTAATGAATCGACGATAATAGCCACAAAATCTCAAGAAGGACCTCAGTTCTCTCAGATTTGTGGGACGGGGCCAGGTAACCACAGCCTCCACCTTAGCAGGATCAGTTGCTACCCCTTCTGCAGATACGATGTGACCCACAAAGTTTACTGAAGAACGAGCAAACTTACATTTGTCCAGTGAAAGTTTCAGACCTTTCTTCCTCAAACGATCTAGCACTTTAAACAGTCTTTGGTCATGCTCCTCCAGAGTGGAGCCAAAGACAATTATGTCATCAAGGTAGACGGTACATTGAGTGGGACAAAGGTCTCCCAGGGTCCGATCCATTAGACGTTGAAAGGTTGCAGGTGCACCACTAATGCCCTGTGGCATGCGAACAAACTGGAAAAACCCCAGGGGGCAAATAAAAGCCGTCTTTTCTTGATCTTCCTCACTCATTGGGACCTGGTAATAACCATATCTTAAGTCCATTACTGTGAACCATTTACTGCCTTGCAGGGCATCAAGAGCTTCCTCAATGCGAGCTAGCGTGTAGTGATCTGGGACTGTTTGCCGATTTAGAGTCCTGTAGTCAACATATATTCGCACTCCACCATTTTTCTTTCTGACTACCACTATTGGGGATGCATACGGTTTTTTCGATTCAGCAATGATGTTTTCATCTTTCATTTTGTGCAAGCAATCTCGAACATCATCCAGATCTTTAAGAGGTATGCGCCTGGATCTTTCTCTAAATGTGGTGCTATCTGTTAGGCGAATACTGTGCTGAATACTTTTTGCACACCCAACATCCATGTCATCAGTAGAGAAAACATCATTGTATTCCATTAGCTGCTCTCCTAGTGCTTGTTGGTGCTCTGCAGCACTATCAGTATCATTCAAGTGAAAGTCTAATTTGGTTTCTCTTTCCTTGACTTTGGCAGTGTAGGAGCTAATGGTTTCCACTGGGTAACGATAGGCTACCTCTTTCCAGGCTGGTATTATAACTGGGTGTGTGGTAATGTTCCGGACAGTAACAACATCCATTCTTGGACATTTTACACGATAGTCTTTCCTTTCTGGTACTATCTCCCAGCCATTCTTTGCAGCCTCTTTGCAGCAGTCTCTAGCAAAAAGAAACTACCATTTGCACTTGGTGAAATTTACACATAAACCCTCAACACTCTCACTACCCCTGCTGGAAGCTCTATGGGACGCCATCAATTTCCCACACACCCTCCAGGAAGATAAGGAGCAAAAGTTTGGCAGATATTTTGAAGTTCTGGAGCAACAGGCAGTGAAGGTAGGGGAGTTCCCCGTTGGGGCTGAAGAAACCGTATGAAAGCAGCCTCAACAGCTTCAACATTGGAACCCACAATCATAGGAGCATACTCATTACCCCCAGGTGGAGGGCTCACATAAGCAATAACTTTAAGTGGGGGATCCTCCTCAGCTATCATGCCAGGAATGCAAAGCTCAACTTCTAGGCAACCATCCATAAAAACAGTATTTTCTCCCACACCATAAACAGGCAAAGTGTCCACAGTTTGCAAAGGGAGGTGGTTTAAGTGTTGCTGATAGAAGGGCCTGTATATGATCGTCAGCTGAGAACCAGTATCAAACAGAGCAGTAGTGGGTATATCATTAACAAACAAATTGAAAGTACATCTGCTGCCTACCCCAGGTAGTTTGGTAAACATTTGTTTTCTTGATCTTCCCTGTTTTCTTTGGTACATATGTCCAGCTTTACTGTGAATTTCAGAACTGTCAGCAAGCAGTGGACACTGACGAACTGTGTGGCCTGCTTGTCCACAGCGGAAACATTTAATGTGGAAGAGAGGCTTATCACTGGAGGTTTTATCAGCAGATAGAGCTCTAGGCTGTGGGAGTCTACCCACTTCTTTGTTCTTAGCAACAGTTTCATTTGTGGGCTCCACCCCAGAATTCTGTTTAACTTTGCTCTTGGAAGGGGTACTAAAAAGAATATCAGACTCCTGTCTCTTTACTTCAGTCATAGTTTCAGTGAAAGTAAAGTTCCTCTCTCTCAAAACAACTCTTAGAACTGGTGATATTGGGTGATGTGGCAGTAGCCCCTTTATAATTTGAGCAGTCCTTAATAGTCAACATCTGTAGGAGAGATGACCTTGTCAGTGAGCAATCTCACCAGTAGTACTTCTAGCCTCCTCACAAACACAAATACATCCTCTCCCTCTTTATGCTTTGTCTGTTTAAAATCAGCAAGCATCTGATCAGGGTCACGGTGCAGTCCATAAGCATCTGTCAAAATATCAATATATTCTTGAGCACTGGTACTCACATGAGTCTCCTTGTAAGCTCTGATGATAATGGATGCTGGTGGTCTTAAACTTTCCATGATGCATTGTTTTTTCTTTTCCTCTGAGCAGGTCCATTCCTCTATCATCACTTTCGGTGCAAAATCTCTCCACACCTCAAAGCTTTCTTCACCAACAGGGACAGGTAGCACTCCTGAAAAAGCCTTTAATTTGCGATAAGAATCAGCATGTAAATTCTGGGCAATGACTTCAGTGACTTTTAGCAGCAGATGCTCAATAACTGTTTCCTGCTTAACAGCCGCAGCAGGCAACATTACAGTTTCTCCTGATGAAGCAGTTGTATTCAATGGTTCACACTTATCAGGCAGGGCTGGTAACTTCCGCCTTACTGGAGGTGAACTTACTGGAAATACTACAGCACAACCAATTTCTTCAGCCCCTTTCGGATATATACAAAAAGGCCCTTTAACCACTTTACCACTGGAGGATTTTGCTGTCTTACGTCTGGGCCACTTTTTGCGATTCGGCGCTGTGAGAATTTAACGGACAATTGCGCGGTCGTGCGACGCTGTACCCAAACAAAATTTATGTCCTTTTTTTCCCACAAACAGAGCTTTCTTTTGGTGGTATTTGATCACCTGTGCGATTTTTACTTTTTGCGCTATAAACAAAAAAAGAGCGTTTATTTTGAAAAAATAACAATATTTTTAACATTTTTTTATATGAAATCCCCCCCCCCCCCCCAAAAAAAATGTAAAAATCAAAATTTAATTTTTGGCCAATTTGTTTTCTGCTACCTATGTTTGGTAAAAAAAAATCACAATAAGTGTATTTTGATTGGTTTGCGCAAACGTTATTGCGTTTACTAACTAAGGGAAAGATTTCTGTTATTTTTGGTGTTTTTTTTTTTTAACGAGTAATGGCGGCGATCTGCGATTTTTTTTGTGGGACTGCGACATTGCGGCGGACAGATCGGACCCTTGACTGACATTTTTGACACTTTTGGGGGTACCAGTGACATTACTGCAGTAATCAGTGCTATATATATGCACTGTTACTGTAAAAATGACACTGGCAGGGAAGGGGTTAATTTTATTGGAGAGGGAGGGGTTAATGTATGCCTGGTGCTTACTGACGTGTGGGGGGGGAGGTGAGTCAGGGACAGATCGGATGTTCAGCTATGCTGAACACTGCGATCTGTCACTCCCTGTCACTTAGGAGATCCGCCCGCTCTGTTTACACAAATCTCCAAACTAGATTCCCCGACGATCGGGGAAGAGCAGCGGCGATCGCCGCCGCTCCTCCCCTGGCCCGACTCCCGCTGTGACTGAAAACAGCGGGAGTGCGCCTCCGGCGGTGCGCGAGCGCCGCTTACAGGGGGAGGAGTCTAGCGATGTAGTACTACGTCGCTAGACGATAACGAGCCACATTGCTGCAGTAGCAGCAATGTGAGCAGATGTTAAGCGGTTAACTGGATTTAAATCCACCTCACTGAGACAGAGATAATGGGTATAGAGTTCATAACTCTCATCTTCCTCTCTTTTATCCACAGGAGCGGCATACCGCAAGGTTTCATTTGCTTTTAGCGCCTCCTGCAGTTTGTGGATGCTCACACGGATAGGTACATATGAAATAGCAAATGTCCTTTTAGGTGGCAGTCCCTCTTCCAGGGCCCACTGCCTCACAGCTTCTGTAGATAACAATGACATGGTCGTTCCTTAATGTCCTGATCCAAGATTTGTATCTCAGCAGTGCCTCCAAATGTAGCGCTATTTTAATCACTCTTGGCGGCTACTGGGGTATGATGACACCACCTGTGTAGTATTTAGGAGCAGAGTATATAATCTGTGTGATCAGGACAGGATTTATAGTAAGCGCCAGTGCCTCCACTCAATCAGGGCTTGTGATTAGCAAGTGAAATCCCAATTGAGAAAACATATCCATATAGACAGTAATCCACACAGCAGAGTGTTTAAATGTCCATGTATTGAAGAAATAACATTCAGTGAACCATACAACATAAGATATTCTCCTCAGGAACATGAAATCATTAGCAGTGTCTCTGTGTGTCTCAGTGAGGGGATGTTGCAGCACTTACAGTCTGTTCTTCAGCAGGAAAAATGTCTGTGTCTCCTCATGTCTCTCTTTTCTTCCGTATCACCCAGAAATCCTTGCTCTGCCCTTTTTGATGACCTCATCCTTCTTGCAGAGAGAGAAAAAGAACACAGCAGCCATATTGACAAAGGGCAAAAACAAACACTGCATAACAGGAATACACACTTGAAAGATGGGCAAAGAAATCATCACATCACTACATAAGAAAGGAAGAAATAGAAAGAAAAAGACACCGAAGGGAGTGTCCAACAAAACTAAAGTGTTTGCAGAGCAAAACACTACATGCTTATCACATTCAGGCACAAACCATGCCAAACCTAATGTGGGAGAAAGTTTGAAGAGGAGAAATCCGAGATGTGATCCCGGCAGTGTGTCAGGCATATAAGAAGAGTAATAAACACACCCTCTAGAAAATAAAATAAGTGGGAATAAAGTAACACTTGTGCATTGATAATTAACAGAAAAACAGCACTCTAAATGGTCCAATGGTGCATCATAAGTAGAATGCAGTCCCCAACTATCCATTGGACTTCCACACAAACCATTGGCATAGCCATTGCCCACAAGGTCGGCAAAAGCATACTTGGGACTTGGGGGGGAGCGCATGTAAACAATAAAAACAACCATAGGTAACCACTCCTGAGAGTATAGAACATAGTATACAGCTACATCTTGTAATAAATAATGTAGGGCCACAGGTGCCAAGGTCTGGCCCAAACTCCAGCCAGATACAACTAATCGGCGAAGAGCAGGGTAAGAGCATGTCCAACCAAAAGTCCCAAGCTCCAACATACCCACTCCCTAAAGCCATGAACATGGCCACGGGGAGAAAGGCATCATAGATGGAAGGACATGACTAGAATAGATCTGATGGGAGTTGATGAAATAAAGATTACTGTATCTAGTCCATCGTTTAAGGCAAGTAAGGTCTTCGGGGGCCCTCCATTACAGAGATTATTTAATCTTCTGGCGAGGTAGGATGTCTCATACCATGATTCATAGACACGGATCTGGATCTTGGACGTCTATGCTGCTGTGGGAGAGGAGCCTGTCTCTGTATCCCTGGTCTGTCCTGGGGTAGGGGGGGTCCAACCCATTTGGAATGTCTATCGGATCTTGCTCAAGGAAGAGGAAAAGATCAGGGAGCTGTTCCGGGTCAGAGAGGACAAAGTTGTGGTCACCTTCAAACTGAATGGATGACCCAAAGTGTATGTTGTACCAACTTGTCTAATAAGGACCAGTAGGGGGCGAAGCACCCTCCTCATGTATAGCGTGTTGTGAGATAGGTCAAGATAAAGATGGATAGAGGAGCCATCAAAATCCACAGGCCCCATACTCCAAGCTTTCCGCATGATTATCTCCTGCGGGGTATAAAAGTGTACACCGCAAAGTACATCTCGGACGGCCTTCGTGGCCCCCACCCTGGCCAGAATTAATTTGTACATCGGGATGAGACACTAACCTGCTTGTAGAGGCTGGAGGTCTGCACAGCCTTTGTCCCCGGTGTCACTTCCTAACAGGCCTGTGCTGCTACTGAAGAGGAGGGAGGGGGCTTAGCTTTCCCTGCAGCACGGCCCGGCGCCATCTTTTCCGGCCTTGGGGTCCGAGGTTCTGGAGGAGCTGTGGGGAGTAGCATTCTCTGGATGACTCCTTGCTGTAGCTCACCAGGCTCAGCAGGGTGAGAGCTATCCTTTGGCATATAGATTGTGGGTGTGAGAGTCCTGTATATCAGCCTGCCACAGCCGGGAGAGCAGAGAGCTCAGCAGCACACTTCTTTGACCATGCATCATCAGCCACAAACCCCGCCTCCCCCAATTACCCCTTTTATTTATGAAGATAGGGTGGATATTAGGCTTTTGAAGAAGTTGCTAAGGTTTTTGGTGGGAAAGTTTGTTTGGATACACTCTTAAAGTAACCGCCTTTTTGGTTTTACTTCACTCAGTTGGTATATTGCTTATATCCATTTATTTAATTTGCTTATGATAATCATGTGTTACAAGGTTGTGGAAAAAAAAAAGTTCTGAGGCAGAGTATGTGCTTAGGTAAAGTGTTCTGTTCTGGGGCCCTCTGGTTCCACCTGGGTCCAGAGGATAAGAGGAACTGAAGGTGTTTTTTTTTTTTGCTTCTGGTCACTTCTGGATCCAATCTGGGGTTGGGCTCTTTAATCTTTTATTGAATCCTGCAGCAATATTGGGTTTGAGAAAGATGTTCAAATGAATATATATATATGTCTAGTATTGAAAACCAGCTATGAAACATTTTTATTTCCATATGCTTATGGATTTATGTTTGAATTTTTAAAATGGCAAGAATATTATTGTTAACACTTCAGAGAGAGAAAAAAAGTTTGGAAAAAGACGTTATCTAGTACAGTAAAACCTTGGTTTGAGAGTAACTTGGTTTAAGAGCGCTTTGCAAGACAAGCAAAATTTTCAAATAAATTTTACATAGTTACATAGTTACGGGGGGCCGGATTTAAAGAAACTGCAGCTTCAAACATCTATGACGTGTTTCAGTTTCGCCGCGTTCAAATCAATTAACTGGCGCTGCGGCGAATTGGCGAGTAAAACAGCAATAATGAATTCCGCCGTCAGCGGGATTCACTTACGATCGCGGCTTCGCCAATTCGCAAACTTATGTCTTCCTGCTTATAGCAGTTTCACATAGCGATGTGGGCTAGTGGATTAGTGCTCACATCACATGTCTGTAATTCATCTCCCTCTGCTGTAGGTTCGAGGCTTACCATCTCCACCTACTTTTTTTATTTTCTTTTTTTGTTTATATTGCTAAAATGGAACGGATTACATCATATATATTGCTAAATAATGTTACACTCAGAAGCGCTTGCAAGCTTACACCATTTTAAGTGTTTTTTTGATCTTGTCTGTGTGTCGAATCGATCTTATGAAGGAAAGTACCAAAGGCAAGTGACCAAACCCCTACCCTACTTCAGGGCAAGATGAAACCTCACAATTTTACCATGGTCTTCTTCCCACATTCCATACAATGTTTAGTTCTTTAGCTATATGTGCTTTTTAGCCTTAACACACTCCATTTTTTCCACCATACAGCTTTATTCTGCACAATAGCTAAGTGCTTTGCAACTTCACTGCAGTTCACAACGTCATGGGTTCAAATCACATCACTACACTTGGGATCTCTTTTCACTCTCATTTTTTTAAACAGTTTTTTTAAACTATCTTGAATTTGGGGGGGGAGGGGGGTGTCCTACCCAAATTTCAAGCACATCAATGGAAACAACACAATTTTGATTTTATGAGTGTGGTCCTAGTTTTATCGAGATGCAATTCTTTACATATTTACCATGGTTCTTACAATTTCTTGACCAATAAACATAGGTGTCTGATATTGGACTCTCTCCATATTTCAACAACACAGGCCCTCATAGTCCAACACTACATTTGCCTCACACCTCAACACAACACTGATACATCCCTACTCTACATTACAACCCCTCACATCACCAGTACAAGCAGCATGCAAAGTGCAAAACTCCGGCCTTGGCAGCTTAATGGGCCATACACTAACAATTTGTCTAGACTTTTTCCTGTAGACTTAACCAAACCATATAATAGAAGCTCAAACCTCAACACTTTCAATTTGGATGCAATCAGGCAGGCCCTTGCACTACATAGAAAATGTCAATCGGAAGGATAAAGTCTTCTCTAAATCTTACAGTGTGGATGGCCCTTTTGTCTGTAGGCACCCACACAAAACAAAAAAACACATGTTCAATTCTAATGTATTTATTTATTTGAGAATGACAGCAGAAGGAGGGATGCAGCAAAAGAATATTGTCACTCTCCAGTCCGTGTGCCTTTACAGCGCCAGACCACGATCTTTGCTCCATGGCTACGGGATTCTGATGTCTTCCACAACTTCCGGCAGAGTTCAGAATCCATTCTGCACCTCTACCAGCTCATAGGGGACAGGCATGGCAAGGTTGCTGGGCAGCTTCCAAGCCACTTTCGAAGTTCCAGGGTGTTCATGTTGGTCATTGGCCATGTGCCTTACCAAATATCCACTGACCACAAAAGAAAATGAGTGGAGTCCATCAAGGTGGGTTTCTACCACCTACACCCGCAAGCAGTACCACTCCTGGAAAAATAAAACAAAGGATAAGACATTTCATTATGAAAATCACATCTTAATGCCTGTTTGCTTCATTCTGAACTTCATTTAATTTCGACATCACGAGTGAAATAACACATTTTATGCCAACTTACACAATCCAGAAATCATTAATGTAAACATTTGAATACACACCTGTGACGCCAGACAGCCCATCACCACAGGCTTCCCATGGTACGTGCCATGATTCCAAGATGTTGATGTTCTGGAAAATTACAACACCATAAGATACCAAGCAGCCGTTCATGTTATCAATAACTACACAGGTGGCATAGACACAAATAAACACCTGCCAGCTCTTCTCAGCCCTTTACACTATTCACAATACCAACATGTTTATGGTTAGAGGTGCATGTTTTTGCTCAAGTAACACAATTTTACCAATGTTGACTACACTTTATCTACAATGGCAAGTGTCATTGGCAGATGATAATCACCCTCTGTCTCCCTGTGAGTGGCACCTCTGCTAACTAGCTAATTAATACACATGCCCTATCTTGACCGGTTACAGTACTTACATGTAAAGTGGCTAGCAACCAGGGTATTCCGGGTGGCCATACCGGCAGCGGTGCTCCGCCGCCTGGGGGCCGCCGGCTGACGGACCTCTGGCTCCCTCTCCTCCGTCAGCTCCCAAGAATCATCCCGGGCAACGCACATGTTGTGCAACACGCAGCACGCCAGGATGATCTTGGAAGCCTTGGTAGGAGAGTACAGGAGTTCACCCCCAGGCCGGGCCAAGCAGAGAAACCGGGACTTGAGAAGACCTATGGTCA
The DNA here is from genome assembly GCF_965119305.1 of Pelophylax lessonae. Classification (NCBI taxonomy): domain Eukaryota; kingdom Metazoa; phylum Chordata; class Amphibia; order Anura; family Ranidae; genus Pelophylax; species Pelophylax lessonae. The sequence goes on from NC_138780.1 coordinate 61,322,026, forward strand.
ACTCAATGATACTCCGGCTTCTCCGCAAGGCCCTGTTGTAATTCCTCTCTGCTGGGCCCTGGGGGTACCTGATTGGAGCCATCAGCCACGTCAGCTGCGGGTAACCAGCATCCCCTGAAAAATAAGAAAAATATAAATTAGTTATTCATATCATGTGACTTTAGATGACTCCTCAAAATGGGAGACAATTAGGCATTTTACTAAACAACCTGCTCGTCTGTTTGCAAAAAATCATATGAAACATCTCAACTCTGTCTAACTGCCTAAATCACTAATACAAATGGGAAAAAGGACACACAAAGTGGTGGGTTTCTCTTGCAAGTTACAACTTGGCCCCTATTCTGTTCCTATTACATTAGCCTAGGTCTTACTTCTGGAATATATCTGCAACTAGAGTGAGGAAACCAATATTGACTCACTTATGCAAAGTACTTTGGGGATATGGCAATACCATTGGAATCATTTGTAGGTTTTCTTTGGGTGGCTAGAGGACACCATTTACACATTGGTTAACCACCTTCATTGGACTCAAAGACAACTTTGCAAATCTTTCTTTTGTGAGCTGCTAAGCTGCTGATCTGGTTGTGTGTGAACAGCCTGACAACTAATAACACATCCATTTTAGGTAGGCTTTGCTTAAATCAGGGTGTACACCGATGTAGCTTATTCCTATGTCTATGTAATCTTACAGTTTATGTTGTTAAGACAAAATACTTTACCAATAAGCCACCCTTCGGGCATTTGTCCACTTTCAAACACCTCGTACAGAGTACTTGTTCTTAACATACTGGAATCATGGCACGACCCTGGGTGACCAGTGTTGACACTCATGATGCGCTGTTTGGCGTCACACACTAATTGGACGTTCACAGAGTGGTACTGCTTGCGGTTCCGGTATTCACTTTCGTGGCTCCTTGGGGGCCTAATGGCTATGTGGGTGCCATCGATTGCCCCTAGGATTTGCGGCATGTGTGCCCGCCGGTAGAAACCCAACTTGACTTCATTCCACTCATTTTCATTCTGTGGCCAGTGGATAAAATTGGGCACTATATCCACTATGGCATTAATGACCAACATGAACACCCTTGAAACTGTGGGCTGGCTAATGCCCATGATACTTCCCGAAGTGGCTTGGAAGCTGCCACGCCCTAAAATATACAAAGTGGCCAGCAATCTGGCCATGCCGGGCACCGCATGGCCGCGCTGTGTGTCCGGGTCAATTTTCTCTGCTATGAGCTGGTAGAGGTGTAGAATAGTTCCTCGCTCGAGCCGGAACTTCCTCCTGACATCAGAATCCCGCAGCTTGTCCAAATAGATCCTTGGAGCAAAAATGCGTGGCTGGCGAGGTAAGGGCACACGGACTGGAGGTGCTGCTGCTGAAGGTGCTGCTGCTGCTGCTGCTGCAGCTTCCCCACCTTCTGCTGCCTCCTGTGCCAGGGCCTCCTCAAACAAGGCACCAATAAATGCCAGCATTGCACCATCTAATGCGTCTGGGATATCGTCCTCCATTTTGAACGCGCAAATTCGCGAATGCGCAGATATATATAGAAACGGCCGCTAATTATCACACCTGTGAGCCAGCTATAAAAGGAGCACATGGCCAATATGGCTGCTGGATGTTATAGATCGATGTTTCTTATGTGCTAGCAAGACCCTGTGACCCACAACCTACATTATCTGGAGGTAAGACAATTGTATCTCTCTCTCCCAAAAAAAAGGAAGGAGACAATTTGTACTTATCTTGGGTGTGCTTAAGTTGTCTATGGTGAATCCCCTCCAACCCACAATAGCTTGGGAACCCCTCAAGTGTCTTTTAATCATTGGCAGTTGGCCCCATGTGCATGTGGTTTGGACATGTGTTTTCTCATGTTTGTTAAAGGTGTGCAGTCTAGATTTGGCATCTAAACCTGCCCCCTTACCTTCCCAGCTTCCAAAGACACCATTTTTGCTTTCCTGATAACTGTAATTTATTATGTGCACGTATGTAGGTCATGCGATTTCTCATGTATGTTTAATGTTTGCAGCCTCCTTTTGCCTATAAAGGATTACACCACCACCACCACCACCACCACTGTGTTTGTGACATTAGGTAAGTGTTTGGAGGGCCTCGTGTGATTTGTACCCCTATGCGTTTTCTTATGTGTTTTTTTTTTACATTTCTTTGCAGCCTCTTCTGCTCTTTAACACCACCACCACCACCACCACCACCACCACCACCACCACCACTGTGTTTGTGACATTAGGTAAGTGTTTGGAGGGCCTCGTGTGATTTGTACCCCTATGAGTTTTCTTATGTGTTTTTTTTTTACATTTCTTTGCAGCCTCTTCTGCTCTTTGCCACCACCACCACCACCACCACTGTGTTTGTGCCATTAGGTAAGTGTTTGGAGGGCCTCGTGTGATTTGTACCCCTATGAGTTTTCTTATGTGTTTTTTTTTTTACATTTCTTTGCAGCCTCTTCTGCTCTTTGCCACCACCACCACCACCACCACCACTGTGTTTGTGCCATTAGGTAAGTGTTTGGAGGGCCTCGTGTGATTTGTACCCCTATGAGTTTTCTTATGTGTTTTTTTTTTACATTTCTTTGCAGCCTCTTCTGCTCTTTGCCACCACCACCACCACCACCACCACCACCACCACCACCACTGTGTTTGTGCCATTAGGTAAGTGTTTGGAGGGCCTCGTGTGATTTGTACCCCTATGAGTTTTCTTATGTGTTTTTTTTTTTACATTTCTTTGCAGCCTCTTCTGCTCTTTGCCACCACCACCACCACCACCACCACTGTGTTTGTGCCATTAGGTAAGTGTTTGGAGGGCCTCGTGTGATTTGTACCCCTATGCGTTTTCTTATGTGTTTTTTTGGTACATTTCTTTGCAACCTCTTCTGCTTTTTTTGCCACCACCACCACCACCACCGTGTTTGTGCCATTAGGTAAGTGTTTGGAGGGCCTCGTGTGATTTGTACCCATATGCGTTTTCTTATGTGTTTTTTTTTTTTCCTTTTCTTTGCAGCCTCTTCTGCTCTTTGCCCACTACTACCACCACCACCACGACCAAGTCTGTTTGTGCCATTAGGTAAGTGTGTTCTGTAACTGTTCACTAATTATACTGTATATGAAGAGCAATCTGCAAATCCTGTTTTTTCTGTTTTCTCTTTTGTCATTTCAGATTTAGGAGTTTGGGGCTCTTTGCTGCTGCTGGACAGCCAGATTCTCTGCCCACCTCGTGCTCCCATGGCCCCACCCACTGGAAGGATGAGAAGGGCCAGGGGGGCCAGGGGGGCCAGGGGGGCCAGGGGGGCCAGGGGGGCCAGGGGGGGCAGGGGGGTTAGGGTGGGCAGATCGTCTGGCTCTGGTGTGAGGGAGGCTCCAGCTGTATCCATGAGGGAGTCCACCATCCCCATCCCGGAGGAGGAAGCCGGGGGAGGTGTTAACACACCAAGTGGACAAGCTGGCTCTTCTGACAGTAGTCCTGGAGAGGGTCCGTCCACCAGAGTCAGCTTGTCCACATTAACCCGGCTTCCCCGTTTCACCCACAATCAGTGCTGTGCCCTGGTCCACGCCTATATGGCCAGATATCAGGCGATACATGGGACCAGGGCCGCGTCTTACTCAGTAACAGAGAAGAACAGATTGTGGGATGAAATCCGGGATGCTGTAAATGCACTGGGTGAAGCACCTCGCCACCGTGACAGTGTGCGGAAGAAGGTCAACGACATCTGTGGGTCCGTTCGGAAGAAGCTAATTGCATGGGCTGCGGAGGGTCTTTATGACCGTCAAGGTCGGCTGGATGAACGTGCACGAAGTTCTCTCTGGGATTATCAATTACCTTTCTTGAACATCATAGGACCCGATACCATCTTTACCAGAGAGGACTTAGATTCGGATGCTTTGCACCGAGGTAGGATATTATCTTGGATGTCAATTGTGTGAGTTGTTTGGAAAAGATTAACTACTATCCTATGTGTGACATTAAGAGAATGTGATACTTGCCCTTCCAATTGTCCTTTTTTTGTTTTCCCCAACCTGCAATTTGTTCATCTGTAGCACGGATCTCAGCCCCTCCACAGCCCATGCAGCTTGGCGAACCAGACGGACTCACAGGTGTTGACATCAGTGCTGACCCTCCTCCTGGTAGGTCCAATATCATACTGTGCCAAACAATGTAGATGTTTTTTTTTGGCCAAGATAGCTCATATTGCTATGTCCTTTACAGAAGATCCGCAGCAGGGAACACACCCAGTGCAGCTAGGCCTGGAGGAAGGTGTTGGTATGTCTAGTCAAATAATGTTTTTTTGAATCTTATTAACCCCATTAACACACATGTTTTTTCTTAGGAAAGAGTGTTGCCTTTTAGATGTTTACCCTGCAAAACACAGTTGACAGCATTAATGGGTGCCGTCATTAGTAGGCAGACCAAGCCTTCTTAACCTTTGGGAGGGTTTAGCAAGTGTCCTATGAGCCCAGGAAAGCACTTTTGAATGTTTGGCCTCAATGCTTCATTCATGAAGCTAGGAGGGCAATCTGGCCATAATCATTACTGACTAAGGTTATGTACTAAACATGTTTTTTTTTTTATTTTTTAAAAGAACATCAGGCCCCTCTTGACGTTGCAGCTGGAGTTGGATCAGGAGCTGGCGACGATTCTGCATCCAGTGCTGTGGTATGTGATATAAGGGAACAAGGTGCACATGTAACATTTCAATGGTAGCATTGATTTTGGACTAGATGTGGCTTACATTGTGTGTGTTAAATTAGTGCTATGACATTCTGACGATGCACCAGCACAACAAGAGTTCTATCTTGAACATCAGGGAATTATGTTATAATTTGGTGTGCCACTAATGTTCCAAAAACATCCAGGATCTTTAAAGTCCGGCCCGTCTTTGATTTTCCAGGTCCAAATTCATGGGTATCGTTTGGTTGGGTTGTCCTCTAGCCGATTGATGGCAAGATTTTAGACAACATACGTAGATGTATAAAGTCATTGGTGTAGTAACAGATTTACCAAAAGCATAAACAACCTACCACACCAGGGTTAATTGGGAACACCTTCATGTTGAATCTTTTTTGCCTTTGTCATATTAGTCCTACCAATATAATATGTACCCATTATCAGAAGTGTTGCTAGCTTGGATAATCTTACAATGAACAAGTACTCATTAGAAGCACATCAAACTTTTCAACGTTCTGCTTGGGGTGTTAAGTTGTCAAACTAATCTGAAATATTTAGTCATGATGTTTGATAATGATTTGGTCTATTTCTTCTGCTTTCAGGTAGCCTTAGATGCAGAGGGATTGTCACCTACCCAACTTCGTCCATCTATGCTGGATGTAGCCGAGAGGCTGCTTGATGAGTATCAGGTCCAAAATGAGTTAAGGAGGCGTACTCAGCAATCTACTGAGGCAGTACGTCTGCTCGGGCTCATACAGGAATCTGTAGCAACAATGGTACAGGTTCACCAGGATATGTTACAGGTTCAACAGGATATGCGTAACAGCTTGGTAAGTTTAGCAGACCAGCATCAACGGGATCGGCAAAGTGTTGACACTCAGGTGCTGGCCACACGCCAATGCCTGTTTGGATCTGAAGATGCCCCATTGGCAGAGCCCTCCCAAACATCTCACTCACCTGCCACTGCAGGTTGTGGTAGTGGGAGGGTAATGCCAGTGTTGGCCACTTGTCAGGCAGCTGGGGATGGGACAATTCCTCCTGTAGCCACTCCTAGCACTTCACACTCCGTTCGGACTCCCACACCCCTCAATGAGCAATCCTCCTGCACAACCTCAATGCGCACTGGTTCCACAGTACCCCTTCCACCTGACTACATTCCCTCCACACCTTTATCACTTCACTCCTCCCCAGGCCGTTCTTCTTTTTTGTCACCAATGCGACATGTCGTTTGCCCCCGCACCGTGGACCACAACAACCAATCAACCACCACTCCCCACACATCTTCACAACCCTTGCACCACCAGCAGCATCAAATAGCCTTGGAGCAGCAACGATCCCATCTCATGGTAATGGCACACGTTACCCAAATTCTTAGGCTGAGCACAGAGCAGATGGGACTATTGGCACAAGATCTTCAGTCTGGGACATTTCCAGGGTTCAACACCCTGCATCAGCAGCAGCCTCAGACACGGGATCTGATTCTAATGGGCCACTTTACCAGAACTCTAAGGCTAACCCCAGAGCAGATGGGACTATTGGCCCACCATTTGATGGCAGGAACCTTTCCATTGCTCACCACACTGCTTCAGTCACCACCACCACCACCAACTTAATTTCTTTTTTTTTTTTTTTTTTGGTTTTGTTAATGATTGTTACATTGGCCAATTTGTGGGGCCATTTTTTTTTTAAATTTGAGGGTGGCACAATATGATTTCTTATAGTGCTTTTTTTGGGGATGAAATAAAATTTTATGCAAAATGATTAGTTTGTGTTTGCTCTTTGGTTTTTTAGGAGTGTTGGTGGCCAAGTAATGGCCCTGGTTAATGTAGGCATTTATACACACGTGCTTCTCGATCTCCAAACATATGATTTCATGTAAATTTAGATAACTCAATGTTCACATAACGACCCAAGAAAAGGTCTCCCTTCAAATGTAGCTTCAAAACAAGTCTCAAGGCTAACATAAACCAAAGCCAACATACTAACAATTACAGACCACACCACTCAAGTAAACAAATACAACACAAAAGACATTCGATGTGTACACCAAAAAGAAAACTTGGGTAATAAAATAAATGTTTTAATAACACATGTGGGTGTCTACCAACTGTAGCGTACAAAAAATATATTACAATATATAATAGAATGAACTAAATTGCCAATGTAACATTTGTGTTGCAAAGAGCAACATACTTAAATTTAATTTAGATAAACATTTTAAACATTTTTTATGTTTTGACATCATTTTTTGGAAGGTTTTCACAAAAACAATTCTTTTTTGTAAACATTTGTGGTTTTGTCGGTTGCCATAAAAACAACAAGGCTTTTTTGTAAACATTTTTGGTTTTGTCCGTTGCCATAAAAACAACAAGGCTTTTTTGTAAACATTTTTGGTTTAGTTTGTTACCAAAAACAACAAGGCTTTTTTGTAAACATTTTTGGTTTTGTCGGTTGCCATAAAAACAACAAGGCTTTTTTGTAAACATTTTTGGTTTAGTTTGTTACCAAAAACAACAAGGCTTTTTTGTAAACATTTTTGGTTTTGTCGGTTGCCATAAAAACAACAAGGCTTTTTTGTAAACATTTGTGGTTTTGTCGGTTGCCATAAAAACAACAAGGCTTTTTTGTAAACATTTGTGGTTTTGTCGGTTGCCATAAAAACAACAAGGCTTTTTTGTAAACATTTGTGGTTTTGTCCGTTGCCATAAAAACAACAAGGCTTTTTTGTAAACATTTGTGGTTTTGTCGGTTGCCATAAAAACAACAAGGCTTTTTTGTAAACATTTTTGGTTTTGTCGGTTGCCATAAAAACAACAAGGCTTTTTTGTAAACATTTGTGGTTTTGTCCGTTGCCATAAAAACAACAAGGCTTTTTTGTAAACATTTGTGGTTTTGTCGGTTGCCATAAAAACAACAAGGCTTTTTTGTAAACATTTTTGGTTTTGTCGGTTGCCATAAAAACAACAAGGCTTTTTTGTAAACATTTGTTGTTTTGTCGGTTGCCATAAAAACAACAAGGCTTTTTTGTAAACATTTGTGGTTTTGTCGGTTGCCATAAAAACAACAAGGCTTTTTTGTAAACATTTGTGGTTTTGTCGGTTGCCATAAAAACAACAAGGCTTTTTTGTAAACATTTTTGGTTTTGTCGGTTGCCATAAAAACAACAAGGCTTTTTTGTAAACATTTGTGGTTTTGTCCGTTGCCATAAAAACAACAAGGCTTTTTTGTAAACATTTGTGGTTTTGTCGGTTGCCATAAAAACAACAAGGCTTTTTTGTAAACATTTTTGGTTTTGTCAGTTGCCATAAAAACAACAAGGCTTTTTTGTAAACATTTGTTGTTTTGTCGGTTGCCATAAAAACAACAAGGCTTTTTTGTAAACATTTGTGGTTTTGTCGGTTGCCATAAAAACAACAAGGCTTTTTTGTAAACATTTGTGGTTTTGTCCGTTGCCATAAAAACAACAAGGCTTTTTTGTAAACATTTTTGGTTTTGTCGGTTGCCATAAAAACAACAAGGCTTTTTTGTAAACATTTGTGGTTTTGTCGGTTGCCATAAAAACAACAAGGCTTTTTTGTAAACATTTGTGGTTTTGTCGGTTGCCATAAAAACAACAAGGCTTTTTTGTAAACATTTTTGGTTTTGTCGGTTGCCATAAAAACAACAAGGCTTTTTTGTAAACATTTGTGGTTTTGTCGGTTGCCATAAAAACAACAAGGCTTTTTTGTAAACATTTGTGGTTTTGTCGGTTGCCATAAAAACAACAAGGCTTTTTTGTAAACATTTTTGGTTTAGTTTGTTACCAAAAACAACAAGGCTTTTTTGTAAACATTTTTGGTTTTGTCGGTTGCCATAAAAACAACAAGGCTTTTTTGTAAACATTTGTGGTTTTGTCCGTTGCCATAAAAACAACAAGGCTTTTTTGTAAACATTTGTGGTTTTGTCGGTTGCCATAAAAACAACAAGGCTTTTTTGTAAACATTTGTGGTTTTGTCGGTTGCCATAAAAACAACAAGGCTTTTTTGTAAACATTTTTGGTTTTGTCGGTTGCCATAAAAACAACAAGGCTTTTTTGTAAACATTTTTTTTTTGGTTGCCAAAAACAAGGCATTTTTTGTTTTTTTTTGGTTTTTTTGGTTCCCAAAAAAAGGGTTTTTTATAAATTTTTATATTTTTTTTGGTTGCCAAAAACAAGGCTTTTATTTTTTTTTTTTTTTTTGGGTCCCCAAAAAAAGGGTTTTTTATAAATTTTTATATTTTTTTTGGTTGCCAAAAACAAGGCTTTTTGTTTTTTTTTTTTTTTTTGGGTCCCCAAAAAAAGGGTTTTTTATAAATTTTTATATTTTTTTTGGTTGCCAAAAACAAGGCTTTTTTTTTTTTTTTTTTTTTTTTGGGTCCCCAAAAAAAGGGTTTTTTATAAATTTTTATATTTTTTTTGGTTGCCAAAAACAAGGCTTTTTGTTTTTTTTTTTTTTTTTGGGTCCCCAAAAAAAGGGTTTTTTATAAATTTTTATATTTTTTTTGGTTGCCAAAAACAAGGCTTTTTGTTTTTTTTTTTTTTTTTGGGTCCCAAAAAAAGGGTTTTTTTTTAAACTGTTTTTGATTTTTTTGTTAGATTTTTGTTTATAATGGGCAACAATTACAAATGGGACATTTCTTTGTGTTGCAACGTGCAACATAAGTAAACAAACCACAAAAAAAAAATACTAGGATCTTTTTAAAGGTGTGACATTCCTAACGAATGGCTCCTTAGGGTCTGGATCCACGCCACAAAGGTGTTCCAAATATAGAATTCGGTCTCCGCACCACCTCATATAATCCAGGAGGACCTCGTAGGTGAGGTGGGTGTGCCCTGGGTAGAAAAAAACATGACAATTAGTTTTAGGCAAAATGATCCAAACAAGGATTGTAATTAATGTGCCTCAACAAATATGCTTAGGAGTCTATTGGTTGGCTTTTATCAACACTCTGAAGCAAATATGCTAAATTGCTGTTGTAAACCTTAAACTCAAACTTTCACAGCAAATTGTTCAAAAGGTTACATAAGATGGCTTGGAATGTTAGTAGCAGTTCCACCAAAGCTAAGTAAAATGCTTTTCTGCATGTAAACACAAGCAATCATTTTGAAGAATGTAAGGTGTTTTGGGTTCAATTGGTCAACACGATACATGTGCACACATTTATCTCTATCACCATTGGAATCTGTGGAGCGTTCTCTCTCACTCTTACTGTCTATAGATTGAACCTGACACATAGTAGAGACTCACCCTTAGGAATTTTGAGGGCCAGTTCTGGACGGAGCAGATGTGTCTGCTCCCCTGATCTCCTTTCCGCCATCCCAGCTGTGTTAAGAGAGAAGAAAAAGTTTATCAACAAATGGACTCACGCTAACTGTAGGTTACGCAGTCATGAAAACGCTCTAACACCCACTCATTACCCCTCCACATTTCCCTGAAAGTTTTATTTAGACATTGATATGGTGGTGATGCAGATTTGTACAGTGCAAGCGTCATTCTTCTGGGTGAAGCTTGTAGCGTTAAGGATACGTACTCCCTGCTTTTGTGCTGATTGTGTTTTTCTGATGTTTTTGGTGCCTCAGCCCTGCCTGTTCTAAGTGTTGGAAACATATCATTTTGGGAGGGCTGCGGAAAACTAATCAGGTTAGACTTACACTCTCTAGGTTTTTGGGGACAAGAGAAATAACAATCCTCCTTTTTACATGGCCCCTGTACACACCTCTAGGCACCTCCCTCCTGTTGTTTGACCCCACAGCAGGCAGCTTGCTATGGAGGCACATGAGATGAAGCCAAGCACCCTGTGCCTGTTCAGGCACTAGGCTGTGAGCCAGCCTTGCCCCCCTCCCTTCCATTGGTCTCAATGATTAGGAGTGACAGCATCAGGAGGCAATATTGGCATGCTGTCACCTCAGTTAAGGAGGAGGGGGAGTCTGTTCCAGACAAGTATTAGTGCAAACATTTGGACCGTAAAAAATGGTCCCAGTAAGTCTTAGGGGGAATATGCACACCTATCACTTGGAATACTAATGCATAGAATGCATTCACATAAAGAACCCGCTGCCTTTAGAACAACTTGAAGCCTGAGCGGGGACATACACAGTTAGCATTTCTCCACTTACTAAGTAGACACATTACTGGAAAAGCACACAACTTACCATCATCAGGTTTTTTTGGGGCCCCTGAAGTGGATGGCGTGGCTGGCTCTGGAGAAACTGCACAAAAAGAACACAAATTGTGAACTGGAATGTGGTACATTACCGAGGAAGAGTATTTATGAAAGATTGACAAACACACATTTTCAGTGTTGACTAAATCAGGACATGATTAAATTACAATGTCCCCTAAAAATTTACAAGTACAAAGCACACCATTTCCAATGTAGAGAAACTAACACCAATTTAGAATAGGGTGGCTTGAGATAACTTACAAAAGATAACATGTCCTGTAAAGCTCCCCAAAACCACCTTTCAAACATGAAGGTTAAGCAAGAGTGTTTCATGACCAACCTTCCTGTCACATATAGCAAAACTACACTTGCTTTGACTCCAACTTAGATTATCCTAGATACACATCATCCTAGCACACACAATTCATGTGAGAATCTAATTTTAGGTACTTACAGACTAGTTCAGGGGAGCCTGGAGTGGGGGAGGATGGGGGAGACCCTACATGGGGGGATGGTGTCCCTTCATGGGGGGATGGCGTTGTATCTCCTAGAAACACAAAGACACAAATACAATCCTTGAACAAAAGCTATTTGATAAAGGCACACAGAAAGTAGTCTGGAAACATTGAAGGTAGTAGTTACAGTGGACTGGGTAAGCAGTGGCCCCTCTTCCCCAGTCCTCCACAACAAACATCCTCAATGTCAGCTGCTACAAAACCCCAATGTCAAAATATATATATTACAGCCCTTATATTTACCAGGACACATTGAACACACAAACACATGTAGAATACTTACTTCCCCTTTGAGGAGAGCCCAGGTCCTCATCCGAGTCGGACCAATTGGCCTCTTCTTGGCCAACAGTTTGTTCCTGGCCCGGATCCAGGCGACTCGGCCCTGCCTGAGGCTCCTCTCTTGCTGAAGTTACATCAACCACAAAAGAAAACAAAACAAACAATCATTCCTCCAAGTTCGACCTAATACACAACACACCAGCACATCCACATTACTTACAGGGGGCCTGAGAAGGCTGAGCCGCAACATCCTGATCACTGGTTTCTAAAATAAAAGAAAAACATTATATATTATTTATGGACACAAATAGGCAGTAACCTCTCATCATGCTAGCACCATACTCAATGCCCCTACAATTCAGAACATAGAAGTGCACTTACACCAATGAGATGCATTGACCATGTTTTAAAACAGGAGGGCACCATGCAAATTAAGCGGGCGCCTAAGGCCTCGCACCTACAGGGGCCTTGCGGCCAGTGGCGGAGCACCAACATTTCGAAGGGCGCAGTCAGGGAAATCTCCCAAGTAAAAGATTGCTTTCAATCCTCGGATCAAAAAGTTGCAGCAGTGTGCTGCAGTCCCTTCACTGCGTCTGCCAGGTGTCTGTTGTCCGCTGACACTTACTCCTCCTTCTCTGCCTGGGGATTGGCCGTCTGATCATGTTATCCTAAGATGTGGAGGAATCGGTAGGTGTGTACCTGCACCAGTAGGAAGTGACTGGCCGGTCAACTCACTCTGCTATCATCAGTTGTTGCTCTGGGAGGAGAGCTCCGCCCTGGACCCGGAACATACAGGTAACCAGGCCCAGACTTGATATTTTGCAGGCTGGTCATAGATTTGTTGTGTCCACTATGCAAAGTGGTTGAGTAGCCCCAGGGAAGTTGGAAGAGTCTGAAAATGGTTGGTGGAGGAGGAGGAGAAGAAGGCCCTGGGTGGCTGGGGGACAAGGAGAGGGCCCCTGGGGGTTTTCTAGAGGAGGAAAGATCCACAATGACGCCAGAGTCAATTGCCAAGGAAGAGAGTGGAGCTGAGCAAGTCCTGCCTATCTGACATGAAAGCCAAACATGGTGTAGATGGAGCCCTTTGCCCTACACAATGACAGCACCAGAGGTGGAAGGTGAGTGGTAGCGGGTCTTTGACATTATAGAGCATATGGACTCTGTCCATTATTGGTAGTTTTGTTTGGAGTTGTCCTTTAGATGTTTAACTGTGTTGTTTTTGACCCGAGCTGTGAGGGACTGAGGTATGACAGCCCACTATGCTGAGACTTATAGTGCCCTAGAATGTTGAGGACTGAGGAATCCTTAGTCCCTAACAGAGGGCACTACAAGTCTTAGCATAGCAGGCAGTATTTCCTCATTCCCCTACAGAGAGGATTACAAGTCCAAGCAGGTAGCCTTCTGCAGTGGGACTTGTTGTGCCCTTGACTGTGGTGGACTGAGGAAGGGAAGTGTAAGAGGGTCTCTGTAAGCTCAGATGTATGGGGGAGCTTTGGGGAACACAGAGTTCCCTTTTACACCAGAGTCCCCAGCTTCCCCCCTCAAATAATGGTTCCCAAACTCTCCTTATATCAGAGTCTTCACACTTCCCTCTTACAGTGTAGTAAGTCTGGAGACTCCGATGTAAAGGGGGCTCTGTAAAATGTGATTAGAGATTAGAAATTTCTAACATTTTTATTTTCTACTTACGATCCACAATTTTCAGCTGCTCAAAGGGCTCGCTGCCTCGGACTGCATATTGGAGTGTGGCCGTCCTCCTCCTCCCCTTCTTCACCAAAATCACAAGAGGGTGCCGTCCGTCCGCTTTGGCTAGAAGCAGAAGAAAAAAAAAAACATAAAAAATACGAATGTACATAGTAGTATTAAAGGTTGTGAAGAGACACTTGATGGAGGTAGGAAAGGTAGGAGCGAGAGGGAGGGGGGGGGGGGGTGTTGGTATTAGTGTTGTTGCATAGCTAAACACATGTCCACCTACCCAAAAAATTGTAACCTATCTGGTCACATGTAATGTATATTTTTACTTACCGGAGATTTGCTCCACAGCCTTTAGCAGGAGCCTGGGTGAGCGCCTTTTGGCATCACTCCAGGCCCGCTGCAGATCCACTATATCAGCCTGGAACTGAAATCTCCGCTGCAGCCTCATCCGGAGACGACACATCATCTTGTGCTTTTGGTGAAGATGCGTATAAACTTTATCATACCCCCAGAGGAGGAGGAGCTGTGGAAAGAGCAGTGTATGTTTGAGTCCAAGTATGTCCAAAATAGTACAGTCTTCAAATAACATGCTAGGTCGTCTTTGAGATATTGTAGAACAAAGAATTCCATTTCTGGTGATACATATACATCGATGTCCAAATCTACCTCCATGACATAGGTTGCCCCACACTGGTGATTTCCTCTACATGATATAGCCATTTTCTCAATTGGCCTTTCATGACACACCCAGGGCCGCCATCAGGGGGGACAGGCAGTCACTGTATTTACAACCTTATTGCTGTCCATTTAGCAGGGTGCAAGTAAATTTACACACATGTAGCATAGGTATCAACTTTTGTCACCATGTTAAAAGGACAGCAGTATGGGTAGCATTACAGTGACTGTTATTAGTCCAGGCTCACTAAACTAGCCAATGCTTGGAAAAGCAAGCCATGCAGATTGCTTTTCAGGTCCCTTTTAACACGAGCTGTCTGATTGGGTGTGGCTGTTAATTTTTGACGCAGACCTGATAAGCCCCTCAATTCTCCTTTATGGAGTGTTATATGTAAATGGGATTGCTTCATTTGAGATGCAGATTTAAACTGTGTATGGCCAGGCTGAAGGTACCCAAGTTGATTGGTCGATCACCTGGAGGACAACGTACAACCAGTCTGTCAGATTTTACACACACTTATCGCTAGCATCTCTTGTAGCCACTAGCAATAATCACTGTGTTTTCCTGGCAGGGGCAGCACCAGGAGAACACAATGGCTCCGCAGGAGGGTTTCCCCTGTCTGTGTTGATGGTGGAATCAAGGCAAAATGTTTTTCCTGCAAGCCACGGGACAAACAAAGATATTTTTTTAATGAATCCATGATTTTGCCAAAATGGAAAAAAAAAGATGTTTGCTTTGTATATTCTTAAGTTTGCTACATAACTAGAACATGTAACAGTGTTATATCATTGCAGGAGATTTCCCTTCACTTCCTGTCTTGGTGTCACCAGGACAGGAAGTGAGGGAATCTCCCGTGGGGATACAGCCAGCAATTCTTTCCTTTTATATATACTATGGACATTATAAGGCAACAATTGCAAGCTATTTCCCCACAGTGATATTCCCCTCACTTCCTGTCTTGGTGTCACCAGGACAGGAAGTGAGGGAATCTCCCGTGGGGATACAGCCAGCAATTCTTTCCTTTTATATATACTATGGACATTATAAGGCAACAATTGCAAGCTATTTCCCCACAGTGATATTCCCCTCACTTCCTGTCTTGGTGTCACCAGGACAGGAAGTGAGGGAATCTCCCGTGGGGATACAGCCAGCAATTCTTTCCTTTTATATATACTATGGACATTATAAGGCAACAATTGCAAGCTATTTCCCCACAGTGATATTCCCCTCACTTCCTGTCTTGGTGTCACCAGGACAGGAAGTGAGGGAATCTCCCGTGGGGATACAGCCAGCAATTCTTTCCTTTTATATATACTATGGACATTATAAGGCAACAATTGCAAGCTATTTCCCCACAGTGATATTCCCCTCACTTCCTGTCTTGGTGACACTAAGACAGGAAGTGAGGGAAAATCTCATGCAATGATATCACCCTACTAGAAATTGTAGTTCCGTCTAAAAAGTATACATAAAGTAAGCACTTGGTTTCCAAAGTGGCAAAATTATGGAGGAGTTAAAACCCCATAGTGTGATCGGGTAATCTG